>NC_137442.1:36316667-36719167 GCF_964374335.1 Astatotilapia calliptera | reverse complement strand
TAATAATACATATTTTGTTAATATTTTGGCTATGGTGTCTTGTTATGAAATGTACAAGAGTAAAAGTGTTTTTAGCAGGTGCTTCAAAGCTAAGTTTGACTGGGAAACTCAAAGCTCAATAGTCTGTATCAACAGAAATTCCCTGCAGCCTATGTAATATTTCATGCGTCATAATTTATTCTACTCTATCTTGCAAATACATATTTGTGTGGCAATGTCATGCACAACACACACAACTATTAGATCCTTAAGATCAAACCCGTGTCATTGTTTTGGTCCACTGCAGTGCAGTAGTCAAAAAAAAGAATAAGTGAAGTGTCCACAGATGGCCAGGATAGAGCCCAGAGTGTTAATGTTTAAAATGTATAAAAGTATTATTGATTACAATTCTTTACTATTAATATCAACAATAAGCTTTTTATTTTGAAATTACAAGTTTAAAAAAAATGCTGTTACATTTACATTTAATGCTGTTACACTGTAATCCTTTATTATAAGTATGGACACAGAATCAAGTGAACAACATTTTGAAATAAGTTTAATTGGAATTTTGTACTACGCAAAAAAACAACAACAACATATTAAACAAACAAACAAACAAACACAGCCAGTGCCTTCATTTGTCCATCACTTGTCAAACATAGCACTGACCCTTAGTCCCTGCTCATCAGCACATGCATTCAAAAAGAGCTCCATGTCCTCTGCAAACTGAAAAACAAAGAGGAACAAGTCCCTTGCTCCGGTGTCTTCTTCCTCTGACATGTCTCTTAAGACCCTCTGCTGGTC
The DNA here is from genome assembly GCF_964374335.1 of Astatotilapia calliptera. Classification (NCBI taxonomy): domain Eukaryota; kingdom Metazoa; phylum Chordata; class Actinopteri; order Cichliformes; family Cichlidae; genus Astatotilapia; species Astatotilapia calliptera. The sequence continues at coordinate 36,718,381 of NC_137442.1, read as the reverse complement.
CCCTTGATTTAAGGACACATATTTGGGCATTGTTACGTGTCCACGGAAAAGTGCCTTATTTTGGACAACCCATTGCACAGCAGGACGCAGATCTTCAACAACTGCTGGCTCCTGTGTCAGGCAAACGGGGATAAAAACATAGTTATTTCTCTGTTGCAGAACAGTTTTTTAACAGTTATTCAAATGTCACTAACCATGTAATTACACTACTGGTTAAAGTGAATACTGACCTGACCGACTTCCTGGAACTTGCGCTTTTTCAGTCTGAAAATGGGCACGTGTTGTCCTTCAAGCACAGCTTTGGCTTCCTCTCTCCAGTGTGCAAATAGCTTGCCAGAGCTTAACAGAAAATGTTGATATTGTTAAGGTGTGTAAACTTTGACACGACATAGAACAGAAGTCAAAATATAAATACCTCCTGAGATCAAAGTTCTCCATCAACAGCAAGCACCACCATTTACGCAAGTAGGGCATGTCTGACTGTAAAATATTAATATGAAACATATTTAACAACTTTCAAAAGATTCAAGACTCCATTGCTGTGAAAGTAAATAGAATACTTACTATAGTATAGTCAAATGAAGCATCCAGTGCCACGTACAGAGCAGACTATTTGGAAGAAAAAATGAAAATGTCATTTTTTTTACAAGCTTAAATTAGCTTCTGAATCTCAAGAAGAGAAGAGAAAAATTACCATCAGCATGAAGATCCCACAGTCAACTCCATAGTCTTGGCTTGGAAAACCCTGTATTACATTGAAAATAAAGGCTCGTTAATAAAATCCCTTAAAAGAAGACTAGTGCAATTCATATCATTCACCATACACTTAAACTAGCACATACCTTCAAGTCAAAGCTCTTTTTTTCTGACCACTGCCCGGGAATGATCTTCACTGCAAGATTCCTTTTTTTTTTAAAGACAGTTACATTCACAAGTTAACAGATGTCATCATGATGGGTGTGAAATGTTTATTGCTAATAGCACCAAGTGTAACTACAGGCCTTAGGAACACGACCTCAAAAAAACAGCATAACAAAATGAAAAACTACAGTCACATGCTCACAGTTGGTCAAAATAAAGCATTAACAGCTTTAAGTTAAGGTTGGCATATTTTATAAACTCATTTTTAATGGTGTTTTATGTTAAAAATAGAACACTGGAAGACCCTATTTATGTCTGAAACTCATCTAAAGACAGTATCACTGACTTGATCATAATTTGAAGATGAGAATAAAATGTTGAAGCATCATGCTGATATATCCATCCATCCATTCGCTTCCGCTTATCCTTTTCAGGGTCACGGGGGGCGCTGGAGCCTATCCCAGCTGTCATAGGGCGACAGACTGGACAGGTCGCCAGTCTGTCGCAGGGCTAACACACAGGGACAGACAACCATTCGCACTCACATTCATTCACACAGTTACACCTAGTGGCAATTTGGATTATCCAATTAACCTATCCCCACAAGCTGCATGTCTTTGGACGGTGGGAGGAAGCCGGAGTACCCGGAGGGAACCCACGCAAACACGGGGAGAACATGCAAACTCCACACAGAAACTTGCTGATATAGTTTATAGAAAAAGCATGTGAGTGTACTGTATGTGTGAACACTCAAGATCAGCAGAACATGATCTGGGATGCACTTAACCTGGAACACTGAACAGGTTCCTGAAAACTCCGGAACAAACCAAAAATACTTATAAAAATGTGACCTCAAAAGTGAAACATATTGTTGGCCACCAAATCCTGCCTTGGTGTATAATGGGTCAAGAAAGAGGATTTCTCTTTTAGGTGGCTTCAGTACCTAAAAGACAGTTAGCCATGACTTCAAACCTGAAAACAATGTCATTGCAAGCGATCACAATCAAAGACTTTTGAAACTGCGTCATAAAAGCTTGAATACATCTCAGACACATAGCAAAATTCTAACAGTTTGTACGTGTCAAAAAACAAGACTTACACACAACTGGAAATGACCAGGTGTCCAGAGAGGGAGAACTATGATGTCCATCCTCTGAGCATCAGTCTGAAACAGAATTGTATTTTTAAGTATCCTGTATATGAACTCGCACCAAAGTTATTAAAAAAAATCATTTTGATTACTTGCTTGTTTCTTTAAAGGACGGTACACTTACAGGAAAGGACTGCAGTGGATCACAGCCATAGGGTGCAAGCCAAGTCCGGGTGACATACAGATTTTCTATGTAAATGCTTATCCCCTAGAATGTTAAAAAAAACAAACATTTAAAACAACAACTCTTTCAATTAAAGCTTGACAATCATCATATACAACATACAGTACCTTTGACTGAACAATTTTAGTGATAAGCTCGAAACAGCCATTTCCAATCTGAAACAGAAAAAGTCATGATAACAATGAATGTACACTTTATTTTTTCATATTCGTAGAAAAAAAATACTTACGGTCGATTCCATTTCTTTGTTTAAACGGAGTGTCCAAAATTCTGCCCGCGTGAGGCATCCAGAAGACGTTTCAACAATCAGCTCATCTTTGGGTCTGCTGATGTCCAGAACATAGTTGAGCTAAAAAAAAAAAAGATAGGTGTCATAGACTGTGGATGACCAAATCAGATAAGCACTAAAAGTTGCACTTTGCGACATCTGAAAACTTTAACATACAAGCTGTTGTTGGCCAGGGTGCGGTACAAAACACCATGATGAACGGCTGGCCAAAATGTTCTCAGGCTTTGTCAGAGCTTCGCACGGTGGTCCACACAGGTCAGGAAAAGTTGCATCTGTTGACCTTCTATTGGCTTTCTTGTTGTCAACTCTTTCCTGAGGTTCTATAGGGATTTCTATAAGGAAATTCTGTCATGGTCGGACGGTCCTTCCCGGAGCGACCTGTCTGTGTGTGTATGTGTGTGCTTCTCTCTCTCTCCTCCTCCACCCAGTGGCTGACACACCTGCACCTAATTTGCCATCCAGCTGTCACTGATCATCCTCGTTGTGGACTGAGGTACTTAACTATGTGTCTGGATGGCAGTCGACGCTGGATTGTACTGGAGGCTCGGTAGTAAAGAGTGTTTTCTTACTTTTAACATAGCCTTAGCCGGCTACCCTTCTCACCTGTAGCTGTCGTCACTTGTTTATAGGAGGAAGTGATACGGAGCAGAAGGTTGGAGAGAAGGAGTCCGCTGGATTAAGCCCTCGGAGGAGAAACACACTCAGATAATCACTTGGGAGACTCACCTGCACACCACTGGGAATTTGGAGATGATCACCGTTGGATTTTTGTACTTCGCTTTGTGACTGTTTTGAGCACTGTAAATAAACGCACTGTTTGCTTCGCATCCAGAGCTCCGCGACTGAGTCTGTATTTCCCCCATTACCCGTGACAAAATTCATTTGAAACAGCATGTAACAAATTCTTTTATGAGCCATCAACTACAACAAGATAATGAATGCAAGATTATTATTTCACCTATATATGAGAATCACTATTCAAAATAAGAAATTTTACCAGTGTCACCAGACGCTGAAGGTGCTGGGTTCAACACCGTTTCTGTGATTTCTCTGGGTTTATTGCACACCAGTGGGGCTAGGTACACAAAGAAAAGAATATACACAGATAGGAACAAACCTAACATGTAAACAATGGTAGCGTTCTGGTCATGACACAATGCATGTACTTACCTACGACAGCTTGACCCAGTGCCGACAATGAGATATTGATCTTTCCAAGTCGACCATGTCTTAGCTGCCTCTCCAGAAGTTTCTTGTTGGTGACAGTGTTACAATGATGATTTATATTTCTCATCAGAAACACATGTGTGGATGGACTCATATTACTTAAAAAGTAATTGCTTTTCCTCATGTTTGCAAAGAACTGTTCAACAACTTGACTGTTCAGCCAGCCTTTCAGCTCCGGGACAAGTTGAATTCTGCGTAATATGTCCTTGGGATCTTTTGTATTTCCCTCATGAAATCTGTCATACAGGACATAATGGTCAGATGATCCAGTGACAGGATGAGGATTTTCATTTACACTATCCATCCTTTCATGTAGCCATGGAAGATTCACTTTCAGGCTTCCATCCTGTGCAGCCTTGACATTTTCCTCAGTGGGCTCAGCAAGTCGACCTTCATGTGCAGCATCCAAAATGCTGCAGCAAGAGTCCTGACAGGGACTAGAAAGAGAGAGCATATTTCTCCTGTTTTGGCTTCCCTTCATTGGCTTCCTGTTAAATCCAGAATTGAATTCAAAATCCTGCTCCTCACATACAAGGTCTTAAATAATCAGGCCCCATCTTATCTTAATGACCTTGTAGTACCATATCACCCTATTAGAGCGCTCCGCTCTCGCTCTGCAGGCCTACTTGTTGTTCCTAGAGTATTTAAAAGTAGAATGGGAGGGAGAGCCTTCAGTTTTCAGGCCCCTCTTCTGTGGAACCAGCTTCCAGTTTGGATTCGGGAGACAGACACTATCTCTACTTTTAAGATTAGGCTTAAAACTTTCCTTTTTTCTAAAGCATATAGTTAGGGCTGGACCAGGTGACCCTGAATCCTCCCTTTGTTATGCTGCAATAGATGTAGGCTGCCGGGGGATTCCCATGATGCATTGAGTTTTTCCTTTCCAGTCACCTTTCTCACTCACTATGTATTAATAGACCTCTCTGCATTGAATCATATCTGTTATTAACCTCTGTCTCTCTTCCACAGCATGTCTTTATCCTGTCTTCCTTCTCTCACCCCAACCGGTCGCAGCAGATGGCCGCCCCTCCCTGAGCCTGGTTCTGCCGGAGGTTTCTTCCTGTTAAAAGGGAGTTTTTCCTTCCCACTGTCGCCAAAGTGCTTGCTCATAGGGGGTCATATGATTGTTGGGTTTTTCTCTGTATCTATGAAGCGCCTTGAGGCGACTTTTGTTGTGATTTGGCGCTATATAAATAAAATTGAATTGAATTGAATTGAATGTGGATGAAATGGCAGTTTATCAGGAACCCGCAAATTGGTGTGTGCTGCCAAACCCCTCGCAAAATCGTAAACACAGACGTTTGGCATGTGCTTCCAGGACAGGAGAAGGTCAGCAAAATCCCGGAGACTTTCAGCACGAAGATTAAATTTAACACTGTATACAATGCCATGTGGACATAGTATTACAGACCATCCTCCTGCAAGCAAAGATTTAAAAAGTTGTTTGTAATTGTAATTACATTTTTTAATGCTACTTCTAATAATCGCTAAGTGATGCTTACCAGAGGCACCCCATATGCTTTGAAAGACCTTATCATATGTCTGCCTGCTCTTCATCTTCTCCCTCAGTCTGGTGATGAGATCAAAGCGGGAGCCTTTGGAGTCGATGTTGCATGCTTTACACAATTTTCTTACCACTCCAACCTGACAGCAATTAGGGAAAACTGTAAATGGAACAACCCCAGAACTTTATGTCACATATTCTGAAAACTTCAAAGCAATGTTACCTTTTGTTTGGCAAGTTCATCCAACAGACGGTCTTCTGTGACACTGCTAAGCTTTGCTTCATGTGAAGAGCTTGTTCCTACTTTTTTAAACTCTGTGTTAAGCACAATGTCACTTGTTCGAGTTTCACTCCCGATCCATGGTGCCCAGTGCGTGTAACTTGGTGGAACGGAAAATGGATTCTTCACACCGCCTACAGAAAATGGCATGTTTTTAATTACAATCTAAATTACTTTAAAACACTGAATGACTTTCAAAAAGTTTTTGCCATCACTCACTTGGAAAAAACCCACGGCTTATCATTTCCAGGTGAATAGAGTTCCAAAAACCTTCAATGTCATGTTCACCATTGAAGTCTTCCGGGGCTTTGAGGTCACTCACTATAATAAATTGACTCATAAAAACATGCACATAATGTACACAATGAACTATATACACAAATGTACATTAAACTTACCTGCTAACTTGAACACCCCTTTTCTGTGTAAGTCCATAACTACCACAGGGGGGTGAAACCCACAGTTTATGCAGGAGTACATGTATTCTGCGTCAGTCAAAGCCTCAAAATGGCAATAAGCATGGAAAATGGTATCCCGAGAAGGAAACTTCACTCTTCTTAAGCCCTCCAATGAGTCAATGACCCTTGAAGCAGATACATGGTTCTGTAATATGACAATAGGGTGAAGAAGACTATGATTACACAGATATTTAAATTTGGGCACCAAAATATCATAATGACACAAACACATTTTTAAAGCAATCTTCAGATGAGTATATTTTATTTTTGTGATCCTCACCTGCAGATTTTCTCTCAAAAAAAGGCAAAGTTCAAGAGACAAAACAACATGGTTGTCAAAGTTGTGAAGCCCATCTGTCCACTCCTGGTACCTGTAGACCATGTGGCACCGAGGACACGATCTATGGTGTGTTGAAACATCTGTTAAAGACAAATCACATTAATGTCAAAACATTAGTATAGGAACAATTATAACTAATTATTTCACACTGATGTTTAATCTTATTCATTAAAACTTACTCTCAATCACTCCCATCATGCTGACAATCCTCGCTTTATTGGTAACTAGAACAGCCTCATCAAGTTTTGGGTGCTCTGGGCACACCTGGCACAACGTTTCACATGGAAAGAGCTGTTTCTGATGATCCATTTTCTGTGAGATGATATTTTCTGGAAGAGATCCAGGTATTTTTTTCTCTTTAAAAATATAGCGTGTACTCCTTTCGACGGCAGCATTGTCCTCAAAGGAAGAAATCTCCTGAGTCATCTGTGATGGGGTGCCTGATGATAGTGGTACAGTTGATTTGAAGATGTCTCTCTGTGTCTGGAAGAGATGCCATTTAGCTATGTTTTTATGAGGACATGATATTCGAGGCTTTGCACAAGCACAATGCCAGGTGTTCCTCAGAGCATTGTAAGTCACAAATATTCTGCCAAGACGGCAGAAACTGTGTATTTCCGGCTCAAATACAGACAAACAGATCTGTGTTGAGGATCCACCAAAATCCACAATCACACAAAGTGGAGCATGTGCCATCTGGGCAGCTTTCTGTCTCTTTATGCATGTAGCAGCTTTGGCCTCTCCAAAAAATTTAAGGTCCACCATTTCCATCACGATGTGCTCTTGAAGAAAAACCTCCTTTACAGTTTCTCGGCAGTAATCTAGTGAGCGAAGGTGCTCACATAAACTGAAGCCTAGTCCGCTCCGCTGGGCCAGCAACTGGTATTGCTGACATTCCTCCAGCTCACATCTGATATTGTGAGACATCCCCCATGTTTTCCTCTGAACGTGAACTGGCACAGAAAACCCATGGCCAGTTCTCTGCACAGCAAATAACCCTGTAGTTTCATCTACACAAACACACTGCAGATGACTGGCCAGGCAAACATCTATTGATTGGTTGGAGTGCTTCCTCATCATGTGAGCCTTGTAGTTTTTGGTACGAAGAGCAAGGCCACAGTGAGGGCATGTCATTTTCATGGACTTTCCATCAGCTGCAGTTTTATTGAACACAGAGGGTAGAGCATATGAATGTTCTAACAAAGACTCAGAAAATGGTTCAGATCCCAAAGACAAAACCTTGGGGGGGAGACGGGGCTCCTCGAAGAGTACTGCCGGAGGAATACGGGTCTCCTCGGAGAGTTCAGCGGGGAGCAGTCCTGATAATGGTGGCTGACTTGGTATTGAAGAATGCTGACAAGACAATAAATGCCTTGCCATATCCCCACGCCGTATGATTGTAAGATTACAGACAGGGCAGTGAAAGTGTCCTGTTGTCCTACAAGCCAGCCTGCACCGGCATATCATTTTATCTGTAAGAGAAAAAAACAAACAAACAAACAAACAGATGTAATTTAAATGTAGTTGTATAGAATGCAACCAATTTGTCTAACAATCAGATTGTACATGTTAACAAAAACATCCAAGCCAACCTCAATAATGAAAGCAAAATGGTATGGATCACAAAAGTTATGTCTAGGAAAGTGGTGAAAACTAAATAAAAATATATTTTATAAAAACACTATTTTTGTTGCAGATGAATGAACTGAACTGTACAATATCAACAGCAACTTTTAAGTCAACAAAGATACTGCAGAAGTGCTTAAAAAAGTGCATATTTATAACTATAAAGTATATTTAATACAAACATACCTTTGAAAGGCAAAGCATTTTTTATATGCACACTTAGATGCTCCTCAATCTTTGCCCTGACAGTAGGGCTGAAAGTGGGGCACAGAGGGCAGTGAAAGAGTCCTCTGCAACACGTGTTGCATTCCTGCAATTCTGGCTTTAAGCCCGAATTCCAGATTGATAAGTGCATCTAAAACAGAGAGAGAAACAGATAAACACCACATACACATTTAAGTTAAGGTTTTAGCAGAAATAACAATTTACAGTTGGCATGTAATAGATTTGGGAAGAAAATCCTTGAAAAAAACCCCACAAATATTTTACAAGACACTTTAATTTGTGAGACATGTTTCTATTGACATATAACAGTCAATTGAACAGGGGCTAACTAAAATCTGGGCAATAAAAAAGCTGTACAGAATAGAATGACGAATAGAAGTATTGATAAATATATAAATCTGTTTGTGACGAAATTTACAGTGTTGACGCTAACCAAAGGTGTCACAAGTGCACACGTTCCTTACTACAGTTTAGATACCTCTGTTTAGAAAGCACTGACTCGACTTTTTAGTCAAGTCGAAGTAAGAAGTACAGGGTCTAAAATATCATTTATGTACAAAATTTTGAAGTAATCTTGCGTCCAAAGCACGCGTGCGGGGGGCTGATTTACAAATGTACGGATTACAAAGTACAGATACGCGTGCTACAATGTGAGAAGTAGAAGTATAAAGAAGTATACAGTAGGCACAAAAAAGTACAGCAGTAAAGTAAAGATACCAGAAAATTCTACTTAAGTACAGTATTGAAGTATTCGTTATTTCGCATCTCTGATGCCAACAATAAATCATACTCTAATGCAAAATGTGTTTTTTGCTTCTTCTCGCCCACAGAAGCCGTTAATCCAGCTCTCTTACTGAAACCAGGCCCAGGAAAAAGCATATCTGTGTGTTTCTCTGCCATGGAGCACGATGAAAAAACATTAAAATAAGGAGGAATGTTGTTGTAACGCAAAAAAAGTGGCAACATGATTATTGTAAGAAAACTAGACGATTCCTAGAATTATGAAATCACTAACGGCAAATTTATTTAAGAAAGACTTAACCAACCTTTGCGATCAACTTGCAAGACTTCCACGGTATCCATGCGTGTTTACGGCTACTGTGGAGGTCACGTGCTTCCGGCTACTGTGGAGGTCACGTGCTTCTGGCTACTGTGGAGGTCACGTGTTTCTGGTTAGTGTGGAGCTCCACAGTGGCTGCAGCCAGACCCTTCTCCTTAAAGGCCGCATTTTAAGGCCGATTACGTCACAGCGACACGACGAAGACTGTCCCAATTCAAAGGCTGCTCTACATGCGGCCCTCAAATGCGTCCTTAATTTCCCTGAATTTTAAGGATGGGTCGGTGTAGCCTTCATGGCCCAACATATCCCAGACTTCATAGCTCGGCGGTGGTGTGGATAATTTAAAAAACGGCGGAAGCGGAGCGGACGAAGAGTAAACTTTCAGAAGTAAGTACTGAATATTATGTCACTTATTTATGTGCAAATGTTTTTATAATGAAGAACATAAAAAAATTACTGTTGGCAACATGTCGGGAAAGTTATGTGACATTAGCGACGTTTGTACTAACTTGGTTTTAAAGCCTTTACTTCAAAATATTCGCCGTTCAATAGCTGAGCTTAATCTTACAGAGAATGTGATGATTTTATGCATAATTAAAGTCAGTCATGTCAGTCAGCTGACGGTTCACTCGTTAAGCTGAAAGAAAGATGCTTTAATCACAGCAGTCACACATGTGTCCACTGCACCATCTGGAACTCTTCTTGTTTACACTCGTAATGACACAAACACTAAATCCTGCTTCTCTGTGCTGTTGTGTAGCAGTGTGTACACCTGAGACTGTCACCTGTCTGTCTGTCCTGCACTCTCTCTCTGTTTCTTTCTCTCTGATTGTGGAATAAAAGTATGAACATGTGTTTATAAGTTACACTTGTGTTTGAATCCTGCAGCTTATCACACATTTGATTTCTATGTGTGACAACTGCAAGTGTCCAGAGTGAGGACAGACTGAGGGAGCCACTGCTGCACATCATCTGTGAGGCTTTGCAGCCCTGATGATCCACCAGGACAAACTCAGCAGTGTGTGAGGAAGAGGAGGAGGAAGAGCCAGCAGCAGCTGACAGATGGAGAGAATAGACAGACTGTTCCCTGTTTGTGAAGGACTGCTAGAAAAGTTTAACATAACTGTCTGTGCTGAATCAGTCTTATTAGGTAATGTTCAAATAATGTGATCATCCCAGTGTTTCCAGTGTGGGAGAAAGTACTCAGAGTACTCAGGGCCTTCAAGCTACACACTATGAAAGGCAGCAACAAGTTTAATGTTCAGAAACCTAAAGTCTGTATCAGCAGCAGAATGGAGCTAAAATAAATGTTGGTTTCAGTTCTATGAAGCTTTGAGTATTTTGGATCAGTAGCTGCTGTGTGTGTTGCATCATATTGCTGTAACTGTTTATATGCTTTATATATTCTGAGCTAAGTTGATCTATAGTGTTACATCATATTCTATAAGGATGTTATGTGTTTGTAGACTTTCTGCCCAGTTTGACCCATTTAGCAGACGTCAGCCTGTTTAAGGCTCTGATATCTATTCTGTGTGACTTACAGCAGTTATGACATGGTCTGATTTTCTCACCCAATAAAGGAATATTTCATATATCAGTCTACTCTTCATTCTATCAGACACAGTTATCACAGCTTGTACATTTTCTTTTTACACATGTATGTAAGCATTGAGCCAAATTTAGTAATGCCAACATACTGAAGGAACAACATTTGTCTCTTATATATGATACACCTATATATGCACTGTCAATATACATTTTGAACCAGCTGCAGATGTCAGAGTAACAACTGACTGACCCCCACATAAAGTGCGTTACAGTAGTCCACAGGGGAAGAAATAAAAGCATGGATCACGGTTTCAAAGTGCTGCCTAGGAAGAAAAGATTTCACTCTTGCCAGTCGCCTTAAATGATAAAAATGGACTGGTTCAACTTAAAACCAAGGGCAGTAACAACAGGTTTAAAATAAACTTCCAGGGGTTCCAAATGAAAAGAAGAGGACTCACAGGAGCCACTGGGTCCAAACACCAACAAATCTGTTTTCTTTTCATTCACATTTAAAAAGTTTAGAGCCAACCAAGCTTCAATGTCATCTAGGCATGTCAAGAGAGGTGTTATTCAGATGCCATCCTTCTGCTTCAGTGGCAAATAAATTTGGTAGTCATTCCTATATACTTGTCTTTGAGTGAAGATTTAAGGTGGTAAGACATGTAAATAACTGCAACTTGAATCTGTACTGAAGCTCAGTATTTGACAAAGAGTTCATGTTCACTGCTGTAATAGCTAATAATGACTAATATAATAACCATAATATTGGCCATATTATATTTACATTACCAAAGTGATATGACTTTAGTCTCATGAACAACATTAGCTAATTGTTATTTAAATGACTGTAAGTAAGTTAAATGACTGTTCAGTACAGAAATGAAGCCCAACAATCATGTTTTACTGTCCTGTGGTCTCAGCCTCAGATACTCATCAAATCACACAAAGCTCTTGTAGAAACAAACAAACAAATGAAAAAAAATATGTTCTCCTTCATTTCTGTCAAACAAAGTTGTATGACACGTTTCCAGCTGTTAGTATCATGGTTGCTAGGCAACCTGGGAAGCGCAACAGAGACTAGAGCCCATGTGTTTGCAACAAACTTGCCGTTTATTTTGCAAGTCGAGCTCAACACTGCCCCTAGCGTCCTGGAGCACTTCCGTTGTGATTTGGAGTTTGCATGTGTTTTGTATTTTGTACGTGTTTTGGATTTTGTACGTGTTTTGTATTTTGCATGTGTTTTGGATTTTGTACGTGTTTTGTATTTTGTACGTGTTTTGTATTTTGTACGTGTTTTGTATTTTGCACGTGTTTTGTATTTTGCATGTGTTTTGTATTTTGTATGTGTTTTAGAGTTTGCACGTGTTTTGTATTTTGCATGTGTTTTGTATTTTGTACGTGTTTTACAGTTTGCACGTGTTTTGTATTTTGCACGTGTTTTGTATTTTGTACGTGTTTTAGAGTTTGCACGTGTTTTGTATTTTGCACGTGTTTTGGATTTTGTACGTGTTTTGTATTTTGCATGTGTTTTGTATTTTGTACGTGTTTTGTATTTTGCATGTGTTTTGTATTTTGCACGTGTTTTGTATTTTGCACGTGTTTTGTATTTTGTACGTGTTTTGTATTTTGCATGTGTTTTGTATTTTGCATGTGTTTTGTATTTTGTATGTGTTTTAGAGTTTGCATGTGTTTTGTATTTTGTACGTGTTTTGTATTTTGTACGTGTTTTGTATTTTGTACGTGTTTTGTATTTTGCATGTGTTTTGTATTTTGCATGTGTTTTGGATTTTGTACGTGTTTTGTATTTTGTACGTGTTTTGTATTTTGCATGTGTTTTGGATTTTGCACGTGTTTTGGATTTTGTACGTGTTTTGGAGTTTGCATGTGTTTTGGATTTTGTACGTGTTTTGGATTTTGCATGTGTTTTGGATTTTGCATGTGTTTTGGATTTTGTATGTGTTTTGGAGTTTGCATGTGTTTTGGATTTTGTACGTGTTTTGGATTTTGTATGTGTTTTGGATTTTGTATGTGTTTTGGAGTTTGCATGTGTTTTGAATTTTGTACGTGTTTTGTATTTTGCATGTGTTTTGTATTTTGCATGTGTTTTGGAGTTTGCATGTGTTTTGGATTTGGTATGTGTTTTGGAGTTTGCATGTGTTTTGGATTTTGTATGTGTTTTAGAGTTTGCATGTGTTTTGTATTTTGTATGTGTTTTGGAGTTTGCACGTGTTTTGAATTTTGTACGTGTTTTGTATTTTGCATGTGTTTTGGAGTTTGTACGTGTTTTGTATTTTGCACGTGTCTTGGTGTTTGCATGTGTTTTGTATTTTGTACGTGTTATGGATTTTGCATGTGTTTTGGATTTTGCATGTGTTTTGGAGTTTGTCCGTGTTTTGGAGTTTGCATGTGTTTTGGATTTTGTACGTGTTTTGGAGTTTGTGCGTGCTATTTGGAATTTGTAAGTGTCTTGGAGTTTGTACATGCTTTGTCTTTATGGGCCACCGTACAGTTTCCTGCTTCAAATTTGGGTATATTTGCCTTATTTGTCTAATAAATGCCTAAATAAAAAAATAGAATTCTTAGTTTTTCTAAAACATTGCTTTTCTTGTTTTCACGAAGCCATCAACTTAAAAAAATTTCCTTTCACTTTTACAGTTATCCTTCTGTCACTCATCTCCACCCACTCCACCTTGCCTCTCTTGTTCACCGTGTGCTGCCTTGGATAGTGATGGCTCACACCAGGTATTTAAACTCATCTACCTTTGCTACCTCTGCTTCTTGTGACTTGTTAACTGACAGATGAAATGAAGCAGTGTAAGGCAGTGTAGTGCTTCCACTGTGAAAATGGGACGTCTCCTTTCTAAAGAGTTTGTTATATAAATAAATGTAGTCAAACACATGTGCGAGATGAAGGACGCAGAAACATCAGTTAGAGTGAAATTTTTATTACGGTCTGTGTTGTACACAAAATTAATTCAAGTTTGTGCAAATGTTTTGGTGCCATTCAAAATTCTGCTTTGCACTGGAATAAACATTTAATCATCCAACTGGCACAGGAGTGCGGAGGCTTTGGATATCCAGTAGTCGCTGTGTCGCTGGGAGGGAAGCATTACTGTCACCACAAAATTAGTTGAGTGACCTGAAGGGAGAGAGACATGAAGGGTGAGGAAACAATCTGAGCAAACATCCTTTTTTCTTTTTTTGACATTATATGTTGGTAACAGGGACGGGCGCTGTATCCCACCAAAACTCCCAGCAATGCCCAAAAACGAACTCTTGGCCTTATGATAGTATAAAATGTGTCATGACTTTAAATGTAAAAAGGTTTCCAGGGAGTGACTTTGGATACATCAGGTGTGTACCTGTGGTGGACAGAGTGCCAGCTCTGGCTGAGGTCTTGTACAGAGGAGCGTGGTAGAGGTCGGGCTCTGGGACGTAGTTCTGCTGTGGCTCAAAGTGCACCACCGGCAGCATGGCGTTCCTAACCCGAGGCAGCGCGTCATCAATCACCATGCCGACATCGTCCCAGCGACAGGCATCCATGAACATGCCGTGAACAAGTACACCGTCCTGTGGCTCAGGTAACTGTTTTAACAAGTAACCATATTAAAGGAATTACCTTTTTACTGACAAACTCTTGAAACAAAGTAAATACAAAGGCTTTCTTTTTGCAGGTTGTGCCTTTTCAGAAAAAATGGTGGTTTCTATACCTGCAAAGGCAGAAAAGAAAACAAAGAACATGTGGCTTTGCTTTGATCAGATGTATCCAGAGCTTTTTATTCTTTAAGGATTTCATTTTCATGAACAGAGATTTAAAGAAGCGTTGGCAAGTTGGGGTTGATATTCACTATTTATGACGCTTAGGAGGGCATCAATCTGATATCTCATCAGGAAATAAACTCAGTATTTTAAAAAAGAAAACAATACTGGTGGCTGTACCGCCCTCCAGATTCACACCGGAGTCAAGTATAACACAACCTTACTAAAGAAATCAGTATGTAGTCCAATCAAAAATAATGGATAACAGATTTAATTTGATCATTTAGGATACATTTGCTCTGTGGTGCTAACTTTGAGACCATCAGATCAGATTTAGAGATTCAGGATAAAGTAATGTCACAAAAACCTTAATCAATGAATACAAGAATTAGAGACATATATCAAATAGGTCATCATCTCAGCTTCCTACAACTTTCTAATTCACATTTTACATTGACCATTTCAAATGCTTGCCTAAAAACAAAACAAGCTAGAGGTCATATTAATGGTTAAAGCGGGCTGAAGATAAATCCTTAGTCCTTGGAAGCAAAACAAACCTATAGGTTTGTTTTGCTTCCAAGGACTAACTGAAATCATGCAAACACAATTTAAAAACATAATTGATAACATAACTTGTAAATAACCCTGAATGCCTTCCCTTGCACTTTATTTTGGCACTCATTCCTGTTTTCTACTACCAACTTCCTGTCCGTGTGTAGAAGCTTTTATTTTGATGGGACGATTTCCTGTAAAACTGTTTTTGGCGCAGTTTTCAGCAGCAGTCGCGGGAGTTTAGAAAAGTGATGGCTTAACGGAGCCTATGGTGATTTCTTTTGTCATTAGCAGCCCCCTTGATACAGGCACAAGGTATGGTTATGATGTAAATAAGGAGACGTTTAGATGTTTTTGTGACAGTCGCTACATTTGTTAAATGTTACGTTGAAACGAACTTCATGTTATAAGGTTTACGATTGTAAGAGTGTGGATTATTTTGCTTACACGCTGTTTCTATGTATACATCCCCAGCTCTTACGGTGAGATTGATGGTTTACTGCCATTAAACCTTCAAAACGTCATCAGTAAAGTGTCATCCTTCATTCGGGGGGTTCGCTACAGTAAGAGCTTACCTCCGGGAGCAGCGAGAGCGAGAGCTTCCTGCGATCGGAACGGTAACGGCACGGCACGGAGCAGCAAGCTACAGCAACGGTCCGGTAACAAGCAATTGCTCTCAAAATGGAAAATATAGAAGGAGGTCAGTTAAACGAAAAGGAACAACGAAAGGAATTAACATGCGAAGCTGATGAAACAGCTAATGAAATGTTCCCAAGGCGATCAGAACGGCTCAGTGTGCCCATGGAGAAAATGCTCTTATATCAAAGGGATGAACAGAATAAAAGAGAGAAGAAACTGCTAACCATTTATGAACATTGGAAAGGCCAGGTCAGAGTATACAGAGAAGACCTGAAAAATGATTTATCAGATTCACGGTTAGCAGAAATGGCTGATGATATTGAAAGGACCGTAAATGATATGACAAAAGCATACAGTGAATATAGAGAGCATAATGAACCATCCCATGTCATAAGGCGCAAAATGGACTCTTGTGAATCAGTGACAAAGGACATTATGAAAATCATATCTGAGCGTTTAGCAGCTATAGATGAGTATGATGCAGATAGAGAAAGGCAGCGCCTTCATCAGCTCTTAGCTTATGAACATGCTAAGTCCATATTTGGTACTGCATCACAGTCAAGTTACCAATCTGAAGCAAGCATTGCAGCCAAAATAATCGATGCTGCTGCAGAATTAGCTGCAAAAGAAGCTCAGTATAAAATCACACAAGAGGAAATAAAACAAAAAATAAGAGAAATGGAAGAGAAACACAGGAGGGAATTGGATGCACAAAGGTCTGAACTAGAGCGTTTACAAGCAGAAAAGGAAAGGCAAGCAGCACGTGCAAAATTAGAGATTTATGACAAAGAGTTTAAAGTTGATATGGACAGTCAGTTAATGTTACAGAGCAATGGGATGTCTGTTATCAACCAAAGCTTTGCACAACCAGCCTCAGAGCTCTCTACAGGTTCATATCACCCACAAGTGGAACAATATGCATCCATCCCTGTCAATAATCCTCTACAACAACTGCACTCACAAATTGTCACTCCATCGCCTCCCACAGACGTATTGCAGCTGGCTAAAGCTATTCAAGACAGCATAGCAGTAAGCAGAATTCCAGTGCCTGTGCCCATCGTGTTCAGCGGAGATCCCATCACCTACATCGAATGGAAGGCTTCCTTCATCTCACTGGTGGGCCACAAAGGTATATCTCCAGCTGAAAAACTGCATTTGTTAAAAAGGTATATCACTGGTCCTGCTCTTAAGTGTCTTGAGGGCACGTTCTACCGCAGTGATGAAGAGGCATACAAAGATGCATGGAAAAGACTTGACCAACGCTACGGTCAGCCATTTGATGTTCAAAAGGCATTCAGAGACAAACTGTCAAAGTGGCCTAAAATCCACTCAAAAGATGCAGAAGGTCTACGGGCCTTTTCTGATTTTCTCACAACTTGTCTGCAAGCAACACCACATGTAAAGGGCTTAGAGATACTAAGTGACTGTGAGGAAAACCAAAAGTTATTGCATAAGATTCCAGAATGGCTTGCAACGCGTTGGAACCGTCAAGTCACAGTTGCTCTCATGAAAGGCAAAGATTTTCCCTCTTTCAAGGATTTTGCAGAGTTTGTAGCACTCGAGGCAGAAATTGCATGTAATCGCATGTAATCCTGTGACTTCTTCATATGCACTCTATTCATGCAGCTCATCCTTGGAGAAAAGATACATAAGGGAGACCAAACCAAACAGATCTGTGACTCAAGTCTTTACTACACAAGCCACAGTACAAGGAGAAAAAACTAAGTCAAATGACACAAGGTTAAAGGTGGCCTGCATGTTCTGCAAAGATGAAAGTCATCAGTTGTCAAAGTGCCCAAGCTTCTCAGAGAAGTCACTAGACCACAAACGGACATTTGTGAAGGAAAATAAACTGTGCTACGGGTGCTTAAAGGTGGGCCACAATGCCAGAGACTGTCGTCATCGCCACAAATGTGACACTTGCAAAGGACGACACCCCACCTGTTTGCACAATGAGAGTCACATGGCAAATGAAAGGCCTCAGAGCTCTACAAACGTCGCTTCAACCACAGAAAATGATACCATGGCAGCCACAGCTCTGAATGTTACTAAGGTGGGTCAATCAGGTAGTACCTCCATGATTGTTCCTGTGTGGGTTTCCACTACTCAGAGTCCATCTAAAGAGCAGCTTGTGTACGCTTTATTAGACACACAAAGTGACAACACATTTGTCAGTGAGGAGATAACTAACCAGTTACAAGCAGCATCCCATCCAGTTAAGCTAAAACTAACCACGATGCTGGGAGTTCACATGACAGTCAAAAGTCAGAGAGTAGCAGGGTTACGTGTGAGAGGTTATAATTCAGATGTTCACATTGACCTTCCACCCTCCTACACAAAGGAGTACATCCCATTTAACTATGACAACATACCCACAAATGAAACTGCAAGGCAATGGCCCCATCTGTCAGAGATCGCTGATCAGATACCCCCTCTCCTGAGTTGTGATGTTGGACTACTCATTGGATTTAACTGTCCAAGAACTCTAGCTCCAAAACAGGTTCTGCTCGGAAAAGACAATGAGCCATTTGCCATACAGACAGACCTAGGGTGGAGCATTGTTGGTGGCTCATCAGAGTCAAATGAAACTGAAACAAGTCTGTGCCATAGGGTCATGATAAAGGAAATGCCTGCTGTAACACCAATGGACATGATCAATGTTCTTCAATCGGATTACAAAGGCACGTGACACAAGAGGATCTCGTTTTTCTGGAAAAACTTAAGGAAGGGATAAAGAAAAACGAACAAGGACACTGTGAGATGCCTCTTCCATTCAAGCAAAGGCCAAACTTACCAGACAACAAAAGGCTTGCAGAGATCAGACTGGAACACTTAAGGAGAAGGTTGAACAAGAATGAGAACTACAAAAATGAACTGCCCACAGCACAACCTGTCGAGCTGGATCTGACCATAGGAGATCCAGAAGTCAGAAAAGTACAGACAATGTTAACTAAAGTCACAGACACTGTAAGTCTTGCTGAATGTCTAAGTAAGTTCTCCTCCTGGTCCAAAGCAATTAAGGCTGTAGCACGTCTCATAAGAAGGGCTAGACACATCAAGTCAAATGCATCAGCTACAGTGAGTGAGCAGAAAAATGCTGAACTTGTGATCATTCGACATGTACAAAGTCAAGCGTATGAACAGGAAATAAAACAGCTGAAGAAAGGAGAACAGCTCCCACATCATAACAAACTGTTTAAACTGGACATTTTCATGGATACAGATGGTCTCCTCAAGGTGGGAGGGAGACTCCAGCATGCAACGAGTGACACCTTCAAACACCCGATCGTGATCCCAAAAGAACATTGTGCAGCCAAACTCATAATATCTCACTTTCATAACAAAGTAAAACACCAAGGAAAGGGATTCACCATAAATGAAATCAGATCCAGTGGCTACTGGATTCCTGGAATGAGTAAAACAGTTGCCTCATTCATCCGACAATGTGTGATCTGCCGCAGACTCCGCAAAGCTCCAGAGGGTCAGAGGATGAGTGACCTACCTCCACATCGCTTAGAGCCCTCTCCTCCCTTCACACACTGCAGCATGGACTATTTTGGTCCATTTGTGACAACAGAGGGAAGAAAACCACACAAACGTTACGGACTCCTACTTACTTGCTTTTGTTCTCGTGCCATTCACATCGAGTTCTTAGAGGACTTGTCTACTGATGCATTTATTAATGCAGTAAGATGTTTCATTTCAATCAGAGGTGCAGTTCGACACATCCAATGTGACCAGGGAACGAACTTTGTTGGTGCTCAGAATGAGTTTAAAGCAGCTTTAAATGAGCTAGACACTCAGAGACTAAATACATACTTGACTGAAAAACAATGTGACTTTGTGATGAACGCACCCCATGCTAGTCATACAGGGGGAGTGTGGGAACGTCAGATAAAGACTGTCAGAAGTGTGCTGAATACCACTCTGTCACTGGCTCATGACAGACTCAATGATGCTTCATTGCGGACGTTATTCTATGAAGCCATGGCTATAGTCAATAGCAGACCTCTGACTATAGATAACTTGAACAGCCCCAACAGCCTAGAACCGCTCACACCCAATCATCTGCTGCACATGAAATCCAATGCACCGTTGCCCCCACCTGGTGCCTTTTCAAATGAGGACCTGTACAGCAAGAAGAGGTGGCGCCGCGTGCAGTTCCTTGCAGAGCAGTTCTGGAGCCGCTGGAGACAAGAATACATTCACAACATCATTTCAAGGCAAAAGTGGCACTCACCAAAGAGGAATCTAAAAGTAGGTGATGTTGTGTTGGAAATGGATGAACTGGCACCCAGAGGGGAATGGAGACTTGCAAGAGTTGTAGAGACTGTCAGTGGAAAAGATGGACTTGTGCGAAGGGTAAAGATCTCACTTGGAGAAAAGAGACTCAATAATAAAGGTCAACGCTCTACTAAACTATCAGTTGTTGAGCGTCCAGTACAAAAACTTTTATTGTTGTTAGAAAGTTCCTAAGGTAACTCCTACATGGGTTATTTTGTTTGGGAAAATTATTCATTTTGGTTCTTATGTAAACCAATTATTCGTAATTTTGGTGGGAGTGTAAATAACCCTGAATGCCTTCCCTTGCACCTTATTTTGGCACTCATTCCTGTTTTCTACTACCAACTTCCTGTCCGTGTGTAGAAGCTTTTATTTTGATGGGACGATTTCCTGTAAAACTGTTTTTGGCGCAGTTTTCAGCAGCAGTTGCGGGAGTTTAGAAAAGTGATGGCTTAACGGAGCCTATGGTGATTTCTTTTGTCATTAGCAGCCCCCTTGATACAGGCACAAGGTATGGTTATGATGTAAATAAGGAGACGTTTAGATGTTTTTGTGACAGTCGCTACATTTGTTAAATGTTACGTTGAAACGAACTTCATGTTATAAGGTTTACGATTGTAAGAGTGTGGATTATTTTGCTTACACGCTGTTTCTATGTATACATCCCCAGCTCTTACGGTGAGATTGATGGTTTACTGCCATTAAACCTTCAAAACGTCATCAGTAAAGTGTCATCCTTCATTCGGGGGGTTCGCTACATAACTGATTTTGTGTGAAAATGTAAGAAGTTTGAATAAAATATTGCACATAAAAACCAAACTGATGTAGTATTTTAGATTGCATCTTGAGATTGTTGATCTGCTCTTCCACATTAGCTCTCCTGCTATTAGCCAGAAAAATAGCATCTTAAAGTACTGCTAATATTTGAAGGGCTGGAGAAAAGAATGTTTGTGCCCTTTTTTTAAGCACTACTGAAAGCATTACTAAGAGCATTGCTCCTCTTACAGTACCTCCTCATCCATGTTCAGTTTTGCACCAATGGGAAGAGTGCGTAGAGCCTCACAGACTGCTTCCTCATCCCTGTACGCCGGCACCACGCTGAAGCGGAAATTAAGCTCCTCAATAGGCAGACTGTAACGCCGGGCATGATTCTGCAACACTCCTACAGGCCATCAAAGACACAAGAGCATTGAAACAAGTCACTGTGCTGTTTAGCTAAATCTACCAATAAACACACATTTAATTAATAGCTCTCTTTTAAACTTAATTCATTTATTTTTACACTGTATACTTGAAAGAGTAGTCAGAGTGATCATTGTAGTCCTCAAGCTCAGCTCTAAAAGTTTGCCTTACTGTTAGTGTTCATTAAAAAACAGCATGTTTCAGTGTGTTACCAGTAAGAAAGCCTTAAGGGAAGAAGAACCCGGAGATCCAAAGTGATTTGGGCTGACCACGTGTGATCCAAGTCTTGCAAGAGAGGAAAAGAGAAGCAGAGACGCAATTAAAATATATGTATCTTTAAATAACAATTTCTTTATGCAGTATCTTCTTCTTTTATTCGATATATTGCATTACAGGCATCCTATTACTGAGGGGACCTGAATTGACCCAGTGAATCAGTTTACATTGGATTCTGTTTCCTAAGATAATCAGCATGTGGAGTGTGACTCAGTGTTTATCCACTGCTGTATAAACTAATAGGACTTTACCCCGTTTATGCTTGTTTACGTGAATTATAGTGACTGTACGATACACATGTTCAGAGCAGACTTAAGGAAGAGCAGCTTCAATCAGGGGAAATGAACCAAACACTAAACCAGGATGTGCAGGAAGGTGAACTCAGAATGTACATGTGTTATTACATTTTTCCAACCTAATGAGATAACACACAAATCAAATGTGTGCATTTGACGGAGGATGGGCCAGACGGGCCCCTCGGACCCTCCAGCGAAGACAGATGGAATGCTGAAGCGGTCCCACCCTCGGACCCTCCAGTGAATGGACGAGCCCCCATTTATGTTACGTCCTAAGTCTAGGCGTGTCTTGAACGCAACAAAACATTGGCCCACCACACTCCACCCAAAACAAGAACCCAAACAATAGTATCTTTTAAAATGCTAAGCAGCCATTTATTTGCTTCAGCAGTGAGCAGTGCCAAAAATAACAAACAAAACTCCCTAATGGTCCCTACGCTTTCCTACCCAAAAATGAAAACCAAACAAAAGACAATTCTCTTACCTAACTTTTTATATGAAAAACAGGAGAAAACTTAATCAACAAAAATGGCTTCTCACGCCTACCTGGCTGCTGCAGTGAACAATATATACAAGGTGGAAAAATACTCAATTACTACTTTATAAATCTATTTACAGCTATTTACAAAAACTAAGATACCAACACCACAATGATCACAACCCATGACAAACTGAAACACAGGGCTTAAATACATAGAGGGAGCAATCGGAATGGACAACAGGAGGGAAACACAGCTGGGGCAAATCAGAACTGATGAGACAAGGAAGTGTAAACTGAACACACTGAGATAAGACAGACCTTCAAAGTAAAACAGGAAACACATAACAGTCACGCCTAACACAAAACACTGACAACATTGGATCGTAACACAATAAAATACAGCCAATATGCCAGACCTGAGCTAGAAAAAGACTTCTATTCTAATCCAATTTCCCCACATAATTTATGTTCGCTTTATAAAGACACATTTCACACAAACTTCTATAATTCCACTGGACTGAACTTGAAAACGTGTGTGTTTTTGTTAATATCTGTGTGCAAACCTGGATAAAGAAGACAGCGGTTTGAGGGAAGGGTAGGCAGAGTTCGCCCAGTGGGCGGGGACCTGGTTGTTCAGAAAGCTTGTGTAGATTCGGTCCATTTCCTCTGACATCACAACGAGACCTGCTATTGCCTTTTGCAGAGTGATAAGAGACATCTACGAAAAAGAAAGTGAGAATAACACATCACAGTAACGACAGATTCCTAAAAATGTTATTTCTGAAACTACACAGAACGCATATTTTTGATTGTTTAGGTTTTTTTCTTTTTGAATTTTCCTCTAAGATCACGTAAATAAACTACAATCCAAAGAAAACAACTCCTGAAGTGGTCATGAGATGATCTCCACCAATTAAAGGTGTGTGGTTTTTACGTCACCCTGAGAACTTTAAGCAAGTTGTTGAATCGGTCTGCTTCTTGGCCCAAAACAGTTGTGAGGGAGATCAGGTGCCCATTGGTGTCTTTGATAAACAGTGTGTCAGTTGCTTCTTCCATGTCCAGTCGCTCCGCACTCCAAAAGAAAGACAAGTTCACAGAGAGATAAAAGACAACACAAACCAATAAAACATGGGGAAAAAGAGTGAGCGCAATAATGCAAAGTCTCAGCAGTAACTGAGATCGATGTGCAGGTGAATCCATGTGGGGTCAGCGTACCGGGCAGTTTGGCTAGAATCAGCTCGGCGAGCTCGCAGACTCTGTCATCGTTACTCTTAGCTCCATGTTGTGCTGAAGAACGAGGATTAACATCCAGTATGGTATTGATCAGAGTTATAGTTTCTTGACGCTGCAGAGGCAAACACACACACACACACTCATATATTGATATTTTATCATAGCACTCCCAAAGCTCATAAACTGCATGACAAACATAACTTTAAATCACTAAAACGACCACAAGCCATTTCTCATAATTGCTGTGGACTGAAGAAATTAACAGATTTTGAAAAACTACGTATAAATAAGAACTTGCTGTCATTTATATTTAAGAGGACAACTGGCAGTCTGGTATAAAATAGAGACAGAGACATTTGCTTGTAATGTCCTGGTATTGTTACAGTATTGTTCCTCACCTGAAAAGCCAAGTTGGCATTCTCATGCATACCAAAGATCTCAGGATCATCAATGATTGGAAGATTCTTAATATACTTCTTATATTGTTCAAGTTCATCTGACTCTGGAGCGTAGTAAACACCTTACAGGGAGAAAACCATTAACTGAGATATATAGCATGTGAGCGTGCACTGTGCATACGCGTGCTTACATACACATGTACACACACACATACAAAAGAGGGCAGAAAGAACAATACCTGAGGGGGAGTAGGTGTAGCCAGGCTGCAGAGCTTCTGGAGAAAAAAAGCCTTTGAGGGTTGTCCTTAGGCACCGTTGGTCCCAGGCACCTGTCACTCTGCCTCCATATGTGATCTCACCTGAAGAGAAAAAAGACACAGTAGGATTTGAGATATTTCATGGCTTTCTTTGTTTATGAATGCAGGAGATATTGCTTTTAAAGACCAGACCCTGTTCTAGTTTCAGTTGGTCAAAATCTCACTCAGAATCAGAAAAATAAAAAAGTTACGGAAAAAACAGCAACAACTTTAAACTAAAAAAATATGCATATAGAATATTTACATAGATATGTGTAATACCCGTTCCTATACAGATAATTTTGAAAGAAGTTGGATTCAGGTCATTCAATTTAAAGATGAAATACTAAAAAGAGAAATCTATTACAGAACAGAAAACACGGGGGAAAAAATCGTCCCTTTTTCTTTTATATAAAGCTGAATGATCTGAATCAGGGGTCGGCAACCTGCGGCTCTTTAGTCCTTATATTGCGGCTCTGCATGGTTTGGAAAAATAAATTAAGTTTAACTGAAGTTTATTTTATTTGTGCTAGTTCTTTTTTTTAAAAACTTGTAGTTCTAAATTGGAAGATTATTGTGATCCTGAATAATAAAGTTATATTTTATTATTTTTCGTCGCTCAAAATAAGCGTCACACTTGTGGAAGCCGGTAGCTCCGCTACACTCCCAAAGCCCAGAAGGCGATATAAGGATGACGGCTCACTGTTTTTGTTTGCTACATGGATAATTTAAGTTCAGCTTTTTAATTCATTTTAAAGACACCTTCAACTGGTGTCTTTTTAGTTATTATTTTTTAAGGGTTGACAATGTGTTCATTACATAAATAAAATTAAATTTTCTCCATAGCACTTCATGGATTTCATAAGTAACACACTAGAGTTGTTTATACGAAGCATAGAGGTAAAAAAAAAACAATAATTAACTTCATTTTAGATGTCAAAAAGTATTGTGGCTCCCAGTGTTTCCTTTTCCGTAGAAACCCGGTCCAAATGGCTCTTTGGGTGTTTAAGGTTGCTGACCGCTGGTTTAAAGTGTCCTATTATCCTTCCCACACTTTTATTTTTATGAAACAGCTGCATGTTTAGGTTCAAGGACATGCAATCATGTTTGTTTTGTGAAAAGGCTTTCTATTAATATAAAATGTCAAAATACAAATAAGACATGCATTACATATGGGAAATAAGATGCTACACAAACAGTCCCTAACTTATTACCTTGTTGAATTTAGATACAAGAACATTTCTGTTGATATTTGCTTCCTACCAGTGATGTAGACCAGAGCATCCCAAGGGATGGTGCCATCTTTGCAGTACAGGTTGAGGTTGAGCAGAGCACATTCTCTGTCACTGTCATTGAATTCGTAGCGGATGTTCCAGCCCAGGGGACCAAACTTCTTCTGCTCCTAAACATGAGACACACAGGCAGAGAAGTACTGTACGACCACACACAAAGTAAAACACATCCAAGAAAACAAAGTAATAATGATGAGGCACTTTACATGTAAAATACTGAGAAAGAGTGTATGTAACCTGGATGATTGCATGGAAAAAGCAGATTCCAAAGACAATCTTCCTCCACTGGCGTCCCAAAATGCGGTGTTCAAAGAAACTGCTGGTGATCTCTGTGAAGGCTCGTCGCATGTTGGCTCGCAGGCCTTTAGGAGGCTCGTTAGTCACCTGGCAATGACATCACAGAGACCTACTGAGAAGACTACCAGTAATCCTGAAAACCTTTTGGTTCAGCGTCTCCTCCTTGTTGTCCAGGCAGTCCTCGAGTGCACATACAAACCCCACATACAATCCCAACGACTCTTCAAGATAGTCATGGTCATGATGACGATAAATCAAGTGCTGGTAGTTAATGTACGTTTAACTGACGTCAAAGATTTCGACCCATATTTACAAAGGCAGTGCTTAACTAATGTAAGGTTTATGCCACAGCTACCCTACATAAACAGTACTCGTAATTACCAAAGTCATTTTTATGTTTCACTCTTGTTCAATCCACCAGTATAGACAAGTTCTTTTTTAAAAACAGTATTTTTGATCATCTATAGCTTTTTTATATAGTATTACAGTGTTTGGGTCTCTGTGTGACTACCTTAACGCAGTTCTGGAGCACTGTAACAGGAAATACTTTGGTCAGCATGGAACTGAGAAATAGACGGAAGTTCTCATGGACGGATGTGTCTGCAGAGAAACAGATAAGAAAATTATTTGCATATTCATAAAAAAGTCCTTAAAGGAGTCTGCAGTATTTTTTATCAATAATACAAACACTTTGAAAAAACAAAGCATACAATACCACAATTTACTCGTTTCTGTTTCTCAGAGATTAGAAATGCACCTGTAAATGACAAATTATGTCTAATAACGTTTGAAATATGAAGGAACTTATTTAGATGTGATAGTGTCCCTGAGCATTGCTGCTAACAATGTTCATCCCTTTATGACCACAGCGTACCCATTATCTAGTGGCTATAATGCGATCAACAAATCTGCAACAACTGTGTGACACTATCGTGTTAATGTGGACCAAAACCTCTGAGGAATGCTTTAAGCATTGTTGAGTCTGCACAATGAAGAACTAAAGTACGTTTTCTTGACGGTCAAATAGGTTCTAACTGAATACTAGCAAAGTGTAACTAAACTGAAACTAAACCATAGCCCAGCATTTCTTTCTTGGGTATCCCCATCCACAAACACTAACATTACTACCACTGGGATTTCCCAGTTTGAAGCAAATGTGGTAATTATTCTAATTTAAAACTATTTTTTCCATACGCCCTCATAAGCATCATCAAATGTTAGCACAGAAGGCTGAAATAAACACAAATTTATGAGCTCAATTTAAAAATAGTACCAGGCTCAGCGAAGGTCTTAATGAGCTCCTCCATGGCTAACATCCAAGACACAGCCAGATGGCAGTTTTGCAAGAAGACCCAGTTGCCACTTGTCAGCGCTGAATGGATCATCTTCTCCGCTATAGGTCCCTGGCCTTGCCCCAGTGAGATAGCCTCGACCCTGAAAAACACAGAAAAATCACCATTTTGATGCCTTTATAAACTTTATTCATTCATTTGCAACAACCTGTCTAGTCCAGGATCACAGGGACAACAGTTTAGACAGGTGCCCAGACCTCCCTCTTCCCAGCCACTACCCCAACACTTCCAAGCAGATATCGAAGTGAAATACTGGTTTGGGAACATGTCTTCTGGATATGACCCAGCATGACCTTTGGACATGCCCTTCATGTAAGAGGTGTCCAGAAGGCCTCCTGGATGTGGATGAGTAGTGGCTCTACTCTGAGCCCCTCCCAAACTCCTCATCCTATGTCTGAGACTGAGCTTAGACACCCTTTATAAGACAGCTCATTTCCACTGCTTGTATCTGCAGTCTTAAACTTGAACTTGTTCATTTGAGGAAGCAACTCATTCTCAAACTGAAGAGGACAATCCACCCTTTTCTGGCAGAGAACCACATGGCTGAACTGTCCCAGTGCAAGTTGCAGATTATTGCTTGGTGCAGTCAAATTGACGGCATCATCCACAAAAAGCAGAGATGATCCTAAAAACCTTCCACTACTTGGCTTACAGAAGACAGAAGCTACTGACTATTAAAAATAAAAATCCCAGCTAGCTATATATGTCTATGACTCAGATGTCACAGCCTGGTGAACAAAACAAAGACATTTTTGCGAGCCATGTTGGAGGGACCTCTCCAACCATTTTTTTAGCGTATCCAATCAAACTACTATTATTAGGGCCCGAGCACTGAGAGTGCGAAGGCCCTATTGTATCTGCTCTGTTTATTATTATTATTATTATTGTTGTTGTATGTTCACCAGTATGATAATGATGAAGCAGTAATCTCAGTTAACGTGGTTTTATTAACCAGCACAGCAGCAGAGAACATACATGCTTGGATTCAATAACGGAATGGCGCCTATACCACTCAAAACATACACACACCTACACGGAGGTACGGCAAGCGGATTAGGACAAAATACCAAACTAACAGCAGGTTATCTACATCCCCCTTCTTTAGCACATCCCCAACCGGATATAAAGTTTAATGCATACTGAATAATAATAATCACAGCATAAAAGGTGACATACGCTGACCCTTAGGAACATTTAAATTTTCAACCAGATGGAAGAAATAAACATGACAAAAATATCATTTTGCTGTATAAAGTTAAATATGATTACTACTGAAAATCACCTCAAACAGAATTTAACTTGAAGCATTGACATCAGTTACTGTTGGCTCAAACATCAAACCTGAAAATGTTCTGTGTTTTAACTAGTACCCAATTAATCCCTATATCTTGGATTTGGTTTGCACACACGACCAAAGCGTGTCCTGTAAACACCATCACTCTTGGAAGGTCTTGGAGAATGCAAAACATCAGAAGAGCTCTCAACATGAGTGCTCTCTTTAAACTGTTCTACATCATTGTTTTCACCCACAACCTGCAGTCCATCATAATGATGATGATCAGTGTCTTTCTGAACAGTGACAGGCTCAGACACAGGCAATATGTGTCTGCGATTTCTCCTGTAAGTGTTTCCATCCGACTGTACCAGGTAGGATCTAGGTTCTTTACAAAGTTCCTTCTCCACACCTGTGCGGTCATAACCCTGTGGGGTCTGTAACCTCACTACTTGTCCTTCGTTGAGAGGTGGAAGTGGTCGGCTGGATCTGTCATAACAGACCTTCTGAGTCAGTCTCTTGTTGAGTAGTTGGGCTTTCACTCTCTCAGATTCACGGTGTTGTGGTTCGAGCAGTTTGGTTGTGATTGGGAGCGTAGTTCGAGTCTGTCTGGATAGAAGTCGTTCTGCAGAGGAACCCAGGTTCACATCACGTGGAACATTCCTGAGGTTCAGCAGGTTGAGAAATACATCAGTGCCATCTCTGTGTGATTTCTCCATCAGCTGTTTAGCACTGCGCACTGCTCTCTCAGCAAGCCCATTGGATTGAGGATACTCTGGACTGCTGGTGACATGTTGAAAGTCCCAGTGTGAAGTGAAGTCTTTGAAACGCTGGCTTGTAAACTGCCTGCCATTGTCTGAGATCAGAGTGTGTGGAGCACCATGAACTGAGAAGTGTCTTTTCAGCTTCTTGATGACTGTCGCTGATGTCAAATCCTTTAGCAGGTCAATCTCAAACCAGCCTGAGTATGAGTCGACTACTACTAAATAGTGCTGACAGTGCCACTCAAAGATATCTGTAGCCACAGTTGACCAAGGAAGCTCTGGAACTTCATGCAGATGAAGGGGCTCTTTTTGTTGATGAGGTTTAGTGCTGTTACACACCGAGCAGGAAGTAACTGTTTGTTCAATATCTCTTGACATGAACGGCCAGAAGACGATCCCCCGTGCTCTCCGCTTGGTAGCTTCTACGCCGGGATGTCCTCTGTGCATGATGGTGATGTAGTCTCCTTGCAGGGATTTTGGGATCACGGCTTTGGAACCTTTAAGAATGATGCCATCATCCACAATCAGCTCATCCCTGAAAGGAAAATATGGATGAACCGCCGTGGGAAGGTTGTGGAGTTGTTGTGGCCAACCATGTTTGATGAACGAGCTGAGCGCTTGCAGTGTCTCATCCTCAGCTGTGTCCTTTAAGTTCCTCCAGGCGTGAAGAAGAGATGCAGCTCACCGTCATGACATCAAAGTTGTCCTCTTCTTCAGGCTGCTGGAAAGTGGAGCTGTCGGGAGCACGAGACAGTGTGTCAGCCAGATACATGTGTTTTCCACATTTATATGTGAGGGTGATGTTGTATTTTTGGAGCCTTAACAACATCCTCTGTAATCTGGCTGGTGCAGCGTGAATAGGTTTCTTTAGTATGGTGACCAGTGGCTGATGGTCTGTTTCTACGACCACAGGCTTGCCATAAATGTAGTCATGAAACTTTGTGAAAACAACAGCCAGCAGCTCCTTTTCTATCTGAGCATATCTGGTTTCAGTGTCTGTCAGAGCACGTGAAGCATATGCCACAGGTCGCCCTTCCTGTAAGCAAGCTGCACCAAGACCATACTGTGATGCATCGCACGTTAGTGTCACAGGTTTGCTGACATCATAATATGACAGAACAGGTGGATTAGACATGTGCTCTTTAAGTGCTTCGAACGCAGTCTGATGCTGTGTGTCCCACATCCACTCGCTGTCCTTGTGTGTGAGCTGTCGCAGAGGAGCTGACAGATGGCTGAAGTTTGGAATGAATTTTCCAAGATAATTGACCATCCCCAGGAACCTCTGCAGGGCTTGGACATCTGTTGGAACTGGCATCTCTTTGATTGCGGCTGTTTTGGAAGGGTCTGCTTTAAGCCCCTCGCTTGTGAAAATGTGTCCGACATAACTGACCTGATTCAGCCGGAATTTGCACTTTAATGGGTTTAGTCGCAGGTTTACTTCTCTGGCACGATCAAGGGCTTTTCTCAGGTTGTTGTCATGTTCTTTCATGGTTCTTCCGCCGATGAGTATATCATCAACAATGATGGCACATGGATATCCAGCGAATATCTGCTCCATGGCTCGCTGAAACACCTCGCTAGCAGCGTTAAGACCAAAAGGCATTCTGAGGAACCTGTAACGACCAAAGCAAGTGCTGAAGGTGGTTAGCATGGATGATTTCTGATCCAATGACACCTGCCAAAAAGAGTTCTTAGCATCCAAAACAGAGAACACAGTAGCATTTGACATTATTGCAGCCACTTCTTCTACTGTGCGCATGGGATGGTGTGGTCTTTTCAGAGCAGTGTTTAAATCTCGAGGATTTATGCATATCCTGATTTCATCTTTGCCTTTCTTGTTGGTGACTACCATAGAAGACACCCAGTCTGTCGGCTCTGAGACGGGAGTAATGACGCCTAATTTCTCCATCCTGACCAGCTCTGCCTTGACCCTGTCTTTCATGGCCAAAGGGATGCGATGTGCTGGGCGAACAACTGGTTTCACATCTGGGTTCAGTGTCATGCGATAGGTGACTGGCAACCTTCCAAGCTCATCAGAAAATAAGTTGCTGTATTCTGTGATAAGCTGTTGTGACAGGTCATCTGCAGACATGCTCAATTGGTGGACGTCATTGCTGAATGATACAACTCCCATTTCTCTGCATGCACATAGTCCAAGTATTGGCTGAACATCTTCATTAATAACAAAGAATGATAGCACATGTGACTGTCCATGCAGAAAACACTGCAGCTTAATTACACCTGAGGTTTGAAACTTGCTGCCTCCAAATGCTACTAGGTTAACGGACTTAGGGTGTGCTTTCATTTGTTTATCTGCTCTTATAATGTTAACCGTTTTCTTGGGAAGCACATTACATTTAGCACCTGTGTCCACCTTCATCTCAACAGGAATCCCATTAATCTGCACGGTGACAAAAACTTCCTCTTTGTGTTCCACATGCACATCAGTCGCATGGATTGCATATTGCAGATTTACTCCATCAACGTAGAATGTGTCATCTCCGCTGTCATCAGCTTGGTCTGGTTCCACATGATGAACTGACTTTCTGTGTCTTGCTACGTTTTGGGTAGGCTGAACAGCTCTGCACCGTTTCTTAAAATTATTCCACTTTTTGCATGCATGACACTGCTGCCCAAAAGCTGGACATTTGCTCTTTTTTGCAGCATGAGCGCCCCCACAGTTAGTACAGTTAGTGACATGCTGTGTTTCAGACCTGTCTCCTTGTATTTTCATTTTATCTCCTCTGTGCTTTCTTGTAAATGTGGGCTGGAGCACATCAACATTTGATGCAGATTGTTGAGGAAAAGCAAGTGTTTTATTATGCTCTTCAGTCATTTCATGAATCTTGGCAGACAGATATGGCTTTTGCTAGCGTTAAATCACTATCACGTAGTAGCACTTTCCTTAAATTGTCATTGTTGATGCCACAAACTAGTCTCTTATTAGTTCTTCACTCAGATCACCAAATCTGCAGCTTTTTGCTTTAATCCGTAAATCACTTACATAGGATTCAACAGTCTCGTCCTCTGATTCCGCGTGTTGAACTTGTGTCTTTCCATCATGACGTTGGTTTGTGGGCTGGACATTTCTCTGAATTTCTTTTTGAGGCACTCAGGATCGTCCTTCGATTCTGCAGGAATGAGGACTCGTCCTCCATCGCCGGGCTCTCTCACTTCTGGCGCGTAAACAAAAGACCACTCCCGTTCTATAGCTTCGGGACCTGCTAAGTTGAGCAATATGTAGGCTTGTGTGCGCGCTGGCTTGTCAGAGTGTGCCGCCGCTATAAAAATGTCATACTCTTGCTCAAAAATGCGCCAATTTTCAGCAACATTACCATCGAAAACAAGCGGGTCGGGCCTCCTGAATCCTTGCGCCATGTTGTCTGCAGTCCAGATACAAAAAATGCACCCACAAAATAGACTTGAGACGGGGAAAAATACCGTCAACTACGAAGTACGTGTTTTGTCGCTTCTGACACCATGTTGTATGTTCACCAGTATGATAATGATGAAGCAGTAATCTCAGTTAACATGGTTTTATTAACCAGCACAGCAGCAGAGAACTTACATGCTTGGATTCAATAACGGAATGGCGCCTATACCACTCAAAACATACACACACCTACACGGAGGTACGGCAAGCGGATTAGGACAAAATACCAAACTAACAGCAGGTTATCTACAATTATTATTATTATTATTTTTCATTGAAATGAATTGCCTTTTTGAGGGCTTTAACATGCTCAAAAACTCATGAAATTTTGCACACATGCCAGGTCTGGTGAAAAATTTTGTTCCTCTTCTGGCTGGCGAGTGGAGCAGCCTACAGGGTCGTGTCCAGGGTGTTTACAATACCTCGTTCCACTGTCCACCGCATCGTGCACAGGGTCACAGAGGTGGTGGTGGCCACGCGCCACCAGGTCATCCACCTCCCACGGACCCCAGAAGACCTAGATGCCATGTCCAATGGGTTTGCACAGCTGGCAGGCCACAGGGCCTTTGTGAAGGCTGCTGGTGCTGCTGCCATGTCCGCATCAAGCCCCCCAGCGGCCCTGAGGGTCAGTGCTACAGGAACAGGAAGTTGTACCCGTCCATAATCCTGCAGGCGGTATGTGACCATCAGGGCCGCTTTGTCGATACACATGTGGGCTAGCCGGGGTCAGTGCATGCCTCCAGGGTCCTCCGCCACAGCCCACTGTACCGACAGGCCCGTTACCCTCCCCCAGGGCATTTTATCCTTGCAGATGGAGGGTACCCATGTCTCCAACATCCACTCCCCCTCATCACCCCCTACAAGAGGCCAGTCCACAGTGTGGGAGCCCAGCGCTTTAACGCACATCACTCCAGGGCACGCTCTGTCATAGAGCGTGCCTTTGGAATGATGAAGACAAGGTACCTTGTCATCTTCCTGCAAGCGCTGGAGGTGCACCACACCTTCGTGCCACAGGTATGTCACGCTAATACGAGCATCATTGTTGTATGTCCAATCATAATGGCAACTGTAGTGCATACCCTGGCATGTACACTGTACTTACAAGATTAAACATCTGCTGCAGGTCATAACAGCATGTGCCGTGCATCTGTGCCGTGCAACATCTGCATCGGTGCTGGTGGCATTGTGGCCCCAGATGAGGAACCCGAGGATGATGCCCAAGATGAGGGGGAGACTGGTGTGGAGGCAGTCAGTGGTGCACACTGGCGGGACCAGCTATCTGCTGAGGTGTCTGCCCTGGAAGAGGTACCCCTGGACCACGATTATTGTCAGCAGGCAAGTATCCCTTAGTGGTGCATCTGCACAGTGCTGGGATTTCACGTGACAGATCTGTCTTAACATGCTCGTTTTCACCATGTCGTTTTCCCAACGCCATGATTACAATCTAGTGACATGGCAGCTGTCGGTTCCACCAGCCCTGCAGACCCAAGTGGAGGATGTTGCGGTGGACAGTGGGAATGAGCATGCCTGAGCAACATCTGGGGATGCCTATGTGGGATGCTGCACTCAGTACCTGGCTATGAACCGGGGGTCTTACCTGTGGCACCTCCCTCATCTCTGTGGTCCTGGTCCAGCGGACCAAGCAGCACTGCCCAAGACTCCCTGCTCAGGCACGTCAGGCCTGGTTGATGATGTGTGTGCATGCTGGGACACTCAGGTTTATCCTGGACCGCAGTGGGTAGTGCATTTCCCACAATCATGTTGTGTTATACGTTGCACTGCTTTCATTTCCACAACGTGGCACGTGCAATAGGTCAGGCCCCCGTAATTGTGTCATGTAGTTTGTGACAGACATGCACTCACAGTTGGGATGTTCCCACTGTCTTTATTTACATACATCTTGTGTTTCTATGGTGTATTGATAGTCATGTGCTTTTGTGCTGAGGTGTTTTTTCTGTTATCAAACTGTTCTCCCACTAGGAGCTCAGTCTGAGTGGAGTTTTTTTTCTCCTCCTCTTACCTCATGTAGTGTATTTTCGTTGTTTTTTCCTATCAGCCTACCTTTCTGACATGTCTGCCCAATGTGATGTTTGTGTAAAGTTGGTCAGAAGGTTCCTTTGTAAGTGCGCATGCGCCATTAGCGTGCTGCCTGCTGTAACCCTAATTTCCCTCGGGATGAATAAAGTATTCTGATTCTGATTCTGATAACTGAAATCATTTTGTGTGTGCAGAACAAAGGTTGGAACAACAACATAAATTAAGTTCAACTATGTACATGGCGTCGTATCTACAGAAATATAATCACTGAAATAATCATGTTTGTACAAAACAAAGGTTGGGGTGCCAGCATAAATAAAATTCAACTATGTACAGTGGCTGTCTGTGGACACGACTCAGTCCTTTTTCTGCTCCACTAGCTTTTCGAGGACGCCTATCAGCCTGTCCATCCTCTCGGCTCTACGTTCCTCCATTTGCCGTTGCTGGGCCATGTCCTCCTTTATTAGGGCAATGAGCTCATCCTCCCAGTCCCTCCTCCTTTTCACCACCCGTGCCTCAGGCGGGTCCTCATCCTCCTGTCCCTCCTGGTGTGGGAGTGGGTTGCCCACTGCTGCACTGGGTCCTGGTGCATCCTCCTGGATGGAGGAGATTAGGACGGGTAGCCTGGTGGAGGGCCTCTGTCCTAGCACCTCATCCATGGCCATGTTGCAGCAGTGGGCTTCCCACTTGCACCCTCGCCCGTCGCTGGATACTTGCACTCCTGAAGGGAGGATACATCACAGGTGGCAGTTGGCAACAACAGCAACAGTGCAGGTTTACATAGGTGACTTTTCAGTGTTCTGTGTGGAGTTACATCTGTCACTACCACTGTACATACTTTGTATTTCCTCTTCAGGTTCTCCCATTTACATTTGCACATGTATATCAGGTCATTTCGTTTATGGCATCCACAGCAGTATGTACTGGCTTGGGACCACAGGGCAGACAGTTCACTGTCCCTTGTGCCTCAATACTTGTAGACCTCATACTGTTGCTGTACCTCCAACCCACTGCGGCTGAGTGTTTCGCACCCGTGAACAGGTGCTCATTGTCACGGCGGAGTCGAATGAGGTCTGCCGTCTGCTCCTTGGTCCCTGTAATGCAGCGTGACATTGGATTACATTCCCCACCATCCTGCACTTCTGTTTTAGCATTTCTCCATTTGCTGTCAGTTCAGCATTTACAGCTGTGTGGAACATACACACAGCAATGTCAGGCAATACTACAGCACTGAGTGGGGCAGAACATTTACATTATCAGGCCCTAGGTTGGGGTTGGGGGTTCTCTGTCATATGTTTTGTTTTAATTCAATTCAATTCAGTTTTGTTTGGATGGGGCAGACTCACAACAAAAGTCGCCTCAGGGTGCTTTGAAATATCCCCTTTGACGTATTTGACATGGCAGGTGTGATAACTGTAACAAATGTATGTATATGTTATATTTTATGCATTTTATATTTAATGTGCTGCGGACACAGCTACATTCCTGCCTGGTATATGTTGACATTCCTGTTTGCGGCACAGGCAGGGTCATATTAGTACAGTTGATTGCACTTGTAGTGGTGATACGTCTATTCATACTGCCCTCGGTCTGGTACAGGATTCACAGCTTTGCGGGTCTGTGCATTTACGGTTACATGGGTCGGGCAGGTGTCACATGATTCACCTTGACATTTTCTATTAACCTCCCATTAGCTTTTACATCTTGGTGTTTGTTTCGCTCCTTCACACATATCTTACATTTGCGGGTGTTGCTGTCCTCCGCCGCCGTTTCAACCTCCTCCGCAGCTGCTGACATCATTATGCATTGGCCTGGCTGCGTCGCGCTATGCATTGTGGGATATATGGCACCACGAAGCGTGCACCGGACCACGCTTGATATTTGGGGAAATCGACGGCGCATTTGGAGTGCACTTCGAATTGGGACAGCCGTCGTCGCGTGGCGGTGACGTGATCGCACTTGAAATGCGTACTTCAAGCGTGCATACCCTGAATTGGGACACAGCCACTGTCCAATCTGGACCAAAGAGCACACATATGATAAGGCTCCACCCCTGAACATTTTTCAGCTGCCATATTTGACATCAGGGAGAGCGCCACCTAGTGGGAACAGGAAATGTCATGTTTTACACTTTGGGGTACAGTATAGTGATGGGTGACACCTGCAGCCTCAAATTTCTCCAGGAAAGCCTTAAGGAGTTGGTCTTGGGTTACAGTGAAAACTGTGACTTTTCGCAAAAGGGTGTGACCCCAGCAGCATGGCGAACTTTGATGTCTCGCCATGAAGAAACAAATTAGTTTAACTCAATGAAATCCAGTCTGATCATTACCAGACTTTACAGGCATGAAGTCAGACCCGCCCTGAACAGATTGATGTGCCCATTGTCAGGAATACACAGAGCGCCACCTAGTGGCAACAGGAAATTTCATGTCTTTCATTTTGTTGTACTGATTTTCACAGGTTCATCGTGGACACCTCAAAAGCGGTGAATATCACCATCAGTCCCTCGTGATGCTTCAGTGAGAAAATTGTGTCTTTAACCCTTTACAGCCGATCGGAGCGGGCACGCTCTGTTTTGCGTAACTATTTTTAAATCCCGGTAGCTCTGCAACCAAGTAAGCTAGCGCAATAATTTTTTTTGCATATGAAACCGGAGGAGTTGTACTTACATCTTATGCCATCAGCTTGTCCTCGGTCACAGTTTCCTTCCACATATAGCTTTGCAAAAACAGCATAAAAAGCACTTGCAGCAACAAAAACATGATATTCCAGAAACACGCTTCGCTGATCCATCAGCTGTTTGTAACACTT
This sequence comes from Astatotilapia calliptera, assembly GCF_964374335.1. Lineage (NCBI taxonomy): Eukaryota > Metazoa > Chordata > Actinopteri > Cichliformes > Cichlidae > Astatotilapia > Astatotilapia calliptera. The sequence goes on along the minus strand of NC_137442.1, from coordinate 36,680,974 downwards.
CCTACGTCCATCAGCGCGAACTATCACATGACCGCATGACCTGCCCGAAACCGGAAGTGACGTCATTTTGCGGAAATGTAGTTTTTTACGATCGGGGCCTTATGAGCTTGTGTTTTACTTGTTATGTGTTTTAAAAAGTTATGTTTGACTTTATGACTTTCTGTGTCGTTTCTGGGATGCTTAAGACTCATATTGCACTGCTGGAAATAGTTTATTTTGATGCAGATGCTGTTATTTTGCAAATTTGCACTATAATATTTATTTTTTCGTTTTTCCTGCAGTATATAAAAATTGGTGTATTTCAAAAATAAAACTATGAAGACACTCAAAATAAATTTCCTGTGGTGGGAAACTAGTTTGTGTAACTTTTTTGTATTTACAGTTTTGAGGGATGAGCCTCTTAAATTTCTCTAACTAGAAATATGTGTTAAAAAAACAAAAACGATTTTCAATTTTTTTGTAGTTTATTGCACTTTTTTGCAATTTATGTAATTACTATGCACCTAATGCAGACATATTATTAAAGTTTGGGCTATAATGGTTGTATTGATGTATAGCAACTTGAAATGCTCCCAAAAATGGCTCCACAGCATGTAAAAATATAATATAAGCTCTGGCGAACTTGGTTCTATGGTAGGTCTTAAAGGGTTAAACTGAACGGCGCACCCTGGTGGCAGCGCTCTTCACCATGAAAAATGAAGTGATGTTTGAGGGGCTTGGAAAGTTTCAAAAGTCTTGAAATTTGGCACACAGCTTCAATGGGATGAAGGCTTTCTTGTTATGTGATCATTTTCCTTGAATAGCGCAAAATGGCTCCGCAGCGCCCCCTACAAAATTTCAAAACATCAGCCCCTGCTCTGTGTTTCATCTATGAGTCTGAAACCTGGTAAGCTTATAAGAAATATCAAGATGTACAAAAGTCTCTTGGAGCAATATCCCAAATCCAACAGGAAGTCAGCCATTTTAAAATTAATGTGTAATTTTGGCGACATTTTCCCCCTCGTTTCAGGCCTTGTACTTTGACGAACTCCTCGTAGTGTATTCATCAGATAGACACGATCTCCGGTGCGTAGAATCTAAAGACCTTTGTGATGTTAAATTGCGAAGCTTTTCACATTGAGGGAAACGGGGTGGTCATGGCGGCACGTGGAGTTTCAATCACTCGCCAAAAAGAAGTAATCTGCTGTCACTCAAAAACACAATGCCCAATCTCTCCGAAAACATTGCAGGCATGATAAGAGTCGAGCTCGGAAATGTTTGTTATGCCATTTGTCAGTAATGGTTAGAGCATCACCTAGTGGAACGAGTGTAATCATGATTGAATGAGATGAAATTTCAGCTACTGGTTCTACGCAGGAATTCGATCAATGTGACATCAGTTCGGACTTGCTGGTTTTAGGTGTTGGGCGTGGCTCGACGCGCCAGGGTGTGAGGGCCCTCATAACGCTGCTTGCAGCTTTAATTTTGATTTTTAAAAAGGTTGCTTTTTGTCAGAAACATACATTTCCCTGTTACTCCAAACCTTTGAGCAGGAAATGCTAAGAGGCAATAAACGGGAGACCTAAAACAGAGGTGTAGGAGAAAGAAGAACAGAACTAGCATGAGGACTGTGACTGCTAACAATCAGTGCATCCAGTCTAGTGGCATAAAAAACAAATGGTGGGTTAACACCATCACTATATACTTTTTAACCTCCTAATACCTGCACTCTTCCATGGCATGCATTTTTAATTTCTCTTCGATATTTGGGCTGATTGGGACCTGATGAATGTAAAAACAAAGAATTGCCAGGTTGTTTTTTTTTCACCTAATTTTTGTTTCTAAGAAAAATGAAAAATGAGAGCCACGTATGAGGATATTCATATAAAATTTTGATAGAACAGTGGCAGCATAACGTCCTCGTAAGTGCATATCAGGCCCCTGTAGAGCAAAATTGAGTATTTTGGTCTAAATAACCAAAAATGTGATGTCCACATATGTGGACGCAGGTCCTAGGAGGTTATAAAAAAACATAGGAAATCTTTTTTATTAGTTAATTATTTTATTCATTATTGCTTTTATCGAGCTGAACTTCTATGGCTGGATTTCCCACCTCACCTTTTTCAGTGAAGAAGCTCCTTTTAGGAAGCGCCACCATTCCCCATCAGAGATCTCGCCACGCTGCCTCATGATTTCTACGCACAACATAAAGCTGTAGATAAGCTTGTGTTGCTCGAAGAGTCCACGTGACACATTAATGTAGGAGTTTAGCAAGATTTGATTCAGGAGGGTCTGAAGGCGCTTTTCTAGCACAGTACTCTGCTCTGATGTCTCGATGGTGGAATTAAAGAGCTGAAGATGAAGGAAGAAATAAACAAAAAAGAGAGAAAAAAGAAAATAATTACTTTAAATGGGTACTTACACATTTTCATTAAACATTCCTGTACAAGTAGCTTTGTAAATTTGAGAGTAAAGCCCAGCTCTTTTTTCCCTCACCTGTTTAAAGTACTTGAGTGAGAACTGGTACATACGATCGATCTCCGACAGACCGGCAATGACAAAGTACAAAACAGATCCTCGAGTGGCCACAGGCCTGTAGCGCTCCCTCGCAGAGTTTATCATCAGCTCAGTTGCTTCTGCCTCTTCCAGACGGTGCTTTATGGCCTCTGAAGTCACCTGGAGACAAGAGGATGCAAAAAAATCATGGAAATAAACAGGATGAACATCAGAAAAACAGGAAAGGATCATTGCAGGTAATATTAAATTCAACAACCACAACTCCATATCCATATAGCCTAATCCCTACCTTTGACTCCTGGAGAGTCTGAACTAGCTCCTCGTTGTCAAGTATATTCCCCTTCGAGGTAAAGAGAAGCTTAAGAATGCGGTCTTCAATATCTTTCAGCTGGCTGTGGTCAGCGTTGATGCGCACAATCAGCTCGTTCCTCTGTTCCTCAAGATGCGGACTCTCAGGACGCACCACATCACTTAAAACAGATTGAAAAAAGATTGAATCAAGAGATTCCAGAGGTCATTATCAGAAAGGGGGAAAAGGATACATACAATTAGGATACATAAAATTATGTGCCGTATTTCTATCCATTTTTTAAAAATGTAGATGGCTTTGTAAATGCTTGTTACTAGAGATGGCACGATACCAATTTTTTATGTCCGATACAGATTCCGATATCATAAATTTGGATATCTGCCGATACCGATATGAATCCGATAGTGTTTTTTAATCAATAAAACAGTTTTTTAATATCTTGCTGCATTTTGTATAAGTTCATACTCAAGTTTTAAAAAACAACAACACTAAAGCTATTCTGTTATACCTGTATGCAAAAAACACACTGCACCCAAAATATTTTATAGTTCAGCAAAACTGATCAATCTAATAAACTTAAACCTGCAACATCCTCCCTACTCTGGTATTTTAAAGAGTCCTTAGCAGAAATATTAAACAACCTAACTAATAGGGTTGCCAACTCCTAACAAAAATCTGCCAGAACCACCCCCCACCCTCGATGCTTAATCGACGTAATCAACTTTAATTTAATGCACCTGTAAAACAAATGCATAAGTTCATAACTTCCCTTCAACTCATTCATGTCACCTAAAAGGTAAACCTGTTTCTCCATCACCTGTTCAGCTCTGATGATTCAGTAAGGACATCTCCTGGTTTCATCTACAAGTTTCCCTCTCACCACATATCCAAACCGACATCATGACCAGCAGCTTTACAGCTGTGGCTCCAGCAAACATCAGCTGATACTAGAAAGTAATATTAAATAAATTCTAACAACAGCTAATTAAGCTTAAATGTGCTGCTGTTGTTTATCCGCTGGTGTCCTCTCTCTAGCGCAAAGTGGGCGATAAACAAACAAGAAAGGCAGGATTTGTGACAGAAAAGCCGACCAGCTGATCATTGATCAGTTTCATGTTTGAAGTAGCAACAGGAGAGGGAATGAGAGAAGAAGAATCAGCTTTGCAGCAAGGACAGAATAACTCCAGCTTTGTGTCTTTTTTCCATTCTAGCTTAAGTACAGGACAAATCGCTTCCTTTTCACCTCCGTATGTAACTCCGATGGCCAGACCAGCTGTGGCTCCATGTATCAGTTGTTAAGCTTAACGTGGAAATACTATGCAAACATTCAGGGATGAACTTACACACTTGCTTTACTTCTCTGGGATAGTTTTTGCCGAGATAACATGCCGCGGTTTGGAAGCATGTAGTGAGGCTCCACATGCTCCACCAGACCGCTGACAGGTCTCGCAGACAACAGCCGCTCTGTCACGTGACACATACTACTTCGATGCGCCGAGCTGGGTTACGCCAAGTAGCGCGTTTTGTGAGGTGATTTTGTGATACTTCGGATCGGATTCCATTTTTTATTTCTCTCCGATATCCGATCCAGTAATTTAGGTCAGTATCGGAGCGATACCGATACATCATATCGAATAGGTTCATCTCTACTTGTTACATAGTTGAAATGCAATAGCTTTTTTCATGTGTGTGCATGTATTTACCTGAGAAGTTGGTCTTCTAAGCCAGATTTAGTGACAGTGAAGTTGATAATTGTAACTTTGATGCAAACCTTAAAAGGTGGAAACAGAAACTCATTAAATCACAATGAAACCTTGACAAAGAAGTCCTGCCATTAATTAATGCTTTGATCTTAAATATGATCAACCTATCTCTAATAATCAGCTATGTACCACAGGCCTTCAAGCTGGCTGTAGTTAAACCTTTACTCAAAAAGCATCTCTAGACCCAGCAGTCTTAGCTAATTATAGGCCAATCTCCAACCTTCCTTTATATCAAACATCCTTGAAAGAGTAGTTGTCAAACAGCTAACAGATCATCTGCAGAGGAATGGTTTATTTGAAGAGTTTCAGTCAGGTTTCAGAGCTCATCACAGCACAGGAACAGCTTTAGTGAAGGTTACAAATGATCTTCTTATGGCCTCTGACAGTGGACTCATCTCTGTGCTTGTCCTGCTAGACCTCAGTGCAGCGTTCGATACTGTCGACCATAATATCCTATTAGAGCGATTAGAACATGTTGTAGGTATTACAGGTACTGCACTGCAGTGGTTTGTATCATATCTATCTAATAGACTCCAGTTTGTACATGTAAATGGAGAGTCCTCTTCACACACTGAGGTTAATTATGGAGTTCCACAGGGTTCAGTGCTAGGACCAATTCTGTTTACATTATACATGCTTCCCTTAGGCAGTATCATTAGAAGACATAGCATACATTTACACTGCTATGCAGATGACACCCAGCTCTATCTGTCCATGAAGCCAGATAACACACACCAATGAGTTAAACTGCAGGAATGTCTTAAAGACATAAAGACCTGGATGGCCGCTAACTTTCTGCTTCTTAATTCAGATAAAACTGAGGTTATTGTACTCGGCCCTGAAAAGCTTAGAAATATGGTATCTAAGCAGATTCTTACTCTGGATGGCATTACCTTGGCCTCCAGTAACGCTGTGAGGAACCTTGGAGTCATTTTTGACCAGGACATGTCCTTCAATGCACATATTAAACAAATATGTAAGACTGCGTTCTTCCATTTGTGCAACATCTCTAAAGTTAGAAATATCCTGTCTCAGAGTGACGCTGAAAAACTAGTTCATGCATTTATTACTTCCAGGCTGGACGACTGTAATTCATTATTATCAGGATGTCCAAAAAACTCACTGAAAAGCCTTCAGTTAATCCAAAATGCTGCAGCAAGAGTCCTGACAGGGACTAGAAAGAGAGAGCAGATTTCTCCTGTTTTGGCTTCCTGTTAAATCCAGAATTCAAAATCCTGCTCCTCACATACAAGGTCTTAAATAATCAGGCCCCATCTTATCTTAATGACCTTGTAGTACCATATCACCCTATTAGAGCACTTCGCTCTCGCTCTGCAGGCCTACTTGTTGTTCCTAGAGTATTTAAAAGTAGAATGGGAGGGAGAGCCTTCAGTTTTCAGGCCCCTCTTCTGTGGAACCAGCTTCCAGTTTGGATTCGGGAGACAGACACTATCTCTACTTTCAAGATTAGGCTTCAAACTTTCCTTTTTGCTAAAGCATATAGTTAGGGCTGGACCAGGTGACCCTGAATCCTCCCGTAGTTATGCTGCAATAGACGTAGGCTGCCGGGGATTCCCATGATGCATTGAGTTTTTCCTTTCCAGTCACCTTTCTCACTCACTATGTGTTAACAGACCTCTCTGCATTGAATCATATCTGTTATTAACCTCTGTCTCTCTTCCACAGCATGTCTTTATCCTGTCTTCCTTCTCTCACCCCAACCAATCACAGCAGATGGCCCCGCCCCTCCCTGAGCCTGGTTCTGCTGGAGGTTTCTTCCTGTTAAAAGGGAGTTTTTCCTTCCCACTGTTGCCAAAGTGCTTGTTCATAGGGGGTCATATGATTGTTGGGTTTTTCTCTGTATCTATGAAGCGCCTTGAGGCGACTTTAGTTGTGATTTGGCGCTATATAAATAAAATTGAATTGAACTACTTTGCTGGTCTGAAAGATCGTCTTTGTGGTTTTAATTCAGGATTCTTTGGAGGCCATGTCTCTCTTTTATAATGTCTGTGATGTATGTATGCACTGTTGGCTTGAACTAATGAGAGAGTACATGACTGCATTTAGTGTGAGCCCATTCTGCTAGACTGGTGTTCAGCTATAGGGTTTTGCTAGTTGACATATGACTGCATCTCTTTACAGTATCTGCTTTTGTACACATACAGTATAAGTAGGTTTGAGTAGGTGTGCTGCTGTCCTTACCTCTGGCAGGTAATGTGGGTTGGCCATCTTTGTGGTCATATAGAACCTAAAATTTTTGTCATAGTCAATATCTGAGTCTCCCAGTCGGATCATTGTTCGCCCGCCAGCCACAAACGTCTGCTTCAACAAGACGGGCTCCAGTGCTGGGTTCAAGGTCTCCTTTAACTATACACCCACAAAATACCCAAACAGAGCCCTTCACAGTACACATGCTTTTCTTTTCTTTTTTTTTGTGTCCCGTTTGGATCTTTAGCATCAGAATTGTTGTCTTAAGGCCAAGAAAGATGCCAAGCGGATTTACTTTACCAAGTGGATCATCATGGCCTTGCCATATTGGTCCATTTGATTGACCTTTATTATAATTATGAATTTATTTTATTTTTGTTTTTTAAGACGGGACAGACATGACTGGGGGATAGGACAGGGAGAGAGAATGAAAGAAAGAGAGGGAGAGAAAGAAAACCAAAGGGGAGAAGAGACGGTGAGAAGGGGGGGAAGAAAGAAAAAAAACAAACAAAACACCTGGATCACCTGTATGGAGGAAAAAAAAAAAAAAACAGAAGAGAAAGCAAACAAAAAAGGAGCAACATAATAAAAACAGCACCATCACAATAAACTAGCTAGCAGTAGATAACAGTAGATACTAAATATTAAACTATATTGTGCAGCACGCAAGATAGACAGCGCACAATGTGCTTTGAGGCAGCAGCCAAGAAAGGTGTAGTCTGCGTCTGTGAACACCCGTGTGTACACCTGTGAGCATACCTGTGTGGATCAGCACGCTTGCATTCCAATACATACATGAGCGCCCAGCCCCAGATGACAAGGACCACCAACACACCAACGTCTGAGGGCATCAGCCACCGGCAGGGAGTGTGGTGAGGGGAGATAGGCCTCCGTACTTTAGAGGGCCTGAGATGTACCCAGAGAGTCTAAGACCCAACCTGACATATAGACACAGACGAACAGGCGCACGCGGACACAAACATGCATTCCCACTAGTGCTGGGCGATATATCGATTTTTTTAAAAATATCGATATATTTTTATACAAGACATAAGCTGTGACAATATCGTTTACATCGATATAGTCTATGTTGCGTTATAATTACACTTGTGGAGCCGCTATTTTGCCTCTCTCTCATCTGGGTTTGTTTGCCCCGCCTCTCACCCTCACTGAACACAAACCCCCTCCCCCATCGCTACACCTCCAGTTGGCAACAAGATGGACACAGGAGCTAGCGAAGAGGAGCTCGTCGGAAAAAAGAAAACCAATGGCTCAATTATTTGGAGATGGTTCGGGTTCAAAGTGTCAGATGAGCAGCAGAATAATGTATTCTGTAGAGAATGTCGAAAAAGCGTCGCAACGAAAGGTTCGAGCACCACTAATCTTTACCACCATTTACAACTGCGCCATAAAGTGCAGTATGAAGAGTGTGTGAAATTGCGTGCTGTAGCCCAGACCGCAAAGTCTTCCGAGGTTCCTGCCGTGAAACAGACCACCTTACAACACTCATATACTCGTGCTGTGCCATATGATACAAAAAGTGAGAAGTGGGGGGAAATTACTAAAGCAGTGGCCTATCATATTGCTAAAGACATGGTCCCCATCTCAACTGTGGAACAAGAGGGCTTTATACAGCTGCTAAAAACTCTTGACCAAAGATACCAGTTACCTAGCCGGAAATACTTCACCAGAGAAGCACTGCCAAAAATGTATACTGATGTTAGACAGAGTCTCGCTGCCCAGCTCACCAAAGTGTCTCACTTCGCACTGACAACCGACATGTGGTCCAGCAGGACATGCGAGCCATATATGAGTGTGACTATACATTTCATGGAAGACTGGGAACTGAAAACTGCCTGTCTCCAGACCAGCTACTTTCCTCAAGACCACACCGGAGAGCATATAGCTGAAGCCCTGCAGGATGTGCTCAAAACCTGGAAGCTCAACCCGACGGGACTGGTTGCTATAACAACTGACAACGGGGCTAATATTGTCAAGGCGGTTCAACTGAACAAGTGGTCGAGGATCCAGTGTTTTGGTCACAGGCTTCATCTGGCCATTGGTGAGTGCAATACTGAATTTTTTGATTTGGAAAAAAACCCGCTAATAAATGAAAAGTGTATAGAGTCTCTTGTAGAGCTAAACATGCCTATGGACCACAAGACAAATATTTTTATAAGTCATAGCCAGCATATACATCTATCACTTAGAAATCGAAAGTTAGTTGAATAAATAAATAAACTATCCCTATTAAATCCAATAAACGTATTGGGGTGCATTTGTCTTTGTATTAGATTGAGTTGTGACACTAAATGAGGACCACAGCTGAGACAAGACAGGGATACATTTTTAAATACATAGTGAGATTAAAAGGTGTAAAAAAAACAAACAAAAACATGTTCTAATCATTTGGTGATCTGGTGATTTTACCAAGATATGCTAACTACAACCATTTCTAGGTTATACAATACACGACACATTTTTCAAATATTGTTGAGTCTTATGCATCACATCTTATATAAGTGAGATGGATCTTAGTTTCCCTTTGAGCGATTTGCCTCTTAACATAACAATTAAAGTGATTTTAAAAGTTTGCATTTTGTGTGTCACAGGACATGCTATGGATGATGCCCGCATTACCCGGTTATTTCTCTGTGTAAGAAAGTCGTCAGCAGCTTCTCCTACAGCTGGAGGAAGAGAAGAGAGCTGGCTGAAGTGCAAATACAGCTGGGTCTTCCAAGTCACCAGCTACTCACAGAGGCAACAGCTCGCTGGGGATCAAGGCTTCTCGTGATAGAGAGAGTTCTGGAGCAGGAAAGAGCACTTTCTAAAGTTCTCTGTCGACATGAAAACCAGACCTCTAGTCCCTACTTGGCGGGACATAGAGGTCCTGGAGGCAGTTCAGAAAGCTCTCAAACCCTGTCAGGACTTCACTGATGCACTTTCAGGAGAGAAGTATGTGACCCTGTCCTGTGCTACACCTGTTTAACACTAGTCTCCTGGCACCTGGAGAGGTGACCTGTTGGACATGGCTTCTTTTGTGGATCCACGGTTCAGGGCGAAATACATCCCTAGTGAGAAAATTAATGCACTAAAACATAAACTCGTCTTGGAGGCAGAGTCTCTGCTCAGCTATCAGGGCACGTGTTTGTCTGAGCTGCCTGATCCAGCCGTGCCTGAGTCTGCAGACCAAGAAGAAGCAGCAGTGGGTGACACAGCTAAAAAGAGATCACTGGCAAGCTTCTCCCAGCACAGCCACCAACACTGGTTTCACAAGGAGGGAGGCAATCGAAAATGAATTTTCTAGCTACCTGTTGTCAGTTTGTGTAGAGTGATGCTGACCCTCTCAAATGGTGGAAGGAACATGAAGTTGCCTTTCCAGCACTGAGCCTCCTGGCCGAGAAATACCTTTGTGTGCCAGCTACCAGCTCCCCTTCTGAAAGGACTTTTAGTTGCAGTGGAAACATGGTAACCTGCCACAGGGCATCCTTGAAGCCTGATACTGTTGACAGATTAGTTTTCCTGGCACAAAATCTGGAAGCTGTACAGTAGCTGGCCTTGCCAATTGTTTGTGTTCTTTCTATATTGTTATTGTCATTGGAGATTTGCACAAAGACCCACTGAGTAAAGGATGTAATTTTGTTCATTTCATTCAATCTGTTTACATGTTTGGTTTTTTGCACAAAGTACCAGATGATTGTTCAGGAATACACACAAAGAAGCACTTTAGAAAACTTTAATTCAGTGTAAGCACTTTTTAAAGAGCAAGATGCCTTTGTTATTTTAGATCTGCATCTTTTTAGTTTACATTTTACATTTAGTTTACAATTTTTAGCTTTTTGTTATGTATGAAAAGAAAAAAAATGGAGCATTATTATTTAATAAATGCTGACAATTTATTTTTGACAATTTTTTCATGTACATCTACAGTTGTATCTTAATAAAAGTTACATGTGTGACATCTGGGACAAGTACCTTTGACCAAGAACTCTCTTTTTGTTCTTACTTTATGGGATTAAAGAAATATCGAGATATGAATTTTGGTCCATATCGCCCAGCTCTAATTCCCACCCCCATATGCACAACCAAATACTCGGCACTCACCCGACGTGTAGACAGACACAAATAGACACTGCACAGACAGTCGCACTCCCCAAACATACTCTATATCCCAGGTCCAGGTACCCCCAGAGGGGCAAGCCGCACCTAGACCCAGGAGATGTAACCCTTCTCCCTGGGGTGGAGGCAAGCGGACCACCTCCTTATCTGCAGTAGCAGGGAGGCCCCGCATCCCAGACCCCAGTCTGACGGCCAGCACCTCCTCCCAGCCCCCCAGCCCTGACGGCTAACAGAACCGGGGTGTGCGAAGACCTCAAACCTCCCTACGCCCGCTCATATGTAGTGTTGCTGCGTGCTGTTCTAAAGTGCATTTAAAACTCAGGAGAGCATGGTTCCTGCTTCCTCTCAGAGAGCAGCACGGCTCCTCCCGAAAACCCTTAGTGTCTAAATGCATTTAAAATTGAGGGTAGGGCACCAGCGCCAGAGGTGGGTTGGAGTACACCGACCATCCTCTGGATGCTGTAAAACGTGCCCACCCCCAAGGCCCTATATGTCTGTGTTATGTGGATGTCTAGGTTGCAGAATAGAATTGAGGCACAGGTGGCCAGAAGGGGACAGAGGGGGCGTGCCTCCCCTGCACCCTGGTGACACACCTGCACCCCAAGCCCTGCGTGTGTGGGTGGGTGTGGTGGAGCGGGAAGAGGGAGGCAGCTGAGGATGGGGATTAACTCTTTTATAACGTGTCCAGGGGCAACGCAAAATTAAAAACACTATTTAATAACAATCTGTCCAATAAAGGTCTTCAACTTATTTAATGTCGCCCAGTGTTAGCCCACCTTAAAAAATACACAATTACAATACAACATTTGACCACAAATTGGTTTTTTTATGATCAAGTCTGTTTTACTGTCACATGAGTGGTGCAATCCTACCTCCTCTAGCAGTACAGGGACACCCATGCTTATGGCATTCTCCAGGGTACGAAGGAAGCCAGAGTCCGTTAGCTTGATCACCTTTAGACCATGTTTAGCCTCCTTGGAGCGGATCCATTGGTTAGCCTGTGAATGAAAGAAATAATCCTTAATCCCTAATGTGATGAAGATGACTTCTTTAAAAAATTTGTAAGAACGAATTTAAACTTATTTATCCTTGCTATGCAGCTGTATACCACTATTTTCAAAATCAAAATTAGTTTTAAAAACAAGGTTCTCGTGTAATACACGTGTGAAATGAATATTAATCACTTGGGATTATACAGATAATTGAGAAGTTAAAGTGTTAAAAAAATAACTCATTTCATTCATAAAGTAATCAGTGCTGGAATTATCGGCACTACATGGATGCTGCTGGAAACTTGTTTCTAGTTCACCTGATCCTGTGGGTCGATCATAAGAGGCCACCGGTGGCCCTCAGTCACCAGGATGCCATTCTCTGTAGAAACAGTGTCACGAGGCAAACCTTCTGCCTTCCACTGGCGGATGACATATTGATCACCAAGAATGTTAATCAGGCTAAAAGTGGAACTGATTGGGATGTTCAGGTTCTGGCACTGCGTTATCCACTGGTCAATTAGCTGGTGAGAGGGAAACAGAGCGCACACAAGCACAACAACTCAGGTTGTATTTGATTTCATCCCTTATTATTACATGTTATTTCCTGTCTTATAATAAAAACAAACAAGGTGTAAGGCCATTACGATAGTGGGGATTGCGTGTGACTGAGCACAATAGCAGTAATAAGAAAACTGGGCTCAGCTTTTGTTTGTTTGTCCTATTTTCTACTGATTTTCAAAAATTAGACTAAACTCATACTAAAGGCACAAGCTGCTAATTCTTTGTTAGAGCAGCCTGTAAAACCTTAAAAAGCACAGAATAAACCTGTACCTACCAGCTGTCTATAGTGGGAAGTAAATGCACCATAATATGCCACACAAGCAGCTGCAATGAAGATATTTCCCACAACATTGATGATCTCTTGCTCAAACAGGGCTACACTTTCTTCCCAGCATACTTGTTCGTCACCAAGAGCGGACGCTAGCTTCCCTGCCCTGATCAGACGGGCCTGTGTCAGAGCCATCGTATTAACTTTGATGAAAAAGAAAGAGAAAGAATTTTAGCAAGCCAAAGACAGCAAGGTACATCAAACATTTAATAAAAGACAGATGGTAGAACTTATTTCACAGAGTATATTTTATGTTGCACTTTTTGGCACAACTCTCACCCAAATCTTCTTTCTCATTCGTGCTGCTATCAAACTGCTCCTGCAGGACCTTGATCTGGTTCTCCACCTCCTGAAGCTTCTTCTGCTTCTCTTTTAGGGTTGCCATGGTCACATCCAGCTCTTCCTGCACAAATGAGTAAGCACAGATGAAGAGGGAAATGGTAGGGTAATATCATACAGGAATCATTAAAGCAATACCTCACCCCTCCGGCGCGGTAGTACTGGAGAATAAATTCAATGTCCTGGATCCTGTGGACTTTCCTCCTCTGGCCGCTAGCCCTCGCCATCCCGCTGTGGTCTGCGCCATCTCCACCACTACGCCCCCGGAGCCGCGGCGGGCAACCCGACGCTGTGGTGCAAACTCACCGCGGAGAGCTGTGCTTTACCCCGGCTCCTCGGAGAAGAGGACCCATGGCGTGGCTACCTGGGAGTCACTCACGCAGTCCGGCTGGCGCATCTCCATCTGAACACCCCCGGCGTCGCGGCGCGGGCGTCTCAGATGACCAGCAGCCCCCGGTGGCACCTCCTCTCTTCACGCTGGTCCTCGGGGATTCCATCGTCAGGAACGTGCGGATGAGGGGGGCGCTCACGCTGTCGTTCCCGGGAGCCACCGTTGTTGACATAGTGGACAGAATTCCCAACATTCTGGCATCCCACCCACAGGTTAACCGGCTCATCATCCACATCGGCACCAATGACATCCCCAAACAGCAATCTGAGCTGCTGAAGTTAGACTTCCTCCAACTCTTCAGCCTCCTTGGTCAGTTGCAGGTGAGTGCTTTTATCTCCGGGCCCACCCCCACCTGTGGCAGAGGGATAGGCCGTTTCAGCCGGCTGCTCAGCCTTAACACCTGGCTTTCCTCTGCCTGTATCTCCCACGGCGTGGGTTTTATTAACAATTTTGATGCCTTCTGGGAGAGGAGGCATCTTTTTGGGGCAGACGGGCTCCACCTCAACGCCTGGGGACGCCGTTTGCTGTCCGCCAATTTGGCATTTGGCGTACAGCACTCCCGCACACCGCCCTGTCACTACCCCAAACTGACATTACCTGCAGATCTGTCTGCCACTGACTGATGTTCCCCTGGTCCCAGCTCCTATATTTGTTCCACTTTTAACAGTAATACACAAAACTCTGGACTCGGACCTCTCTCTCCCACAGTCAACACAATACCCGTCACAAACAGAGCAACAGAATTATCATAAATCCAGTAACTCCAAAAACATTAATAACCTAAATATCAACATCCATTCAACTCTATTGTCAATAATCCACCAGTCTCAATCAGTATGGCACTTTTAAATGTACGCTCTCTGTGGAACAAGTCTTTTATTATTAATGATTTAATTTTAGATAATAAACTTGACTGTTTATTTTTAACTGAAACATGGCTGGGCTCGGATGCACCAGTTGTTCTCACTGAGGCCTCCCCACCAAATTTTAATTTCTCTTTTTCTATTAGAAGTGGTAAGAGAGGTGGTGGGACTGCATCTTTAGCCAACAACACACTCACCACCAAACAAATTTTATTTGATCATTTTACCACTTTTGAATTTCATGCTATTGTTTTCAGCAGCCCTCCAGTTTTATCTGTCACAGTTTACAGACCACCTAAAGACAGCGCTGCTTTTATCAAGGAATTCTCAGAATTTTTAACAAACATACATTCAAACTATAATATGATAATTTTACCTGCACATAGATAATCCTTCTGACCCTGCAACAAAAGAATTCTTAAACGTTCTTCACTGTTTGGATTTTACCAGCACGTCACGCAGCCGACTCACAACAGAGGACACACTCTGGACCTGGTCATCACCCATGGGCTGTCCACCAGCGTGTCCTCTGTTGTTGACTTGGCTGTCTCTGACCACTACTGTGTGTTTTTTAACATCACCGGTTTTATTCAGCGGGAGACCTCGGTGCGAACTGTGAGGAGGCGCTATCTAACCTCTGAAGTGGCTGCAAATTTTACCAGGGTTTTAGACGAATGCCCCCCTGTGATTCTACCTGCACCCTGCGATTTGATTTTTAATCATTTCAACAGCAAACTGAAGAAAAGCCTTGACTCCGTTGCTCCACTCACCACCAAAAAGATTAACGTAAAACATGCATCACCCTGGAGAAACGAAGAAGTCAAAAAACTCAAAAGAAATTGCAGGGCAGCAGAAAGGAGGTGGAGGAAAAATAAAAATACTGTCAACCATCAAATATTTTGCGAGCAACTTAAAATGTACAATAATACATTAAGGAACTCAAGAAATTCATACTTCACCAAAATAATCAGTAATAACAAAAATATTCCCAAGGTCCTCTTTTCCACCATAGATCATTTATTTAACCCTGATTTTAACAGCTCCCAAAGAACCCCCACAGACTCGCTCTGTGAGCAGTTTGCAGACCACTTCAGGGGAAAGGTCAGCGCCATCAGATCTGATATTTTATCTAATCGCGATATGTTTGTAAAGACATCTGAGGGCTCGATTGTACCTGAGGAGACACTGGACAGCTTTGTCCTGGTTAATGCTGAGAACTTTCAGAAGGTTTTCTCCACAGTGAGACCCACCACATGTCTTTTAGATCCAATCCCTTCTTCACTCTTTAAAACACTTTATGGATTTTTTGAGGCTGAGCTTTTATACATGATGAACTGCTCTCTTCAGTTGGGTGTCTTCCCTGCTGCCTTTAAAACGGCGGTGGTGAGGCTCCTTCTGAAGAAGAGCAATTTGGATTGTAATGATTTTAATAACTACAGACCTGTATCCAACTCACCATTTTTAAGTAAAGTCTTAGAAAAACTTGTTTTTACTCAGATTACTGATTTTCTCAATGATAGACAGATCCTGGAGATATTCCAGTCTGGATTTAGGGTGAACCACAGCACAGAGACGGCTCTCCTAAAGGTTTTAAATGATCTTAGATGTAACTGGGACGCCCAAAAGCTCTCAGTCCTGGTGCTACTGGATCTAAGCGCAACCTTTGATACAGTAGACCACGCTATTCTTTTAAACAGACTAAAACACATGGTGGGCCTCTCTGGTGCTGTACACAGCTGGTTCACTTCCTGTCTCTCAGACAGAACTTTTATGGTGAGTATGGATACATGCTCCTCTAAGATCCATAGGAGGACATGTGGTGTGCCTCAAGGGTCGGTTCTAGGCCCTGTACTTTTTAACTTGTATATGTTGCCTCTCGGCAGTGTCATCAGGAGGCATGGAGTGAACTTCCACAGTTACGCTGATGACACGCAGCTGTACATCTCCGTGTCTCCTGATGACACCAGACCAATGGATGCCCTTTTTAACTGTATCTTGGATATAAGATCTTGGATGGCAGAAAACTTTTTACAGCTTAACCAGGACAAGACTGAAGTTTTAATCGTCGGTCCTGAGGCTCAGAGAGAGAAACTCTTGTCTAAGTTAGAGGCATTTTCACTATGTCCTTCGCTACAAGTGAAAAACCTGGGTGTTATTTTTGACTCTGAGCTTGGTTTTATCCCACATGTTAAACATGTAACCAAAATTGGATTTTATCATCTAAAAAATATAGCCAGAGTCCGCCCTATTCTCTCTCGGGCCAACACGGAGATGCTGATGCATGCTTTTATTACCAGTCGCATTGATTACTGCCCTGCTCTCTGGTCTTCCTAAGAAGAATATTTCAACTTTACAACTCTTGCAAAACTCGGCAGCTCGTGTGCTGACGGAGACCAGAGGGCGGGCCCACATTACACCGGTTTTAGAATCGCTGCACTGGCTCCCTGTGTGTTTCAGGATCGATTTTAAAGTTCTTTTATTGGTTTTTAAATGTCTTAATGGTCTTGGGCCTTCTTATCTCTCAGATCTGCTTTTACCATACGAACCCTCGCGGACCCTGAGGTCCTCTGGTGCTGGCCTTTTGATTGTCCCTAAAGTCAGGACACATACTCATGGAGAGGCAGCTTTTCAGTGGTATGGTCCTCGTCTGTGGAACAACCTGCCGGAGGAGCTCAGGGCCGCAGAGAACGTACATGTTTTTAAGAACAGGCTCAAGACCCACCTTTTTAATTTAGCTTTTACTTAGCGTTTATTTATTTTATGCTTATTTATTCTATCCTGTTATTCTATTATTAATTTAGACTTTACCTAATATTTATTGATTTTATTCTTATTCATTTTTTAATCTTCTTACTCTATTTATATTTATATTTATATTTATATTGTATCCTGTTCTTATTTATTTTATCATTTTACCCTGTATATATCCTATTGTGTCATATCTCCAGTGTTTCCTCGGAGGGCGCTCTCTGCACCGGGGCTGTGATCGACCGTGGCTGCTGGGTCTCTGGGGGTCCTCTCAGCCTGGCTGGGGGGCTCCTTTGCCTCCCTCCTGCTGTGTGCCCAGCCTGGAGGCTGCGGTCTGTAACCAGCTCCCGGTGCAGACGGCTCTCTGTTATAATGTTTCCTCACTTGGCTCATGTGAACCCAGCCCAATTTTTACTCTTTAAGTGTGCGCGTGTGTGTATGTGTGTGTGTGAGTGTGGGGAGTGAGTTGGAGGGTGGGGTGGGCTGCTTTTAACCATGTAAAGCACTTTGTGCTACATTTTTTTTGTATGAAAAGTGCTTTATAAATAAAGATTGATTGATTGATGTGTTGGTCTGGTTTTTATTTCTCATCATTAAGTTTAGTGCACATATGCCAAACCCACATCAGACTTAGTGCTGTAACGTACTCTGGCCAAAATCTTGACTGCTCCTTAAAGCAATAAGCTGCATAGCTCTAGCTACAGTACTACAACATTGGCAAAGCCCATAGAAATCCAGCGATGCGTTTGTCTTGAAAATAGTCTCCTGCCTTAAATTTTCTAAAATTCCCCAATAATCTGAAACAGCGAGTGGAATAAAACACTAATGAGAGAGCTGAAGACCACCACCAACACTTGGCTTTGCAGTGACCCATCTTAGACTGGGTAGCTTACAAACTTCCACTATATAAACTGTGATTCATGATCCACTAGTGAACAGCGTCAAACTGATCATCTCCTTCTTTAGACCTCACCATGTCTTTAGCAGACATATTACCAATGCACCAGAGTGCATTGGTAATATGTCTGCTAAAGACATTAAGCTGCTTTGTGTTTATATATAGCAGGTAACACAGACGACACTAACTCTTTCTTATGTTTATGAAGAAGAAATAATGTTTAGATCAACATTTTACTTAAATGTCAGCAGTCGTAGTCCCACAAATGCAGATATTTTTGTCCTGGTTTAGTGTAACACTATTATCCATCCATCCATCCATTTTCATCCGCTTTGTCCGGGGCCGGGTCGCGGGGGCAGCAGCCTAAGCTGCGCTATTAACAAACCAAAAAAAACCAAAAATATTACAAACTATTTCATATCTACATTATAATTTCCCCCTTAACCTGTATGATGTGGCTAAAATTAACACAACTCTGAATGATAGATAATGTTAAAACCCTAAATCAGGGCTCCCACAGGACTGTTTTTTTTTTTTTTACAGGTTGAATCCTTATAATTACTTTGAAACACTTAATAACTTACATTTGAATAAGCCTGTAAGAACATATTTTTCCTTAGTGAGGTAAACCTAGAACGTTAATTTATTTCAGCTTCAGCTAACAATGACGGCACATCAACAATGCACTCTGTAACTGACCTGTGCCTTGGCCAGTTTTTCTCTCTTGGGCCAACCTCTTTGAAGACTCGAGTAAAGATCCATAGCTCTGACTAGGGATGGGTATTGTTTAGGTTTTATCAGATACCGGTGCCAAATCGGTACTTTTGAAACTGTGCCGGTGCTCAAACGGTGCTCAAACCGGTGCTTAAAGAATGGAGAACACAAAATTGGTCCAAAAACTTCTCATGTTCAGCTGGTTTTTGTAAAAAGATAACAATGTTAGCCTTTTCTGCAGCTATGGGGCATATATGGTATCACTCTTGGCTGGAAGCAGTGCTTAAACAATGGAAAAAACACAAACTTTGTCCAAAAACCTCTCATGTTTAACTGTTTTCCACTTTTTCTTTGGTCATTTTAGCCTTTTTGTCCAGGGTGAAGGGAGTATCTGCCATCAAACAAGAAGACAGCCGCATGTAGCTATGATGGTGTTTGCTAGTTCACCTTACATGCATTAATGTAATAACGTGGTTAGCCTACTCAACGTAAATTACACACGAACAACATGAAGCTACTCACGCAGAGAAGAACGGCTGCTGCTGCATCATCATCCTCATCATTTCTGCTACACTGGCAGGGCTAGGGGCCAGGACTCTCCTCTTCGTGTTTCTGGGGGATGTTGCATAACAGGCAACCCACCCGCAGTAGACGTGCTCGGTGTGAGGTCTCGCAGCAAGCTCTCAAATACGGCGCATTTCTCGGCTTTTTAAAAAAATGCTATGCGTCGCCAGGTGTTTCATCGGATTCGAGGTGTTGCCTCCTTTGACAGTATCACAGTATCAGCTTAAAGCACTTGTTGCTGCTGAGTTTGCATCTTTTGCTGTGAAGTACAGCCAGACTTTGACCACTTCGCCTTGGACATTTTTAATCTGTAGCTCTGCTCTAACAGAACGTACGTACCTGGCCCCGCCTACTATCCTCGGAAACGTAAAATGATTGGCTAGAATCCAAAGTGTATGACATCTCAGGAAAAAAAAAGCACCGAAATGTGCGCTGCTTTTCGGTCTGGTTACTACCGTTTATGTCAGAACCGGTGCCATCATGGCACCGGACACCGGTACCCATCCCTAGCTCTGACCCACATGCACATGGACTTGCACGCCCTTGATGCCTTTTCCACCTAATAAGAGCGACACAATAAGAAACTAGGCCAAGCAAAAACATACTGAAACATTTCAGAATTTCTGATAGGTTATACTATCTGAAAAACCACGTTTAGTCATAATGATACAGTAAGAAGATGTTATTTTCACTGGCTCTGTTTGTACTTTGACATTTTTTAATCTGCCAAAATATCCAAACTGACCTTTTCAGGCATGAAATTAGGGTCATTGATGTATTTTTGTAGTTTCAGCAGGATCCTAGGTTTGATATTGTCCTTGTCATATTCTGTCAGACGCCTGAGAAAGTTGGGATCGCCCAGTAATTGCTTGGCACTTAGCCAGTCTGGTCTGTTAGGAGAGAAGAAAGTTAGTGAGACACTGTTAACAAATAAGGACTAAAGAAATGTCACGGTTGCTCGATACATTAGACCGTGACATTAGTTGAGCTTTTCAAAGTAATGAAAATTCTTTGGGCAGAACAGCAAGTTTCAAAATCCCAAAGAGGGTATGATATTGTGAAGATTTAATTCAGATCAACAATGCAGTAGATTAGTGAATGGTGAAATCTGCAAGTCATCTCTGTTTAATGTTAAACGCAAAATACACAAGATTGAAAAAATAGTCCCGTTGAAGTGAAGGAGTGATAAAGTTATTACATTATTGTGATTATAAAGAGTTGCACTTTTAGAAACCATCACCAGTGCAGGGTGGATACCTAATAAAAGTGTAACATGTTAAGAAGCTATTTATTTATCTATTATTTTTTTAAGAAAATAGTGCACACTCACTTGCAATCAAGCAAGATGCAGACAGACTCCATGACAGTCATCACAGGGCTGGGGGTTTAGTGAACATCTTGATCTCAGAGATGTCAGCCCTGTTAAGAGATCTGAGGGCCTGGTTGGCACTCTCTAAAGCTGGCAGAGCCTGATCTAAGTCCCTCTGTGCATCATCTGCAATGGCCTGGGTTTCTTCAGCCTTAACTCGGGCCAGTGCCTCATCTTCTTCTACTACTTTACGTACCTGTGACAAGGAGAATTATTTTAGTTATGCTCATGAAGTAATGACAAAGAGTTACCATGATTTATAATTGAAATATAGGCAACATCAGACACGTTTTTGAAAGCTTTGTGATAAAACACAGACAGACCTCATCAGCCTTGTCTTGACCTACAGCCAATTTCTCCATGAGGGCATCGACATCAGTAGATTTTTGTTTGAGGACTGGCTCCAGAGCGGAAAGGTCCACCTTCATTTTGTCTACAAGCTCATTGGTCTCCAGCAGCTTAGTGACACCATTCTTTACACGATCCCTGGCCTATACAGTAACACACGCATACATAATTATCATGTTTGATATTATTGACATAACTCATGATGCATTACAGTCACAGTAAAAATAAAACTGACTATGAGTACTCACCACCAGCTAATGTCTCTAGCTGCTATTTTTCCTACACAATATCAGGTAACGATTCATCATCAACAACATATGTGAAAAATCGCCCATAATTGTGTTGACATACCAGAACTAACTGCTGTCTCTTGTTGCCAAGCATGCTGAGGTAGAGGTTGATAAGCTCTAGATAGGAGGTAGGTGTGGTGTAGTACCGGCGTCTCAGCTCTAAGTAGAAGCGCTCAGCCATTTCAGTGACACTAACGTGTATCTCGACACACATCGCAGAGATGTTCTGCTTCAGCTTCTCATTGCCAAAGTCCACATTCTGGAAAAAGGCCTCAGAGACAGAGCGCAGCGCCTCCCGGGGCCACTGAGCACCAGAACGTACAGCGAAAGAGAGGAAAGTGACATAAAGTTAGCAGCGAGGACAACGATTTGTAGCTTTGACCTTTAGCTCCTGTCAACTGAACAGTTATTCAGCAGATGGACATAAAACATTTATTTAAAAATAGAAATTGTAAAAAGATTTTTTTAAAGTAATAAGTTCAAAAGAAGCTTAAAAAATATAAACTACAACTTCCATGACGATGATGAAACTATTTTTTTTCTATAAAAAGGGACATGAATAGGATTACCTTAAAGCTATAGATTATGAAAAAGAATTCAATCTAAAGGGACGGTGGTGTAAATTAAAAAAAAGGGTTATTTTAGAAATATTTTACATGAACAAGAGTGATTCCATCGACAAGGGTAGTGACGTATATACTGAGTGATTCATATATATCAGTATACCTGCATAAACCAGTCAATAGTGCAGCAGTGAACCAGTGAAGGAAACATGCGACATCGGGACCTGAAAGCATCGCCCACAGGGCTCATACACAGCACAATGTGTCGTTTTTCTTGAACACGGGAGATGAAAAACTGGAACACCTGAACGCACCATGACAGACATGTAAAAAAGACACACACACATAGAAGATCACAACAGGCAAACAGCATCAGCTCTCATGTGTTCTTTCCTTTTGCCTGGGACACTGATTTTAACTGTCTGCTTTCATACAGTCTGTGGAAATTTTAGCCCATAGTGGGAATCTCAGATGCTTTGCTAGGTGTTTATTATCTTCTTTAAACAACTCAAAGGTCAGGCTTCATCATCCTTCTCTCATATTAGAAATTAATGTTTAATTTCATTTTTTTTATCTTGTTGAAGATCTATGTACTGTCGCTGAAAACACTAAGTGATTATATCTGGTAGTTAAAGAATGATTTCCTACATTTAAGAAAAGCCACAACACTTTTCAGGATATGAACATTCGTGACTCCACGTTCGTCCCACATTCTAATTTGTTAAACACTTTGGGTCGTATCCAAAACAAAGTTCTGTGTCGAGATTGTATTTTTCATTTTTGCTAACTGTAACTTTATCCTAACTTTCACAGAAAATTTTAATTCATTTATTTTCTGACAAATAATGCAGATATGCTGTATTTAAAAGTTACTGCTTAAATGACACATGTTTTATAAACCTTATGTATTTACATAAGTACCGTACATACCTCATCCCTGCTCTCTTCACTGATTCCAGCCTCTCTGGCTTTAGGGCGGGTAGCAGCAAGCACTTGTTCTAGCTCGTCTTTTTCAAAGAGGTTAGGCACCTCACCAGAGTTTAAGCATGTTGTTTAAATCCTCCAAAAAATCTTCTACTACAATCTACAACAGATTTAATAGTTAAACACAGTAAGTACACAGAAACTTAAATACTGTAAGTATTTTTGTGGCTCAATCTTTTTGCAATACCTGAGTATCTGTAAAGAGGAGCACCATATCTTTGCCCTCCACACCAGCCATCTTGTAGAGCCTCCTCAAGTCTTCATGGAAGCTGTCATAGTTATACCCTCCGCTCAACTCAATCTCAAAGCAGCGGCACCCACACATGTGGGCTGCCAAGCGAGTGAGTGACTGCTTGCCTGTACCTCCCACCCCGACTAACAAGGCATTGCCTCGCTCCTGGCGAATTATACGAGCAATCCTAAAAAAATAATAAGATTATTTCGTTCCATATGGCACATGCATCGTGTCATTTAGAAAATGTACTGCTAGCTATAATCAGATCAAATCACTTGATATGACACTACCTTTAAAAAAAAAAAAATCGGAAGATGTGCAGTTAAATTTTATTACTGACGTTAAAATAAGAAAGAGTGCCTGCATTTTACTTATGTGGAAGGTATGTCTGCTAATTAGACATGCAAGTAATTATTATTATGGATAAATGATCCTTACAGTCCATATCACAGGCATTGCATGTTCTATTTTAAAACCAATAAAACACAATCACTCGTATTGCTACTGCCCTTTGGGTGACTCAGTTTGTCCCAACTACAGCTAAAATAAATCAACTACCTGTTAAGAAACTACACAAAAACAAGTTAAATTCACTCACCTGGAGACATGTTCAATGGCATCCTGGAAGAAAACCAGCTTGATCTCCTTGGAGAAGGTCATGTTGTAATCATCAAGATAGTCCTGAAGTACAGTCTGGATCTTATTCATGTCTGTCAGGTCTTCATACAGGCGATCTTTTTCTGCATGCATCTATGTGGATGATGGTGGACACAGAACAAAACTGCAAATCAGTAAATAATGTGCAGTATTTTTGTGTCGACCTGTAAATAAGTTGCTTGGAGGAAAACCTGACCTTGATGAAGTCCCCAAATATTATGGGATGAGACACAAAATGTGAAGACTAAGTGGATGTCAAAATATCGCCCTGGTAAAAAAGAGAGGTCTATCTTAAGCCCATAAAGCCAAAATATAGATTTTGAGCTGATAACAATTAACTGAGCATTCAGAAAATAAAGTCTGAGGCTGGACTGTGAGAGTTCTTACTGGCCATCTCACAGATGATGGTGTTGAAGTAGGTCTTATCTTGGGTGTTGATGAGTCGGTCATGAAATACGCGCTGGCATTCATGGCAGAAAAGGCGGAAGATCTGGGTCTTGTCTCTTACTTGACTTGGCTCACACTGCAGTATGCCTGGTAAGCAACAGAGAGAATCTATATACTCACAACAAGCTTGAAAATCAACATTTGGTAAGACTATCTTTATTCTTCAACACAGTCTGAACATTTAGGTAAGCTTCTTGCAGTTTTTGAAAGTAGTCTTCAGGATTAGTTCTTCAGGTTTGTATTCAAAGCTCTTATTTATAGCTTGACTTCCTCTTGTTCCATTCCCTGTATAGATGATCCCACACTACTTCAATAATGTCAAGGTACAAACTCTGAGGAATCCAGTTCTTGTGTAATTTAGCAAACCTTAACCATTTCTCCCTCTCTTAAAACGGGATTCTTTTTGAGACCCACCCTTCCAACGAGACCACTTCTGATAAAAACTGAAATGCATCTCTCAGGTCCTGTGTCGGGACTTTCCTGCATATTTTTTCTATTTCTTAGGGACATTTAGATACTATATCTGAAGTAGGTTGTTCTTTTGTGCTCTACTTGTCCTGTTTCCCCAGATTATTTAAGGGCACACCATCCTGAGATAGGTCAAATTCAGTTAATAATCTGCGACTCACCTTGTCATTGTAAAAGAAAATTTTATGATGGTCAAGTTGTGTTATTTTTGGCATTTCTCATAGATTCAAGAGATGGCAACAAAGTTTTTGCAACAGGCTGCTAGTAACAAAGTGCCTGAAGATACAATCTGAAATTGGTTCTTTGTGAAGTTTGTTATGTGTAGACTTGTGCTGGTTCAGCTCTCGAGTTAGGGGCGTTTTTCCTGCTTGAATGGTTCACAGGTCAGTGTTAAGCCACTTAACAAACCAAGAAAATAATTCTTCTGAAAATAGTCAGATACAAGGACTGGATTGCCAATGACTGAAAAAGCAGCCAAAGACCAAAGGAATACTCACCCTGGACACACTTGGAGAGGTCCCGGAGATTAAAAACATAGTGGGACTTCCTGGGGTGGGCAGCAGATCCACACTTAAACAGTTATAAATCTCCACAGCTGCATGCACAATCTGTCCGGCACAGTCCTTCACTGCCCGGGAAAACTCAGAGGAAACCATTCAGTATAGCCTGGAAGGAGGTTGGGTATGAAAAGTGGTTGTAACAAAAATGAGAGGGCATGAAGAGGGGTATACTGAAAATTATATATACTGGCGGAGCAGGAAATGGAAAAATTAAAACATTTAAAGTAAGTGCAACATCTCATAGAGAGAAGTTCATGGATATAACACATACAGACTGCTCAATAGAAATTCTTAATCTATCAAGATTAACTTAAACTAATAATAAATAAGCACGGACATGATATCTTTTGAACTGTAAACACTACTCCCTAAAATGTAATTCTGTACATACGTGTGTGTGTGTGTCAGTATTTTGGAGGACTCCTGACTTTGAAGATCTGTTTGAGGCTGGTGTCCGAGGGTGTTGGCAGGCACAACATGCTGAAGTGGCGAATAAGTCTGGGGGGTCACAGGATTTCGCCCCCCTCCTGGAGGAGCACATGAGATGAGATGAGATAGCCTTTATTTGTCAGCTGCAGGTCTTTTGCTCACAACCGAGATGACAGACCTTGCCGACCGTACATACAATACAAACATCACATTGGGGAGACAGGTCAGGCCAGGTAGCGAGGAAAAAAAACATTGAAATGTGCAACACAGAAGGATAATACAGGAATGCACAGATATCAACACACCACAGCACAATAAACACAGACAGCAACATGGGAAAGAGTTCCAGTGTGTACATCTGATCTGGGACCGCTGCAATCTTTCGACTGCGCCTCCAACTGACCCGATGTCCAGATCAGAGGGGAGGTAAGCGTTGGAGGTGGCGTTGGATCCGGGGTAGGGAGGGTGATGTGTCAGTGAGTGCTTATCAGTATCAGTATATGCATGTGTGTGCGTGTCCATAGTTCAGCTGAGACAGTGTCCTTCGCCCTGCCAGGCTAAGTAAACAGTCTTCCAGCCAACCCAGGTGGCCTTGCAGGGAATGGGAAGGAACAGACTCAACACAGTCGTTATCAGGGAGTTGTTGTTCGGCTCCAGCCTTGAGCTGGCGCCGAAGGGGTAGCCGGGTTATGATGGTAATTGAGAATTTCAAGCTGTTTTTTAACACTCCGACACTGGTCTCTCAGTCTCCCGTTAATAGCTGCGAGCTTCTCCGTGATGTTATTAGCCGTCGATTCTGTGGACTTGTCACTCTTTTTGCTCACATAGCAGATTCTGAGACCTCACGACCGCAGCCAACTGATCCGAGGTGTAATCCAGCTCCGCCCAGAGATGTTGTTCTGAGTTGATTCTTTCCTGATGTAATCCAACATACATACGCTCAAAGGTGTTATTCTGAGCATTCACTGCAGTCGTAAGCGCCTCCAAGCTCTTAACCATGCTGCCTTCAGTGAGCCCTTTATGAGAAGTCGCACCTGTCGTTCCAATCCCAGCGGGCAGTCTTGTGGGCGTTTGAACAGCCGGTTCGGCTTTCTTAATTCTCTGATAAGCCAGGGCCAAGCCAGCTCCGATCAGCAAGAACCCTGTTATCATGGTTCCAAATAGGTAGATATCTTCAGCGTCCTCGATCGACAGTCCCGCCAGGCACACGATCCTCTGCCACCCGTCCATCGTGTATCCGGCAGGGAAAGTCCCTCCAGGGCACTCGGGGTCTCCCGAGCCCAGACTTCTCGTTAAAGGGTGTCAATAGCATTCAGAGACCAGTTGATCAAATCCATAATGCTGCTGTAATGGTCATTTCCTGAGAAGAAAAAGAAAGAATAAAGGGACTACTAAACAGCTGATAAAACGCTAGTATGTTACTTTTTCCTGACATGTCACCATTGACAATAAAATGTTCCATTTAAGAAGAGGGGTTCCTTGTGTGGGGCATTTAAAGACAGTACAGAAATGTTCTAAAATCAGTTGTGCCTGTGTGTATATGTGTGTTTGTATAGCACAAGTTAAGGTAGTAAACATTCTATGGATGATGCACTGATCACAGACCACTTTTAATTTCGTTGTACCTGCGACAATGACAATAAAGACATTCTGATTCCCATTTTATAAATGGCAAGAAAAAAAGCTAACAAATAGCCCACAAGATTAAAAACAGCAAACAGAACAAATGAGGTTTTTAACCATGCTCAAAAACTGAACACGGGGAAAACATCCATAGTAGCCGAGTCTAGAACGATTTTGTCTTTACTTGTAGGCAATCTTTATGGGAACTAGAATGTACATGTTAACTTGTTATTTTCTCTTATATCGCGAGAGTACTGTTGCCCGCGAAGAGTTGTTGTTGGTGTAGAGAAAAATGGCGTAACGAATAAAGCGCTTGGAATGAGACTACGACGCCGTGTCTTTTGAGTTAACAGTACAGACACTAAAAATAAAAGGTTAAGACTTATGAGCAATTAACTTATAGCTAGTCTAGAACAGCCGTGCTAGTAGAACTGTCCTACCCTTGTTTTAGATACGTGCTTGTACTTATAGGAAACATGCCCCATAATCTTTCTAAAATCTGAAAATGCTCCTTCTTGTGGTTTTGTTTTTAAACGGTTTGGAAAAATCTAAAATAGATAACCTCAACTGCAACCAGAGTTAATGTTGAAGAAGAACTTCTTTCTGTCATAAAACCCAGAAAAGTCCTGGAACTGACGCAGGAGTTCTATAGGAGGCTGAGATCCAGAACTGTCCAGCTTAGGCATATTCAAGTCATCCACAAAGACCACCAACTTCTTGTTTCCTGGAGAGAAAAATAATAAATATTCAAGAAGAAAAAAGTAAACGTGTAAGCACTATTGGATGAATGGCCAGGCAGTAGATGTGTAGGTGAATAGTGGAAGCAACTCTTTTACCTAAGATGTTCTTTCTCTTTTTCTCCAGTTTGGACTCAATGACCTCCTGTGTACGGGCAGAGGAGGTCTGAGCAGAGAAGTTGATGAAGACAGGAAGATATCCTGCACTTTCCTGGATCCTGTTAAGCAGGCCCCGGGCCACCACAGTCTGCAAGAACATGTTCATCAATTACTTTTCACATATAAATTTTGATATCTGCATTCCTTTCTAAATTGCAACACCAAAATATTACCTTTGCTTCAGCACCATGGATATTTTGGATATGAAACCTAAACTAAGCACTGCTGCAGACTCGTGCCATTTCCTCTCTAAAACTCCTCAGCATTTTATTAATACGTCACCATCATCAGGGCTCTAGACTAACTTTTTGCCATGGGCGTGCCGGTACGCCTAACTTTTTAAAGTTGGGCGTACCAGCACAAAAGTTAGGCGCACACAAATTTTATAATAATTAATATAATGTGTTTTTCTGGATACACTGTGGTTTTTCAGCATTCAAAGATTGATGACACCGTGTCAGAGCTGGCTATGAATTTCAGAAGCATCAGGCCTTAACAGAAAAGTTAGCAATAGTTCTTTTCCTGTTACAGCTACATCCACTTCTGTCGTGCCTAGGCTGCTCACTAGGGCTGGGTATCATCACTGATTTCTATAATCCATTCGATTCCGGTTTTCAAAGTCCCGATTCGATTCAACTTAGCCTCAGACAGTCAGAAATATTATAATTTAGGGCTGCTCAATTAATCGAATTTTAATCACGATTACGATCTGGGCTTTCAACGATCATTAAAAATGACTGAGCCGATTATTAGCCCCTCCCTCATTTATCCGCGACACCTTAAAGGCCGGTCCGTGAAAATATTGTCGGGCATAAACCGTCCGTGGCACAAAAAAGGTTGGAGACCGCTGATTAAGAGGACCCGAGGGAAGCTCGGAAAGCTAAGCAGAAGTTATTTGGAGAGTGACTGCTGTTGGTTGAAAAGAGAGTTTAAAAAAAAAAAACTTCAGTGGTGTTGCACACTATTTTATATTATTTTTTAAAGTCATTGTTAACCCTTTAAAGCCGGTCAGAGCAGCACGCTCCGTGTTGTGTAACTATTTTTAAATCCCTGTAGAACCTGAACCGTGTAAGCTAGCGCAATAATTTGTTTTGCATATGAAACCGGAGGAGTTGTACTTACATCTGATGCCATCAGCTTGTCCTCGGTCACGGTTTCCTTCCACATAAAGCTTTGCAAAAATTGCATAAAAAGCGCTTGCAGGAACAAAAACATAATATTCCAGAAACACGCTTTGCCGATCTGATCAGCTGTTCGTAACACTTCTCACAGTGAAACAGACGTCAGCGCGAACTATCGCATGTCCGCCATTTCCTGGCCGAAACCGGAAGTGACGTCATTTTCGCGGAAATTGTAGTTTTTTACTTGTAGGCCTTAAAAGCCTATACTGGTCATGTTTGACTTTTCTGAATAGTTTCTGGGATGCTTAGAACTCGAATTGCACTGCTGGAAATAGTTTATTTTGATGCACCTGCTGTTTTCTTTGCAAATTTGCATCATAGGATTGTTTTTTCGTTTTTCCTGCAGTATATAAAAATTGGTGTATCTCCAAAATAAAACTATGAAGACACTCAAAATAAATTTCCTGTTGTTGTAAACTATTTTTTGCAACTTTTTTGTATTTAAAGTTTTGAGGGATGAGCCTCTTAAATTTCTCCAAGTAGAAATATATGTAAAAAAACAAAAAACAAAAACGATTTTCAAATTTTTTTGTAGTTTATTGCACTTTTTTGCAATTAATGTAGTTACTATGGACTTAATGGAGACATATTATTAAAATATGGGCTATAAAAGTTGTATAGCAACTTGAAATGCTCCCACAAATGGCACTACAACATGTAAATAAACAATATAAGCTCTGGCGGACTTGGTTCTATGGTAGGTCTTAAAGGGTTAAATAAATATCGTCAAATAATCAAGATCTCAATTTCAGTGAAAATAATCGTGATTATCATTTTTGCCATAATGCTCCATCTAGAGAGAGAGAGAGAGAGAGAGAGAGAGAGAGAGAGAGAGAGAGAGAGAGAGAGATTTATTAGGGGTGCAATGATACACAAAATTCACGGTTCGGTTCGGTTCGATACTTTGGTGTCACGGTTCGATATTTTTTCGATACAAAAAAATGTTCATGCCTTTTTAAATTTGTCATTTATTAAAACTATAAATATATATTTTAACTCAAAAGTACAGTTTTTAAATTTAACCCTAACCCTTGTGCGTGTTTTTTATTTTGACAGCGAATGCGCACCTGCGGACCACTTATGTGCAGCCCTGGTTATTTAGCTCGTCATATTGCAGCCACAGAAATTCTTTTGTCCATGAAACCATAAAGCTGCACTTTCTTTTTGCCTTATAGTCTGATTTGTCATAACTTCTCCGTTTTGTGGTAAGCTTTTCTTTGGCTGTCACTTCTTCACCCTGACCTGTCTTATTTGGCTCAGCAGAACTGAAATGCTTTTACACATGCACTCACATAAGCTCAGCGATTCTCTGCGATCAACCTCTCACATGTTTAAGCTGCGGGAGATTTCACTTGTCATGTTTGCATAGTAAGCTAACGATTAATAAGACGATGTCAGAGGAATTGGTGCACAAATTATCATCACTCACAGATCAGTGCTGTCGCTCTCTATACACAGTTCACGCGATTGCAAAGTGAAAGCAAAAAAACAAGCGCAAATTCAAACACGATTTCAATATGTCACATATTGACAGTGGCTCACCGATGCCAATGACATAATTACCCAGCTACATTTCTGAAAGAATGCAAAAGCATTGACATATATTTTTCCTTCCTACAATAGCCGGACGGGCAGGGCAGAGATAGATTTTGGTAGCCCAACTGGAAAAATCGCTAGCCCCGGGACGTCGGGCTAGCGATATTGCGAGCCCTGTATCTGATTGAGGAATCACTCATCTTTGGAAAAGAGAGTTTATTACAGAGAATTGGCTCTTTCCAAAATAAAAGCTATACTATCCGCTTCTTCTGGGCTATATTCTCAGCAGCATAAGGAGAATCATGTGCTAACAGCTGTCTAAATGACTCGGCTAAAGTTAGTAGCATGCTTGTTGTTTTTGTCTTTGCACTAGGATGATGTCGGTGTAAATGTGCAGTCATATTCGTTGTGTTCCCACTAGTGCTTTCAGGTTAACCTCGTTAAAATGACCTTAACGCCACAACACGGCAAATCTCCGTTAACGAGCTACCGCCGATCGCTCCGTGCATGGGGCTAGACGGCCAACACGTTAACGAGCTAACTGCGCTAACACACTAGCGCCCACCCATGTAATTGAGCATTGCATGGCACATCCAACATACTGTTTTACTTTAGTCCATGACGCGCTTACCTTCAGGGTCATACGTCACATGAAAACCAAAATAATTCCAAACGCCAGATCTGAATGAGGGTGGGGGAGGTTCAATTTGCCATGTTGCAAGGAGAGCTTAACTTCTGTCACGCTAGCTTGCCCTGCGCTCTTCCTTCTGACTATGCTGTCTGTGTTGAGCGTTCAGTGGATCTGCGCTCGACAGTGCAGCCTAGGCGGAGTAGTCGAACACAGATTCACTGAGCGCTCAACACAGACAGCATCGTCAGAAGGAAAATTGATAAAATAAATTACAAATGTTGTATTGTTCGATACATATGCGTACCGAACCGAAAGCACTGTATCGAACGGTTCAATATCGATACGAATATCGTTGCACCCCTAATATATATCCATAAAAACCTAGAAGAACCGCCTGACAGATTCATTGTTTCTGGAATTGGAAGTTTAACTGAGAGAATATCAAGTTTCGCAGACTTCCACATCAAGAATTTTGTACCAACTTTGAACTCTTACAAAAAGGATAGCTCTAATGTTTTGCTTTTCCTCAAAGACTTCCCATCATTTGATACAGATATAATATTGTGCACTTTTGATATTGAATCTTTCTATACTAGGACTGGGCGATATATCGAGGTTTTTAAAAATATCGATATATTTTTATATGAGATGTGACAACATCGTTTATATCGACTTAGTATATGTTACGTTATAATCATACTTGTTTGCCTCTTGTTTGCATTTACGTTTTTAGGTTCTGATGGATAACTTATAATTTCAAGTTTAGGAGATAAGTTGCTTTAGCTAATGTTTTTGTGTTGACAAAATTAATAATTGTCCTTTTTCTCAACTCATATTTTATTGTTTTTGCAACGTATTTCCTAAAGTTTACACAAGGTATCAGTTTTAGTTTCGGCAACGTATTTCCTAAAGTTCACACATGGTATTAGTTTTAGTTTCAGCAACGTATTTCCTAAAGTTTACACAACATATTTTTTTTTGTTTTGCCAATCAATTTCCTAAAGTTTAGAGAAAGTATCTTTCATAGTTTTCATGAGGTGCTCCCTGTTGTACCAATGAATGTTTACACAGTTGATTTTCAAATACAACTGCACCACTGACAATGTTGACTTTTGAGATCAGCCATTTTTAACATACTGACAACATTCAGCCACAAATAAAGTCCTTCCAAAAACACAAAAAAAGTCAAATTTTTGTAACAAATGTTACTCATCCAATTTTAAAGGTGGTGTTGTCAGACAGAATATCAAACCTATCTTGATAGATAGTCACTAACAAACAGATTCAAAACATCAGATGGCAGGATGTGAACAACTTCTATCTGGTTTCCATACAGCAAACAACTTTCAAACAAATTTTTCCACCACTTGTCTTTTAATAGTAATGGTATCAACACTCCAATTTCCTGTGAAGTTCAGTATCGCGCCACATTTGTTATAAAACTAGTACAAATGTACCTAAAACCAGATTATAAAAATTGTTTAAAACAGCTCAAGTTAGAATAAAACCTTTCAACATCTTATAATAACATGTTAGACATGAAATCTGCAATCAGCCATGCAAGCTACATTAGGTAAAGTTAGAACAGAAGACATTGATTCAGAACTTTCTGCACCTTACCGTTTTCTTAAAGACAGAAATTAACTTTTTTCAGAGCAACTTGCCACGAAACCCCAAAAACTGTAAATCAAAACAAATTGCCATTCTGTTTTACACAAGTTGCATTTGAGTTGAACATGTTGTCAAATAGGTTAGACTTTGGTTAAGAGCTTGGTTTTGAAGCTTCTTATCCTCTGGGAACATGTACAGTGGGGCAAAAAAGTATTTAGTCAGCCACCGATTGTGCAAGTTCCCCCACCTAAAATGATGACAGAGGTCAGTAATTTGCACCAGAGGTACACTTCAACTGTGAGAGACAGAATGTGAAAAAAAAATCCATGAATCCACATGGTAGGATTTGTAAAGAATTTATTCGTAAATCAGGGTGGAAAATAAGTATTTGGTCAATAACAAAAATACAACTCAATACTTTGTAACATAACCTTTGTTGGCAATAACAGAGGTCAAACGTTTACTATAGGTCTTTACCAGGTTTGCACACACAGTAGCTGGTATTTTGGCCCATTCCTCCATGCAGATCCTCTCGAGAGCAGTGATGTTTTGGGGCTGTCGCCGAGCAACACGGACTTTCAACTCCCGCCACAGATTTTCTATGGGGTTGAGGTCTGGAGACTGGCTAGGCCACTCCAGGACTTTCAAATGCTTCTTACGGAGCCACTCCTTTGTTGCCCGGGCGGTGTGTTTTGGATCATTGTCATGTTGGAAGACCCAGCCTCGTTTCATCTTCAAAGTTCTCACTGATGGAAGGAGGTTTTGGCTCAAAATCTCACGATACATGGCCCCATTCATTCTGTCCTTAACACGGATCAGTCGTCCTGTCCCCTTGGCAGAAAAACAGCCCCATAGCATGATGTTTCCACCCCCATGCTTCACAGTAGGTATGGTGTTCTTGGGATGCAACTCAGTATTCTTCTTCCTCCAAACACGACGAGTTGAGTTTATACCAAAAAGTTCTACTTTGGTTTCATCTGACCACATGACATTCTCCCAATCCTCTGCTGTATCATCCATGTGCTCTCTGGCAAACTTCAGACGGGCCTGGACATGCACTGGCTTCAGCAGCGGAACACGTCTGGCACTGCGGGATTTGATTCCCTGCCGTTGTAGTGTGTTACTGATGGTGACCTTTGTTACTTTGGTCCCAGCTCTCTGCAGGTCATTCACCAGGTCCCCCCGTGTGGTTCTGGGATCTTTGCTCACCGTTCTCATGATCATTTTGACCCCACGGGATGAGATCTTGCGTGGAGCCCCAGATCGAGGGAGATTATCAGTGGTCTTGTATGTCTTCCATTTTCTGATGATTGCTCCCACAGTTGATTTTTTCACACCAAGCTGCTTGCCTATTGTAGATTCACTCTTCCCAGTCTGGTGCAGGTCTACAATACTTTTCCTGGTGTCCTTCCAAAGCTCTTTGGTCTTGGCCATGGCGGAGTTTGGAGTCTGACTGTTTGAGGCTGTGGACAGGTGTCTTTTATACAGATGATGAGTTCAAACAGGTGCCATTCATACAGGTAACGAGTGGGGGACAGAAAAGCTTCTTACAGAAGACGTTACAGGTCTGTGAGAGCCAGAGATTTTCCTTGTTTGAGGTGACCAAATACTTATTTTCCACCCTGATTTACGAATAAATTCTTTACAAATCCTACCATGTGAATTCATGGATTTTTTTTTCACATTCTGTCTCTCACAGTTGAAGTGTACCTCTGGTGCAAATTACTGACCTCTGTCATCATCTTAAGTGGGGGAACTTGCACAATCGGTGGCTGACTAAATACTTTTTTGCCCCACTGTACATGACAAAGCACATTTTTTTGCAGAACATGCAAGCGGCCGTCGTTATTGTCGGACTAAGATGCTCTTAAATCTGGGAGTAATCTGGGTCCTAAACTCCATATTCTTCAGGTCAAACGAACACTGCAGCATCACTGAGAGTTAAAAACTGTCTAAATTCTTTCATCTTTAATAAAACGATCAGCATTGCTGCTTTACCAGGTGTAACTATGAAGTTTAACTTCCAGGCATCCATGAAAACAAAATTTATTACATTTAACGGAGTTAGAAGTTAGCAGGAAGCTAGCGGAAGCTAGCGGAAGTTAGCTCGCTAGTTTCGCTAGCATGTTCTGACTGAGAGATTTCTGAAAAAAATCAAACGTATAGCTCTGCTATCACTTCCAACATAAATGAAGACAGGAAACTAAACAGCAGTGACGTTTATAGGGTTACTGAAGTTGGGCTAGCTGGTATTTAACAATGATGTGCTACGTGATCGCTAGCGACACAGCTATGTTAGCATAATATAAACAGTGAAGCTGGAGGACGAACACTAACACTTTTCCACTTAAAAAAGTTAACGTGAAGGTTTCTGATAGTTAGAGACAAATGCAATCGCATGGCAGGATGCTGTAAACGGACCAAACTTCAGTCAGAAGAACAACTGAGATAATCCATCCACAATACGAGGTTAGTCATTAATATACTGCAACAACATGGGAACAGAGCAGCTGCAGAGAATTCAACATTAATGAATCAATGGTACAGAAGTGGAGGAAGCAAGAAGAATGAGTTTAATAAAGTTTGATTTATCTGACTGCTTTGTTTCGCTTAATGTGCCTTATAATCCCGTGCACCTTATGGTCCGAAAAATACGTACTGCACACTGCAGTTTAATGTTGCAAAGCACCTCTTTTTAACTTCAGTGGATATTATACATGGTTATGCTCAGGATATGTCAGCACATTTCTACTGGAAATGCCTTTTGGTTAAACTTTCAGCAAGGAATTTGCATTTGCACTGTTACATTTTTATAAAGCTTTAATGTACATAAAAACCAGCTTCTTGTTTAAGTGAAAATAAATGGAAGGTTGTCTTTTTGCGCTAGTAATGTTGTGGAGTTGTATTTTGTCTCGCATCAATTATATTGTCAGTTATATCGTTATCGCAAATTTTCAAATATATATCGTGATAAATATTTTTGGCCATATCGCCCTGCTCTACCCCTTAGTATTGTGGAGAGAGAGTGTAACGTACTGAGGGAATAGGAAGACCTCTTATCAGAACCTTATCCACCTGGCTTTACAGCTTTTGTGTACCCCAGCTTCATCTGTTCCTGTGAGTTTTCCAAAGCTGGGGAAATGGTGTAAAAAAAAAAATCACAATAGACTGAATGCAAAAACATTGGATAAACCTATTTTTCTGAATAGAAATTTATAATAAACTCTGAGTCAAATGGGTAATATTACATTCACAATACTTTCATTTTAATTTTCACTTAATGTTATTCATAATATATTTTAAAGATGTCTACAATATTTGTAATATAGAAGGTATAAAATGATTCCATGGAAAGTGCAATGTCTTACTGTGTATACAGTGTATATAAGCATAGCTGGACTGGCCATCGGGCATACCGGGCATTTGCCCGGTGGGCCGCTGGCGATTTTTTGTTTTTATGGGCCGATGGATTTTTTTTTTTTTTTTTTTTTTTAGGAAGGGTATATATATAATGAAAGGTGTTGGATTGGCCAATTGATCATGATCGATTCTGGGCTGGACCAATTACAGCCGAGGAGGCTGGATGCACCCGCCCCCTTGTTTAGCAATCACGTGATTTTCGCGCATTGCATGCCGGGAACTCGTGGCAAAACAATCCAAGTACCGCATCAAATGCAAGCATTTGCAGCACCGCAAAACGTTCATTCTCCGGTTCCAATGCCTTCTTGTTTTTTCTTTGACGCACAAAAAAGGAATGTACAAAACAAAAGGAGAACAATGCCGGTGTTTTGCCAAAAAGTGATTTCCAATGTTTCCGTGTATTTTTTATGTGTAATATCTTTACGTATGTTGGTAAATAGACTTCGGTGAACAGCGTTTACAAAGGGGTTATATATAGAATTAAAAGATTATCTGTTTTTTCAAGTATCTTTATAACTCTGTGTTATTGTACTCACATTATAACCAATCCGGTCCTTTTTCCCCACTTACAATATTTTTACAGAACTATTGTAATATTTGCTGCCATTTCTGCTGTCTTACTCTTACAAAAGACATTTTTAATGTTAATGAGATTTTTTTTCAACTGCATAAATAAAGGTTCTATAAAAGTCGCTGCCAAAAACTGATTGCGGCTTCTACCTTGTTACACGAATGTTGTTTGTGGCTCAATATGACTTTGTGTCATCCATGAGGGATGCATTTGACATATGTTTCACATATTATAGGCCAACAAGTTACTTATAGCAGTTTAAATACGAGCAATCAGTTTTTGGCAAATACTGGAAATCAGTTTTTGGCAGATAATCACTTTTTGGCACAACACCGGTCCGTACAAAGACAGACTCGACGAAAAGACAAAGAAAAGATACGAGGAAAAAAATCAAAGGAGTGAAAGGGTCAGACCCTTACGAGCACACAGAGGGACAAAAGACGTTAGCGTGCTGCCCAACTGTCACCACGCTCAGATTTATAATCATATGGTTCTTGGAGTGAGTGCATACACTCATGAAGTTTAGTAACTTCATGTCACTGCAACAAGCCCAGGAACAGTTTACCGACGGATGGGTACAGGACCTTGAAATGCACCGTGTAGAACGAAAGACCATCGTACGAACAGAGGTAAGCTTACCAGTCTCACAAATCGTCGTCATAAATACACATTCGTTAACCATTTATTAATATAACCTTTGAGCTCAACGGTAATTAATTAGTAGTGGAAATAATTTCTGGTAGCATCACAGAAATGTAGCAGTGACAATAATATTGTATGCTGTAATCGTACTGGACAATTAGTGATACAAAAAACCTGTTTTATCCTGTGAATAAAAGTATATGTTTTTGTCAATGTACCATAATAACAGAAGCGAAACGCAATATTGTGTCAGGACAATTCACTATTTATGCACAATAAACACAATAAATAAAGGAGCATAGCACCACAATTTCTGTTCAGCGCCAGACTTGCTTGTAACCTATATCACCAATTATGTTAAGAAAAATGACGTATTAACTACTACAAAACTCTGACCTTTGTGGGAATGCTTGGAGCAGACTAACCTGTGAGCTGGAGTGTTCTGAGACGTTATATTTGGTATATCCAGACCATCCGTCGGCTCTTACTTCGGAAACATGGCTTAAAAAATTTCTCTTCAAGGACTTAATCCGACACAATATTGCGTTTCGCTTCTGTTATTATGGTACACTGACAAAAACATATAGTTTTATTCACAGGATAAAACAGTTGTTTTGTATCACTAATTGCCCAGTGTGATTACAGCATACAATATTATTGTCACTGCTACATTTCTGTGATGCTACCAGAAATTATTTCCACTGCTAATTAATTACCGTTGAGCTCAAAGGTCCTATTAATAAACGGTTAACGAATGTGTATTTATGAAGATGATTTGTGAGACTGGTAAACTTATGATACGTACGATGGTCTTTACTTTCTACACGGTGCATTTCAAGGTCGTGCACCCATCCGTCGGTAAACTGTACCTGGGCTTGTTGCACTGACCTGAAGTTACTCAACTTCACGAGTGTATGCACTCACTCCAAGAACCGTATGATTATAAATCTGAGCGTGGTGAAAGTTGGGCAGCACGCTGACGTCTTTTGTCCACTCTGTGTGCTCGTAAGGGTCTGACCCTTTCACTCCTTTGATTTTTTCCTCGTATCTTTTCTTTGACTTTTCATCAAGTCTGTCTTTGTACGGACCGGCATTGTTCTCCTTCGTTTTGTACAGAACCTTTTTGGGGGGCAAAGAAAAAGCAAGAATTTATTGGAACCGAAGAATGAACGTTTTGCGGTGCTGCAAATGCTTGCATTTGATGCGGTACTTGGATTGTTTTGCCACGAGTTCACGGCATGCAATGCGCGAAAGTCACGTGGTCTGTCAATCTCTATTGAAAGCCTGCGTGCGCTAGTACCTCTTGCCACAAGTTCCCAGAATCCTTTGCGGTTTTACCCCTGAATGACGTCACATTTTCAATCTTTATCGTGGTGGGCCGGTCTCTAGTCAAAATGCCCGGGCCGATTTTTTGTCCCAGTCCAGCCTTGTATATAAGTATGACTAGGTCATTGAATCAGTGTCTGTTGTGCGTCTCAAGCAAGTTGCCTGCAATGATATTTAAGGTCCAGCAGGTGTCAGTATGGAGCAAAACTGTGTCGACACAGTGTCGATACAGTTTGGGGAATGTGCTGAAACGCTTCACGAGGCCTCATCTACCCATCCCTAGTGAAAACCTAACACTCAACTAGTTAGTTCAAACATGACCACACTGAGGTTTGTCACATGGATAATACGTGGAGTTGGTTCAAGGGAAAAGAGGCTTAAAATTACTAACCGATTAGATGACTTACAGGCAGACAGGAGACACGTATGTCCAAAACATTTGTACACACAGTCACTTCTCCACAGTTCCCTCAAACGTACTCAGCCTGTTACAATTTAAAATAAAGAGGCATAGCCATTTTAATTAGCAGAAATATATACGTTTTCAAAATAAAAGTTCTAAATGTTGTTAACTCCTCCTTTTTTCATTATTTCTTTTCTTCCTTGTCGGATGACTCTGACACCACACTTTATAATAGGAGGAGACTTTATCCTCGTATTTAATCCAGAAATTGACAGGCTCAGTACAGCAGTTTGTCAAAGGATGTTCTTAAACAATACATGAGTAATTTTGGTCTTTGCGATGCTTGGCTTTCACATCACCCCACTCTCAGGGACACGTGAGAGTGGGGTGAGCCACGTGGGCGACCGTGGCTCAGGGGGTTGGGAATCGCATCTGTAACCGGAAGGTCGCCGGTTCGATCCCTGGGCTCTCTGTCCTGGTCGTTGTGTCCCTGGGCAAGACACTTTACCCTACTTGCCTACTTGCCTGGATGACTGAGAACCTTCACAGACCTACTTGCCTACTGGTGTTGGCCAGAGGGGCCGATGGTGCGATATGGCAGCCTCGCTTCTGTCAGTCTGCCCCAGGGCAGCTGTGGCTACAACTGTAGCTGCCTCCACCAGTGTGTCAGAGTGAATGAATAGTGGTATTGTAAAGCGCTTTGGGTGCCTTGAAAAGCGCTATATAAATCCAATCCATTACCTTGCTTTTACGACTACACCACTCATAATCTGGTTTAGGCTGCTTTTTTAGTTAGCAGCATCACCAGGGCCGTGCAGAGAGGTTTAAAGGGGTGGGTGCTCAAAGTTAAAAAGGGGCACATTGAACCAGGCTGAATAACAACAACACACATTCATCAAGAATCTAATATGGGAGGGGCAGGGCTGTGTTGATCTGAGACTGTAGACATTAAAAAGTCCATAGGAGAGATGGTAGCTGATTAAACAAGTGTCATGAGATAATAACAAAATGCAAAGATTGGTGACAGCGCTTGGAACCATAAGGCAACAAAAAACTGTGAGAAATAATTTAGGCTCTGCCTGTGAATCACTCTTTGCTTCTCTTCTTCCTTCCTTCCCATCATTTCATATATCACTCTCCACTTGCTGTCTATCTGAGAACAAGGCACAACTTGCTATTGCAATAAACTATAATCTAATTATCCACACCTAACAACTCTTGCACTTAATCTATAATAAAATGATGACAGAAAAATGTTATAGCCCTGCCTTTAGTAGCCTCACACAGCTCCTACTGTTTCCTCCTCATGTCCTTACCAGCCATGTCTGCACAATGTTATATCATGAGTAATATTTTTTTTAAAAATCCATCTAAATAAAACACACATGCACACACAGTGACATTTTAGACCTTCTTCAGAATACTGTATATACTATGGGCATCCTTACATTATTATTTATTACTAGAGCTACAATAATAAAGCAATGAGGAGGGGGAAGTAATAAATATGAAATAATGTATTTATGATGATTCCATTTGTTTCACTATCCACTCTGTGCAGGGCAAAGCTTATTACATTTTTAAACTGATACAATAATTTTACTGCTGTAAAATCTAAATTTTGTCTAATTTAAAATATAAATCTAATATCAGAATCAGAATCAGAATACTTTATTGATCCCTGGGGGGATCTGCTTCTTAATGTATGTTCTTTAAAATACAGCTTGTGTTTTTTAATATATTATAATTATAATAATGCATAATTATGTGGACATGCATATTAGATCGTTTTTTAGTGAAATATATTCCCTCCAGAAAGTCCGGAAAAGCCCGGAAACTTACTTTAAGGCTAAATATGTTCTGAATACTTTAAAACTAAATATGTTCCCTAAAACGGTGACAGAGCTACAGACCCATGACAGCCTTACACAGGTAGCCAGCAGCTGTGACCAGCACTACTTGTGCAGTTAATAAAAGGACAGGTAATGTTTGTCGCGCTGTTGCACGCACAGCACGCTCGTTTGTTTCAGTTCGTCAGTTGCAACAAGACAGCTTACCAACGTGTACGTAATAAGCTGATACTCCTGTGTGCTACACACTACAGTGTGCGTTGTACACCTACTTACTGGTTGTGTCGCATCAGTCTGTGTCTCTGAGTTAACTTGTGTTTCTCCTACAGCTCCGGACCGCAACAAATGCGCGTGCTCTTTGTGAGCTCGTTCCCGGCTCGTAACCAGCGCGTTCTGCCGTCGAGGGCGATCATTGGTTAAATGTGATCATGTGACTGATGCAAGCCAGATCCTTTTATTTAGCAAAACTGTGATTAATAGTTAAATATTATTGTTGAGGAGCACAGACAGGACTCCGCACGCACACACACATATAAAAAAATAATAATTTAAAAAAAAAAAGTTGCCTCAACAAAAGTGCACTTTGGGCACCCATCAGGAAAGGGGCGGGTGCTCAAGCCCCTCTAGCCCCCCCCCCCTCTGCACGTGCCTGAGCATCACAGGCATTCAGATTCATCCTGTCATTGTCAGTGATCCTGCACCAGAATCTATCTCTCTGACACAGAAAAGAGTCAGACCACTAATTAGGAGCTGGAAATTTAACACATTATTACTGAAAGAACAAGACTTCATTAATTCAGGTACACAAAGGTACTTAGGTGTACCTGTGTGTACACCTGTGTGCACAAACAGGTACTCACAGGGACTCTATTTTCTCACAGGGACTCTATTTTCTGAGGGGCTGAGGCTGTTCTTTCAGCCAATGCTCAGGATTTTCTATGAGTCCATCCTCTATGCTGTGTCATGCTGGGGCAGCAGGAAAAGCTGATCTGAAAGGCCAGTGATGTTGTGGGGATGGAGCTGGATTCTCTTAATAAGGTGGCGTCACACTTCATGAGGTGCTGGCCAGTCACAGGAGTGTGTTCAGTGAGACACTAAGATTTTCCAAATGCACCACTGAGGAAATCACTCCTGCCTGTGGCTCTATCTCCATCTAATGCACACCCTTAATATCTGCACATCCTCTACCAGTCAAAATAACAAAATAACAAAGTTTTACAGTTGAGAGTAAAATGACAATAATATATATTTAATCTCTGTAATATTCTGGATTTTTATAATAAAGCTTTTTTTTGTATATATTAGAGCTTTTTCTTAAGCTCTTTCTTAAATTTTGCAACTTTGTAATTTATTGTAATATTTAACTTAGTCCAGGTTGTTACTGTTGTTGTCTCGGAGCAACAGTAACCACATGATTTCCTTAGGGATCATGTGGATTAATAAAGGATTCTGATGA
Source organism: Astatotilapia calliptera (assembly GCF_964374335.1). Classification (NCBI taxonomy): domain Eukaryota; kingdom Metazoa; phylum Chordata; class Actinopteri; order Cichliformes; family Cichlidae; genus Astatotilapia; species Astatotilapia calliptera. Next base: position 36,638,184 of record NC_137442.1, on the reverse strand, counting down.
CATGGGCTTGCTTTAGCGTTGTGGTTTTATTTTGAAAAATGTGCCGGAAGTGATAGCGGCCAGTTGAGCGGACTTCACGCTGTTCTCGCTTAGCAGAGAGAATTACAGCTGGAACCAGAAAGTTCTCCAGAGTCCAGTTCTGTGGACGGAGCAGAGGTGGACTGACACAGTGAACCACCGGATGTGGATTTAAAAGCGGAAATGGAGGCAAGAAGAGAAGGTTAGTTTAGTCGCTGCTGCTGGAAACAGGCTCAGTGTTGTGCTAGTGCTGCTAAGCTAACGTTAGCATCGTGCTACAGATGCGGCTGTCGGGTTCAGCAGCAGTAAACAGAACATTTCAGGAAGTCACGGCAGAACGTGTCGGGGATTTAAAGACAGCAGGTCAAAGAGTGATTATCTTCAGTGTGGGGTGTAGTCTCGTTGTCAGCCCGAAGGCCGGAGCCTCACAGATGCCTCCCTATTATACTTAAAATGCTGCCATTTGTTTATATATACTCGTGTTCCAACTGTGGCATCCGCAGTTTCCACGAACAGCAGCACAGACCTGCTAGTATATGATAAAGTGATCTACTACAAGCTTCGATCGCACCTGTTCAAGCACTTTCTAACATTGATAACCAGAGACCACAAGCAAGCATTCTGAAGTTTGTCCTGTGCTTTTTGTGCTGTCCAAAAACTGTTATCATCATCATCATCATCATCATCATCATCATCAACTTTATTTATAAAGCACTTTAAAACAACCACAGCTGACACAAAGTGCTGTACATTGGAACTGTAAAATAAAATTACATGAGATATAAATAAAACACAAATAAAAGAAGAGTGAAATCATTAATTAAATAACTACTTCAATTAAAAGAGAAACTGAGTCTCACTGAGGTTAGAAGCCAAGGAATAAAAGTGGGTTTTAAGACGTGATTTAAAAGTGGACAGTGAAGGGGCCTCTCTAACATGCATGGGCAAATTATTCCATAATTTTGGAGCCACAATAGAGAAGGCCCCGCCCCCTCTGAGCTTCCTCCTGGATCTCGGTACCTCCAGGAGCAGCTGGTCAGCTGACCTGAGAGACCGACAGGGTATGTGGGGATGAAGAAGCTCAGAGAGGTAAGGCGGGGCAAGACTGTGTAGACATTTAAAAACAAACATAAGAATTTTAAAATGAACTCTAAAAGACACAGGCAGCCAGTGCAGAGAGGCCAGCACTGATGGTGTATATGTTGATTAATATTAAGTTAAGTTGAATATATGTTAATACGACTGGAGATTTTCTGCAGATTTTTCTCTGTAAAACAAACGGCGGTGGATAGAGCAGCTACAAAATTAACATCAGAGTTTGTTAATCAGGTGCTCTGGGTCCTGCCAGCTTTTTCCAGTAAAGGATGTAATTAGGGCTGGGCCATATTATACTGTTTACAGTAATACCGGTACAATGTTAGGCAACGAAAAGAAAATGAAATATCGCGATAGAATATGAGTAAAACGCGCATGCGCAGTTCCTTTGTTTTCATACGCACATGGCCGATTGTTGAGTGAAACAGATGAACCAGAATTGGTTTGTAAAAATGGAGCAACTTCAGTGATGTGGAACTGGTTTGGTGTTTGTCCGTCAGATACACGACAAAGCACATTTTTTTGCAGAACATGCAAGCGGCCGTGGTTATTGTCGTATTTGTCGGACTAAGGTGCTCTTAAATCTGGGAGTAATCTAATTCAAATCAAATCACTTTTATTGTCACATCACATGTGCAGGCACACTGGCACAGCACATGCGAGTGAAATTCTTGTGTGCGAGCCCCACAAGCAACAGAGATGTGCAAACACAACAACACAAACGAGCAAAATACAAGAATGGCCAACCTGAAACTAATAAATATATGTACAATATATAATAGTGTATGCATTTCTGGATGTGTATACTAAATATTTTCCTACGTGTGTGTGTGTGTGTGTGTGTGTGTGTATACACATTTTTACAAATTAAATAGTAAAATAAATAAATAAATAATAATAATAATAAAATATATAAATATACAGAGTTGAATATGTGCAAAACAGTGGCATTACTGTACAGTATGGAGTGCATAATGTTAAAGTTCCAGTAGTGAAGCTGAGGTGTCTATGACGTGTTCAGCAGTCTGATGGCCTGGTGGAAGAAGCTGTCTCTCAGTCTGCTGGTACGGGACCGGATGCTGCAGAACCTCCTTCCTGATGGAAGCAGTCTGAACAGTTTATGGCTGGGGTGACTGGAGTCCTTGATGATCCTCCCCGCTTTCCTCAGGCAGCGCTTCCTGTAGATGTCTTGGAGGGAGGGAAGCTCACCTCCAATTATCCGTTCAGAGCACCGCACTACTCGCTGGAGAGCTTTGCAGTTGTAGGCGGTGCTGTTGCCATACCAGGTGGTGATGCATCCAGTGAGGATGCTCTCAATGGCACAGTGATAGAAGGTCCTGAGGATGCGGGGGCTCATGCCGAATCTTTTCAGTCTCCTGAGAAAGAAGAGGCGCTGCTGCGCCTTCTTCACTGTTTTGTTTGTGTGTACTGACCACGTAAGATCCTCAGCCAGATGTACTCCAAGGAAGCGGAAGCTGCTCACTCTCTCCACAGCAGCGCCGTTGATGGTGATGGGGGTGTGTACTTCTCTGCACCTCCGGAAGTCCACTATCAACTCCTTTGTCTTTGCGACGTTGAGGGTGAGATGGTTGTCTTGACACCAGTGGGTCAGGGTGCTGACCTCCTCCCTGTAAGCCGTCTCATCACCGTTGGTGATAAGACCCACCACTGCAGTGTCGTCCGCAAACTTCACAATGATGTTGGAGTTGTTAGTGGCTGTGCAGTCGTAGGTGTAGAGTGAGTACAGGAGAGGGCTCAGTACACACCCCTGTGGAGCACCAGTGTTCAGTGTGATGGGGGATGAGGTGATGCTGCCCAGTCTGACCACTTGGCGTCTGTCAGACAGGAAGCTAAGGATCCAGCTGCAGAGGGAGCTGCTCAGTCCTAGATCCTGCAGTTTCCTGTCCAGCTTCGAGGGAACGATGGTATTGAATGCTGAGCTGTAATCTACAAACAGCATCCTCACATACGTGTCTCTCTTCTCCAGGTGTGACAGGGCAGTGTGTAGTGTCAGGGCTATGGCATCATCAGTGGACCTGTTGTGGCGGTATGCAAACTGTAGAGGGTCCAGTGAGTCGGGTAGTGCAGAGCAGATGAAGTCCCTGACCAGCTTCTCGAAGCATTTGCTTACGATGGGGGTCAGGGCTACAGGTCGCCAGTCGTTCAATGAGGAGATGGTGGAGGATTTGGGTACAGGGACGATGGTGGCCATTTTGAAGCAGGCTGGGACTACAGACAGAGAGAGGGAAAGGTTGAAGATGCTAGCGGAAGTTAGCTCACTAGTTTCGCTAGTTACCTAAGCATGTTAAAGCATGTTCTGACTGAGAGATTTCTGAAACATTCAAATGTACAGCTCTGCTGTCACTTCCAACATAAATGAAGACAGGAAACTAAACAGCAGTGACGTTTGTAGGGTTACTGAAGTTGGGCTAGCTGGTATATAATGATGTGCCACGTGATCGCTAGCGACACAGCTATGTTAGCATAACAAACACAGTGAAGCTGCAGGATGAACGCTAACACTTTTCCATTCGATAAAAGTTAACGTGAAGGTTCCTGATGGTTAGAGACAAATGCAATCGCTGTTGGGATGATAAATATTTTATATCGGGATATGAGATTTTGGTCATATCGCACAGGTATGGTGTGAAGAATCTGTGTTTACAGTGCTGACCTTTCTTGAGTGGAGATCATTGCTGCCTCAGTTGGGCTTCTGCTTTTTAAATACTGGTTTAATTATGATTGATGATTAAGATGTTGGGAGTTTCCAGGCCATGGATCCAAATGTTAAATCTCTGAGCCATTTAGTTATCACTTTTGCGTTTTTCAGTTCAATTCAATTTTATTTATATGGTGTCAAATCACAACAACAGTTGCCTTAAGGTGCTTTATACAGTAAGTTAAAGATCCAACTAGGGCTGGGACATATCATACCGTACCATATCGTAATGTTGGGCAACGATAAGAAAAGGAAATATAAAATAGAATATGGGTAAAACGCGCATGTGCAGAGCCTTTGTTTTCATACACACATGGCGGAAAAAGCATGGCGGCAACAGAGAATGAGAAGGGTGAAAGCGGATCGTTGAATGAAACGGATGAACCAGAACTGGTTTGTAAAAATGCTGCAGCTTCAGTGGTGTGGAACTGGTTTAGCTTTCGTCCGTCAGATACACAACAAAGCACTATTTTTGGTAGCGCATGCTAGCGCAATAGACCTCAATACTTGAAATGTGCAATTCACTTGTATTTTTATTTTTTATTCCTATTTATTCTATTTATCCCCTTCGTATATTTTATTTATATTGTCTCTGTATTTATTGTTATGGTTCAAAAATATTGGAGATGGACACCAGAGGAAAAACCCACAATAACAACACTGGTCCGGTCGGGTTGAGTCAAACGATGATTTAATGATCACACACGTGGGAGATGGACACTGTATGCAGACAGTCTCAGATCTCATCTCAAAAAACACATTTCCATAGTTTTATGAAATCAGGGTATTAGAACGCCCCCTCATGCGTAGTGACAGGTGTAATACAATCAATATTGACAATTTTATTTAACACAAAGAATAACATTGTCTCCTTCCCGAGGGCAGACGCTAACTGCCCCCCTTCTCCTGGAACCGTCTGTACCCTGCTGAGACACAACATGGCAACTACAAGGACTCTTTCATTTATTAAGACCATCAGTGTGTATTGCTCTAAATCAAGTATATAATATTAAATGAATATTGCTGGATCAGCTACTTCTACTTAAAACATATTAAAACATGACTAAGCACAAAATCACCAAGAATGACATCTTATAAGTGCTGTGTAAGCGCGTGCGGCCTTCCAAGCTCAAAGCCTTTGCCCTCCATAGATCAGCCAGACTCGCGCTGGCTGTAGCTTTTAACCTTTAATTACCTTGAGCACAACTCTAGAATGAGCAACAAACTGCAATGTGTATGGAATGATCATGGTTACATCTGCAATGGAAAATCATGTTATTATTCTGGTACCTGTAAGAAAAGATCAAACTAAAGTTATCACCATCACTGTAATGCAAAGAATAATGTAAGATCAAAAACTTCAATTCATGCTTAATGCAAAGCTGGTTATATACTTCTAATGAACTACTAATGACATATTAAAATATTAAATGATAATGAGAAAAACATCCCCTCCTTATTCTACAATTCCCTCTGTTGACCTCTGGAGAATCCAGAGGTCACAAACAGTCGTGTCCCTCCTTGGCCTACACATTCAGCTCCACATGCATCATTGGCATCATGGACATTGGAGTAATGACTCCAGGGTCCACTGCCCTCACAGACATACTTTTGAACATTCGTCTGGCACAAGGGATGAGACAACAACAAATAACCATAATACCCACCACAATAGACAAAGAAAACATGACCGCAGCGATGACCCCCTTCCACCGTCCGAACACTGAGGTCAGCCAGCCTTCTAACGGATTACCAACACCGGAGTGATCATGCATAGTTTCAGAAAGGCTCTAACAACATGTCAAGGGCCATTCTATTCTGCACTCCCATTAACGAGGTCGGACCCACCTGCTTCGCTAGCCCCTCCAATCCGTCTCTGGTCAGATTAGAGAGTCTCAGTACATTGTAATGAACATAATTAATCCTATCTACATTCTTATTTGGAGTCACTGGAAAGAAAGCAGAACGATTAGTTTTTCTAGGAAATTAACTTTAATTAACCCTTTTGGATCAACCCCCGCTATTTCCACCCCCAAAATTAAATACATAGATTGTTTGCGATGCCAATTCCCCAATGATAAAGTTAACGCGTTTCCAGAGGGGCTAAAATCCCTCTGTAGTTTAAGCCCGTTTTCTGATCCTGATTCTAACGGTTCCCAATTTTGCCCAGTGTAACCCCTTACCTGGTCCCAATTACGGCACCAGCTGTCATAAGGACGATTTCCCCTCTCCCAGTGCGTACTCACTGAATAATCCCAACAGACCCACACATTGTATCCCCTCCAAGCACTGCCGACGTCCCTGCAATTAACAACATCACACAGATCAAACGTAAAGGAAGTTGTGGAACCAATAACATAATCTAATTCTAAACCACCATATGTGCTGAGACACTCATCCTTTTTACCAGAGACCTCGCGCTTCACTCTTGCCCACAACCTTAAATCACTATGGACCACGCGTGATGTACTTGGTGTATCAAACAACGCCGGACTGGCATGGCCTCCGTGCTCAGACTGGTTTCCCGGGTCGGTCTGCAACAAACAAATCAAAAAACAAATAGCCATGATTAGCAACATAGTTAACATCAAACTCATAATAATTTTGAACATTGTGATGGCTTTTGAGACTCTTCTTTCATCACCAGTGTCTACTTGTTGTGATGGCATGGTGGTATGTGAATGTTATGGTGTAGTAAAAAGTTCAAAGCCCTTTATCAGAGCCTCTCTCTTGTTTTAGGTGTTCAGTGTGGTACCGCTCCTTTTCGTTGGCGCGGCGATCTCCTCCTTGGCTGCTCCTCTTTCTTTGACCTTCCGGGTAGACTACCGGTCGGTCCGTTGCACAGGTGTGAGGGATTATTGTGCCGCTCAATTTCACCTGCGTCGGGTTGAGATTGATCCTTCCCCACCAAGCCCTCGTGCGCAGCTGCGCACTGCGTCCAGTGATACCAGGTGTCGCCTTTCCCCTTCAGTTGGACCGCTGTCGCCGTCCGAGCCGATACCTCATATGGACCAGTCCAGCGGGGCTCCTTCCACTTTCGTTTGATGACTCTCAGCCACACTGTTTTCGCGTCCGGGACCTCTCCTTCTCCTGTGGGCCCTTTACAAGCCGCCTGTTTCGTGAAACTGGACACTAGCGCCTTTAGCTCGTTCCAGTAGTCTGCGTGGGACCGGTTCCCCTTTTTGTCCCGTTCACCCGAGCCCACCGTCCAAGGTGCCGGAAACTGTCTCCCGGTTTGCAGCTCGTATGGTGTAAAACCTGTGGATTGATTAACAGAACATCTTATGGTCATCAACGCAACCGGCAGGGCTGCGACCCAATTTAGCCCTGTTTGCGCGCAGATTTTTGCCAATTTGTTTTTCAAATTTAGGTTCATTCTTTCTACTTTCCCCTGAGACTGAGGATGATAGACCGTTCCAAATTTATGCTGGACGCCCAACATTTTTTCTACTTTTTCCAAATCTTGATTTTTAAAATGGGTTCCATTATCTGATCTAATTCTTTTCGGGAACCCATGACGGGGAATGTAATAATTGATTAAACACTTAATGACAGTCTTAGCATCCTCCTTTTTTGTAGCCCAGGCCTCTGGCCAGCCGGTCAAAGCGTCAACACACACTAACAAATATCTTACACCGCCCGGCCCGGAATCAATCATATCAGTGAAATCAATAACAATCTCCTCTCCCGGCCTCTCAGGGGGCCGAAACTTACCCACTTCCGGTTTTACTGCTGGCTTAGGATTGTGTGCCCCACAGATTAAGCACATCCTGGCCTTCTCCCTTATCATTCCTCGCAGCTCAGGATGCCACCAATGACACAAATTTCTTTCCATCTGGGCTCTCCCCACGTGGGCAAGTCCGTGGGCTTCATCCACCTTCTGTTCTGCCATTTTGGCTGTCAGCACGGGGCGCCCGTCTGGCCCCCTCCACAAATGTCCATCCTGCCAGGCTCCTTTGTTTTTCCACACCCCCTTTTCCTCTGGGGATGCCTCCTCCTGGGCCCGTTTAACTTCCTCAATCAGGTCAACAGGTATCTCTTCTTCTGATGTTACCTGTATCATTTGTCTCTGTCCTTTGTAGCCTGCGGCCTCCTTTGCGGCTTCGTCTGCTCTCTGGTTTCCTTTTTCCACCATACTGGTTCCTTGGGAGTGAGCTTTGCATTTTATAATGCTCACCTCCTCTGGGTCAGCCAAGGCCTTTTCCAGTTCCTCCATTTCATGTATGTGGGAGATAGGTGCATTGGTTGCTGTTCTGAATCCTGCTCTTTTCCACTGAGGCAGCTCCACATGCGCTGCTCCAAACGCATATGCCGAATCGGTGTAGATGTTCACTCTCCTGTTCTTGGCTAGTCTCAAAGCTCGAGCTAAGGCTATCACTTCAGCTCTCTGGGCCGACTGCTTTCCCTCAATCCTTCCTGACTCTCTGACCTGATAATCTCCTTCTACTCTGCAGACCACCGCATACCCTGCTTTCAGTCCTCCTTCGTCTCGGTGGCAACATCCATCGGTGAACCAATCCTCAGCTCCCGGTATGGGTTCGGCCTTCAGGTCCTCTCTAATCTTTTCCTCGATCTGTGCTCTTTTGGCGCAGTCATGTGGTTCCCCTACACCCATTAAATCAGCCATGTTAATTCCTTCATGTGTGAATGTCAAATTTGGGGCCTCTAAGACTTTGCTCAGTCTCTGTTGTGCCCGTGGTGACATACAAAATGCTTGTGAATTTACGTATGCCACTATGCTATGTGTAGTGAGTATTTTTAGTGGGTGTTCTCTCACTACATGTGCTGTTTTTTGGATAATTCTAGCAACCCCTGCTGCATGTTGTGTACATGTAGGATGCTTTGCTTCTGTTGGATGTAGTTTTACACTAACATACATGAGCACTTCTCTACCCCCCCCTTTTTTCTGAAACAACACTCCATTTACAATTGAGTTTGTTTCAGAAACATCTAAATAGAATGGCTCGTCATAATTAGGTGTGGCTAAATCTGAGGCCCTTGACAAATCCTGTTTTACCCTAATAAATGCGGCTTCAGCTTCAGGCGTCCAAGGTAACTCAGCCTTAAAGTTTCGAACACCAACTTGCTTCATTAGGGCCCTTAAAGGGGCAGTTTTTCCTGCATAATCCGGAATGAACTGCCTGCTGTAACCTGTTAAACCAAGAAAAGAAAGCATTTCTCTCACAGTTCGCGGTTTTGGGTGTGTCAAAATTTGGTCTCTGTGTGTGTTCATCAAACCCACTGATTTGTGTGCGATTACCCGGCCCAAAAAGGTCACTTCAGGGCGAACCAACTGCAGCTTGTCTTTACTTACTTTAAAGCCACATTCCGCCAACCTATTCAACACAACGAACGATGCCGCTGTACAATCCGCTGCTGACGGGGCTGCAATGAGAAGATCATCAACATATTGTATTAATGTACAATCATTAGGCAAATTACATGACGACAGGGCTTCTTTAAGCACCTGATTGAAAATGCCTGGAGAAAGTGCAAAGCCTTGTGGCAAACGTGTGTATCTGAGTTGTTGGCCTCTGTATGTGAATGAAAAAATGTCTCTGAGTGACTCATGCAGAGGAAGACAAAAGAATGCATTTGCCAGGTCAATGCACGTGAACCACTTTTGGTCACATGTGATAGCTGATAAAGCTGTGTACGGATTTGGTACCGGTGCAGTAGTAGAGAGCAATATTTCATTAATGGCTCTCAAATCATGTGCCATACGGTATTTTCCTGTTCCATGTTTCTCCACTGGTAGAATTGGTGTGTTCCACAGTGAGTGAGAGGGCTCTAACACCCCGGCCCTTAGCAGGCCTTCTATTGTTTCTGTAATTCCTGCCTCTGCTTCAGGTTTATGTTTATACTGTGGTCTATTGATCGGTGTGTGTGACTTGAGCTGGAACAAGACAGGAGGACACTTAGCTAGGCCAACATCCGTGGGCCCTTTTGACCATAGACTGTCAGGCAGATTCGACAGTCCAGCAACTGCGTGAGGATGATCTACACACTCCTCACCATGTGTTTTTAAAATTTCTTTATGTTCCAAAATCACTGTATCCTCACAGGCACAAGTTATGCGATAGGTTTTACAATTTGGAGCATAAGATAAGTTAGGAATTTGGGTTCTTTGCCACCCTGTGTCGTCCAGTGCTCGCCTGACCATTGGACCTAGATCACCTGCACCATGACCTTGGTGGACCGCCAATGTAATGTGAGGGGTTGAAATTTCTTCCACATTGTACCAAGGCAGTTGTTCATCAGTTAATTTCACAGCCGCGGCTACACCTTCTGGTCCGATGTAGATGTCATGTGTTTGCACATTCCACGTCTGACCTTCAAGATCAGATTGAAATAATTCACGATAGGTGTCGTCATTCTCTTTATCATAAAACAGGGTAACGTGGTAAGGGTCGCGCGGAGGGGAGTAAACTGCCAAGCTCATTATCCAGGGTCTCCACAGCTGAAATTGCCTCAGAACATCCTCTTCCACTAGTCTCCCCCTGTAGATATTGACTTTTGCTCTTTCACAGTCTTGAAGCAGATATTGAGTCTTTGAACTTGTTCCCAGGCACGGAAAATGCTGGCCCCCTGGCAGAGTCACAGATAATCCATCTGCTGAACATGTGATTGTGGCGCCCAACTTCACGAGCAGGTCCCTGCCCATAAGATTTACTGGCGCTTGCGATGACACCACATAGTTGTGTTTCAAAGTCTGCTTGCCCAGCTTTGTCAAAGCTGGGTCAGTCACTGGCAGAGTTGTCGGGATCCCGGAAAAACCCACCACGTTCACTGTGTGGCAGGACAACGTTGCACTGTCTGGTGCTGCTCTCAAGGTTGAATATGTTGCTCCAGTGTCTACTAAGAAGGGCAATTCTGTCCCTTCTATAGTCATTAACAGCATGGGATCTGCCAGCACCATACTGTTTGGTCCCTCCGGGTCCCTTCAGTACTGGTCCTCCCTCCAGTCAGCCACTGGATACTGCGCGGCTGGTGCTGCACTCGGGTTTGGGGCCTGATATGCTCCCCTAGAGCCACCACTTGCTCTCGGAGCTCCACGTGCCTGGGATTGGTAGCCTCGTCTTTGATTGTTCTGACGACGTTCTGGGCAATCTCTGCTCCAATGACCCTCTGCTCCACACCTCCAACAGACATTCCAAGGCACACTGCTGAGATTCCCCGTGTCACGAGCTCTTTGTACTCCCCCCGCTGAGCCACCACGCCCTCTGTACGATCCACCGGTTCCCCAATTCCCTGTGGGTTGGTTCTGCCTTGGTGCATTGGCGGGCCATCCGTCATTAGTGCATGGACCCGGGCCACTATCTGGCCATTCAGGCCCAGGACCAGGCTGGGTCGCAACTATCATAATTTTTTCTGTTTTTTCTTTTTCCTCTTTTTTCTTTTCGCTGGCTTTGTTTCTGGCCTCCACCAACTGTAATTTGAGTAGAGACGCTTGTGCCTCCTCCAACTCTTTTTTCTGCTTGTTCGCCCTGTCCTGCTCCAGCTGCAAACGATGTGAGACGTGTCTTTCCCACTGCACCGAATCTGCTACGGCAAAATCTGGGTTTTTCTGTAGATCTTCTGTGACCTGGTTTGGCAGCCCTGCCAGCACCGCTGAGCGAAACCATGCCCGATGTTCACCTTCTCTACCCGGATGGGTACCTGTTTCTAACAACCACTGATCTCTGGCTTTTTCTAAAAACTCTCTAGGTGTGTTTTGGGGGTCCCAAATTATTTTAGGTATGGCTCCTGTATTAGGGGTTGGGTACTTTTCACGGACTGCGTCAGACAAAGCACATTGCACTTCATGATAAGGAAAATCATTTGCATGGCGAGTTGTGCGAGCTATAGCCTCTACATCTGCTAGCCCACCACCGAGCATACACCGCGCAGAAATGGCGCGAAAATCGCCAATCGCAAGCTCCTCTCCTTCTGTTAGTCTGCCTAATTCACGCAACCACCTTGCTCCTCCCCCAGTTATAGGTGGAAGCTGTTTAACCAATGCCTCCAAATCTCTTACTTTGTATGCGCGGTACACTGGTTCATTTTTTGCACCAGCCACTAAAGGCAAATTATAATGAGTACCCGCAGCTTTTTCTGCTTTGGTCACAGTTTTACACTGTCCCAATTTTCCCTTGCCTTTTGAACTCTTAAAAATAGGCCTTCTCTGTCCCTGCTCTTTTTTCACCTGTCTTGACCTAAGATTCCTGGCTATACTTGGTTCTGACGCGACTCCTCCTCTGTCGTTATCTTCGTCATCTTCTTCCTCCTCTGTGGTAGATGAATCTTTGTCGCTCTCCTCTTCTGCCATGCTTTTGGTCATTTTGTCCTTTACGGTCTTCAGTGTATTTAATACTTCCAATAGCCCTTGCGGGGCTTCAAGCATTCGTCCGAATACTTCTCCTGCCCATGTGTCTGACTTGGCCATTGCTTTGGAGTGTTTTGACCTGGTTTGGGCCTGCTCTTCTCTTGCTGGTGTTGGCAGTCCGATGAAAGCCGGTTGTGCCATCCTTTCCACCGGTGAAATCATTTCCTCGTTTGTTGGGGTCCAATCCGCTTCTCCAGTCTGGTCTGGCAGGCTCTCTCTTGATGCTTCGGCTTTTGGCCTGTCTCCTCTCTCATGTGAACTAGAAGGCAAAGGCAAGCCTTCCTCTGCGGCTGATGTTATCTCTTTCCCTTCCCCATTCAGGGACTGACATTTAACTGTCATAGGCCCTTTATTATGAAACACCCGTGGTGCTCTGGTGTATTCAACATCAGCTACTCCTCCCACAACCACTGCCGTCTGTCCATCGGGGCCTTGAACTTGTCCTCCTCTGAGGGTCATTACAGGCATGACATATTGTCGTCCTACGGCATTAGATGTTAACGTGGCCCAAGGAAGAATCTCTGCTGTGTGATACTTGTTAGCATCTCCTGGTTTTGGAATCCAGTTCTTCATTTGGTCTTCCAGCTTCTTATTTTGGTCTTTCAGTTGTTTCAAAGCCTCCATTATGCTTTCCATATCTTCTGTTTCAGGTGTGTCATCCTCCTCCATCCAGGAAGATGCTCCATTCCACAAGAACATCCACTTGCAACACTTTGCATGAGTTTGCTGTAGTTTCTTGATTTGTTGTTTAATCTTCCAGTTAATTGAACGTTTCTCTGCCTCGGCTTGTAGTTGTTCCAATTGCTGCTCACATCTCTCTCCTTCTATTTTGAGCACAAGACTTAGGGCTATTTTGTCATCCAGCCCTCTCTGTTGGGAAGCAATAAACTTGTTTAGCTCAGCTTCCATTGCTTTGGCTTCCTTCTCAGCTAACTTTGTTGATCCAGGGGAAGCTAAGCGAATAGCTTTTTTTAACTGTTGCTGCTGCTCCTTTAGAGGCTTATAGCCTCTGTGCCCAGTAGGTGTCGTGTTCGGGCCGTCAGCCATTATCCTAAAACACAAGCTTACCTCCCTTTTTTGTGACGTTTTACGGCTCCTCCTTCTGGATCACTCCGCAATGTCTGCCTGTTAGCTTTCAGAAATACTTTCGCTCCTCCCAGGGTCACTGTCTCCTTGTAATCTGCTTGGTAAGACACACAGCCAACGCAGTGTGTCAAGACTTAACCAAGCCTCTTTCATTATTCACTTTTAATAATTACTTTTCACTCTGTAACATAAATGTTATAAACTCATACACACTGCATGTTAACTTTGGGGCACAAAACAATAACACAGCTCAAATGCATTCACACAGCCTTAAATTTTTCACAGAAAATTGCTCCAAAGCAATATCATGTTTGCTCACAAACTAACAAATTCACTGTGTTGTTTACCGAGCGAGGGAGCAATGGACCAATTAAATCCAAACTCCTCAATAATTAGCTGTATAGCTCGCTCTACTTCAATGCCAAACCATAGTACTGTGATTAGCTTTATTCAAATCAAATCTATGTTTCAAAGCCTTTCAAACGCACACCCACACACACAATTTCAACCACGCACTCTCAAGCACACATTTGTCTCCTTTAAATCTACTAATCGCTTGGAGACATCTCCACAGATAATTATATTATTTCCCAAGCAAGCATATCAAAATCAAAACCGTCTAGTACCGACTCTATCATAGCCTGAGCAAAGTGGGCGGCCTCTGTGGGCTCCCAATTTGGATCATTTTCATGCTCAGTCATCTCCTTTAAGCCTTGAAATAAAAATAGGCAACGTTGTATATAGGCATTTAGCTCATGCAGCTCAATCTCGGACCACACTGTCATCTCATAAGGTGAAACACCTTCCTCAGTCACTATGTGACATTTGCAGGTCACCTCCAATTGGCCCTCCTCCTCTGCTATTTGTATGTTACAGGTTGCAAAATAAAGCACAGGCATGTTTGCTTATTCTATTTAAACAACGATTTAACAGTATTAAATGGGACTGTTTAGTGCATGGGACACAATATAATCATTTATTGTTGAAGGGACAAATGTCAAAGGGGTTCTAACAGGTCCACTTTATTGCGTGCTCATAAATTATTGTTACCTGGGTCACTCACCCAATGTGCTTTATTGTTTGAAATTATTAATTATGTCACGCTTATTAGTGGCTCATATTTATTTAAGGCCTATGTTTGAACTTGACAACAAAGGCAGAGCATCATTTCATCCTTTCAGGGTGAAACACTCCACTTTCTCTGTGTCATGGCAGCTCAGAAAACTTCATGAACTTTACTTATTTAAAGATATGACTTAAAATCAGTTGTGTTATCAGTATAAAATGTTTAAGATTTAATTAAATTGTTTTCAATTGACTTACAGCAGCTTACTCTGCTCTAGGAACACTCTCTTATGCTCCTCAAAAACTGAAGTTACTCAGTCTTAAATGATTTTTTACATTACATAAATCAACTGTGATTAACAAATAACGTTCTAGTGATTCCCACTTGGTTTAAAACATTCAAAAGCCTTCTAGGGACCTATTCTGATCATAGCCTATGTGTTTGTAAGCTTGTTTGCATTTAACCCTCTGCACTCAAAGCATTTACTACACTTTATCAATCCGGACAGTCACGCCGAATGAAGCTTCTGACCTTCAAAGGCCGAGTGCCAACTCATTATAAGCACATTTGCAAGGTGTGTCTGAAAATTATTTAAACCACTCTCTTTAAATCAGAAACTATTTACATTGTTATAACATCAAAACCAGCAGCTTCTTTACAGGCTTTCAGCAATAAAAGGCCTTCTGCTTCTAAGGCTCACACACACTCTGGGCAGGAAGTGAAAAGCTCTGTTCTCCTCCCAGCCACACACTCATTTGCATGTTCACACCGTCTAAAAATAGCTCTCAGCGCTGCAGCTGCGCTCTCATCACACGCAGGGTCACACAAAGCTCAGACAAAACTCTATTCACAAAAGACGTCTTATAATTACAACCACTGACAGACATGACAAATTCAGCACCTAACAAATTTCGACAAATTTAAATTAACGGGTCCAACCGAAGAAAGCTTCACTTTTTTGTAATCAATCAAACAGTATCTGTTACTTCTGGGAACAGTTTCTGACCTAACTTCTAAAATCCCTAACTCAATTTAACTTTGTCCAAACAAGCACATGACACCGTTTCAAACGATGAGGAGTCTCGGTAACTCCTAGCTTATTTCGGGATGCCCTGTACCCCACAGTTAAACCAAAACTGAACTACCCCTGTTCGCCGACAGGTCAAGACCGCGCGTCCACGGCCAGGAGGGGGCGTAACCCCCGGGCTATGTGCTTCTTAGCAACTTCTGGTGCCGTCCTATAATAATTTCAACCTAACCGATTTTGTAAAATTTTACCATAACGGGTCCTACCGAAGAAAGATAACTTTTTTACGACCAATTAAACAGTCTCTGTTACTTCTGGAACAGTTTCATATTTCTTCAACTTCATTAAATACTCTTAAACAACTTTAACTGCATAACACACGGTGATTCTCATCAAAATCAAAACAGACACCCACCAGCAACGTCAGTGAGCAGGCTTTTAATTTAATGCAGCCCAATTTGGCACAATTTGGGAATCAACTCAACAGGCAGTGCCTTACCTTTAGAAGCACCCGCGGAGCTCACTCACATCAGATCCCTGGTCCGTGCCTGTCCGCTCGACAACCTCAGACCGTCCACACCTCGCACGTCCACCCCAATACCACAGGACGAGCCCCCAAAATGTTATGGTTCAAAAATATTGGAGATGGACACCAGAGGAAAAACCCACAATAACAACACTGGTCCGGTCGGGTTGAGTCAAACGATGATTTAATGATCACACACGTGGGAGATGGACACTGTATGCAGACAGTCTCAGATCTCATCTCAAAAAACACATTTCCATAGTTTTATGAAATCAGGGTATTAGAACGCCCCCTCATGCGTAGTGACAGGTGTAATACAATCAATATTGACAATTTTATTTAACACAAAGAATAACATTGTCTCCTTCCCGAGGGCAGACGCTAACTGCCCCCCTTCTCCTGGAACCGTCTGTACCCTGCTGAGACACAACATGGCAACTACAAGGACTCTTTCATTTATTAAGACCATCAGTGTGTATTGCTCTAAATCAAGTATATAATATTAAATGAATATTGCTGGATCAGCTACTTCTACTTAAAACATATTAAAACATGACTAAGCACAAAATCACCAAGAATGACATCTTATAAGTGCTGTGTAAGCGCGTGCGGCCTTCCAAGCTCAAAGCCTTTGCCCTCCATAGATCAGCCAGACTCGCGCTGGCTGTAGCTTTTAACCTTTAATTACCTTGAGCACAACTCTAGAATGAGCAACAAACTGCAATGTGTATGGAATGATCATGGTTACATCTGCAATGGAAAATCATGTTATTATTCTGGTACCTGTAAGAAAAGATCAAACTAAAGTTATCACCATCACTGTAATGCAAAGAATAATGTAAGATCAAAAACTTCAATTCATGCTTAATGCAAAGCTGGTTATATACTTCTAATGAACTACTAATGACATATTAAAATATTAAATGATAATGAGAAAAACATCCCCTCCTTATTCTACATTATATATGTGTGTGTGTGTGTGTGTGTGTGTGTGTGTGTGTGTGTGTGTGTGTGTGTGTGTGTATATATATAATATTCTGTAACTCTGTAACTTCTGTCGGTGCTGTGCTTTTTTGGAAATCAAATTTCCCAGAGGAACCCACCCGAGGGATTAATAAAGTTCTATCTTATCTTATCTTATCTTATCTTATCTTATCTTAGCGGGCCGTCGTTATTACCGTGTTGTTTGGAAAATACGGCGCACTTAAAATCAATCCTTTGATTTTTCTGAAAGTCGACAGAGCCCCTTATAATCCCGTGTGCCTTATGTATGAACTCTGGTTGTGTTTACTGACCTGGAAACGATTTTATGTGCACGGCGCTCGAAAATCTGTCAAATGTTTTAGTAAAACTTTGCTAAGCTACGAAGCCGCACCGCTTGATGGATTGTGGGAGCATTACGGCATCGTAGGCGGAGCCTCGCGGAGTGATACGTACTGTGCTTCAACATAATATTACCATATTGTGCGTGTATGACCTCTTTTTAAGTTTTGTGGATATTACACATGGTTATGCTGAGGATATGTCGGCCAGTTTCCACTGGAAATGCCTTTTGGTTAAACTGTCAGCAAAGAATTTGCACTGTTACATTTTTATATAACTTTAATGCACATAAAAAACAGCTGCTTGTTTAAGTGAAAATACATTGATGGGTTTTTTGCACTAATAAAGTTGTGGAGTTGTAAAGTATTTTGTCTGGTGTCAATTATATCGTCAGTTATATCGTTATCGCAAATTTTCAAATGTATATCGTGATAAATATGTTTGGTCATATCGCCCTGCTCTAGACCCAACAATAACACAGAGAGCTCCATCATGCTGTCCAGATGGGTACATTTTGAGTTTGGCTATTCCAGACTGAGGCAGGTCCAAACGCCTGGTCAAAGTTTCTGTAGGGCTCTGTATGTTTTAGTTTGCATTAGTAATGTCTGTTTTTGTATTGCAGCTTTTAGGATTGTGATTATTCAGTGTTTACTTAAGTTCAGCTGATATTAGAGAGTTTTGGTCACAGAAATCCTAAGGAGGAGGGAAAAGGTTATACTGGATCTTCTCCAGCAGGAAAATAGAAGAAAAGAAGATTTAATGCAATAACATGTATTTTATTTTTATATTTTTGGATTACACAGGAGTAGATTCAATTCACTGTTATTTACACAGCGCCAAATCACAAGAACAGTTCCCTCAAGGTTCTATATATTGTACAGTAGACCCTACAATAATACATACATACAACAATCATGTGACCTCCTATGAACAATAGAGGTGGGAATCACTATACATCCCACGATACGATATTATCACAATACTTAACGCACGATACGATATTATTGCAATTTTATTTATTTATTTATTATTATTATTATTATTATTATTATTATTATAATAATATAATATATTATATTATTATTATTTATTTATGAAAACTATGCAGCCCATTCAG
This sequence comes from Astatotilapia calliptera, assembly GCF_964374335.1. Classification (NCBI taxonomy): domain Eukaryota; kingdom Metazoa; phylum Chordata; class Actinopteri; order Cichliformes; family Cichlidae; genus Astatotilapia; species Astatotilapia calliptera. The sequence continues at coordinate 36,619,842 of NC_137442.1, read as the reverse complement.
CAACTGAAGAATTTGAAAGTAAATTAAAACAAAATATAATTTTCCATTAAATAAAAAAGTTTTAAACTTAATTAAAATAAGACATGTCTTAAATTAAAATAAGTAAACTGTCATGTTTATTGCTGCCAAAAAAAAGTTAAACACATTTGGACAGTGAAGGAATGTCAGGATTCTTGCTCAGAAAAAGGATCAACATGCTCTGAAGTCAGAGCACAAAAACCTTTTTTGTAACAAAATATCGATTTCTGCCGTCCCTGTATCGATACATTATTAGCAAACAAAATATCACGATACTACACAGTATCGATTTTTTTCCCCACCCCTAATGAGCAGCACTTTGGCGACAGTGGGAAGGAAAAACTCCCTTTTAACAGGAAGAAACCTCCAGCAGAACCAGGCTCAGGGAGGGGCGGGGCCATCTGCTGTGATTGGTTGGGGTGAGAGAAGGAAGATGTCTTTCTGAAAGCGCTGTAACTAAGTGTAAGGATATATTTCCTCCACTGTTGTGATCTTCAGTGCCTCGTGCCAACACAGTGTAGAGCAGCTAGAACTCCCACAAAGGTCGATTATCTTGCTAATAGTTTTACTTCTTCACTGCGTACAACTCTAGATACTGTAGCTCCTGTGAAAAAGAAAGCCTCAGATTAGAAGTACTTGACCCTGGTATAATTCTCAAATGCGCATCTGGAGAAGAAATGGCGTCATGCTAATTTAGAAGATCATCATTTAGCCTGGAGAGCCAGTTTGCTGCTTCATAAAAAAGCCCCCTTTAAACCTAGAACATCTCACTGATTGAAGGAAATAAGAACAAGCCTAGATTTCTCTGCAGCACTGTAGCCAGGCTGACAAACAGTCAGAGCTCTGCTGAGCCAAGCATTCCTTTAAAAGGAAAACTAAGATCAGCTTGGAGCTCTGAGGAGGCAGGAATGATGTCCATCAATCAGGACTTGGTCCTGAAGCTGATATCCAGCTGAAGTTAAGAAGAGGGTTCACCACTGTAAATCCTGGCTCTATTTTCCAATAAAGGTCTTTGAATCTTATGAAATGCTTCCGATCATTCTTCACTTCATCATAGAAACATAAAATAAGTAATCTCAATAAAACCTGTATGTGTGCTCAGTGTATGAAACACATTTGTGCCACTCTACGTCTGAGTGGAAGTGTTTCTTGGGCGTCTGCTTTACTTCCCTCCTGTGTCCACTGCTGTGTCTGCAAACTGTGTTAAAGCAGATGGTGAATACAGTGCAACCAAGCAGATTAATAACAAGTCCAAGCTGTCACAAATCATCTGCATGTAGTATTTGTGGTTTCAGTGACACTGAGTAATGTCAGTGTTAATGTCTGTGTTTCAGGTTTACCTCCAGATGTCCAGAAGGTAATAGTTGGTGATGAAGAGGAGCAGGAGGGAGTATTCATCAAAGAGGAACAGGAGGAGGTCGACATCATCAAGTTCACATTCAGTCCTGTTGCTGTAAAAAGTGAAGAGGATGAAGAGAAACCTGAGTCCTCTAAGCTTCATCACACCCTGACTGAGAAGCGCAGAGACTCTGTGGGAGGAGAGGATGCTGGCAGACCAGCACCAGATCCAGGTTTAGATCCTGAGGACAAGGACATGGAGACGGAGGTCCATGAAGGAGATCTGGAGGAGAGCAGTGAACCTTCAAGCTCGGAAGAAAGCAAAGTGCTCGCAGGGGATATGAAATGTGTCTCGGGCGAAGAAGCGCTCATCTGTACCGAATGTGGGAAATCGTTTAAGCGCATGGCACACCTGTTAAGGCATAAACGGAGCCACACAGGAGAGAAACCGTTCGGTTGTCCGAAGTGCGACAAAAGATTCGTTCAGAGCGGAAGTCTTAAAAAACACCTTTGGACTCACACGGGCCAGAAACCGTTCAGCTGCTCCGAGTGCGGCCGATGCTTCATGGAGAAGGCGGCGCTGACGAACCACATGACGCTTCACACGGGAGAGAAACCGTTCAGCTGCTCCGAGTGCAGCAAGCCCTTCAGCTGCCGCTCGGCCCTGAACGCTCACATGAAAATTCACAGTGGGGAGAAGAACTTCAGCTGCAGTACTTGTCTCAAGACGTTCACCTGGAATTATCAGCTGAACAGACACAAGTGTATCAGTCCGAAACCAGCCCGAAACCGAGTGCTAATGCCTCGGCCTCACAATGACAAAGTAGTTGTGTTTGTACACTTCACCTAGTGATTTCAGCGGCTGAGTTATGAAGTTTATTTCAAACATAATCATGATTTCATGTTCCTTTGATGAATTAAATGCTCAGAGCGTTTTCATTGGTCAACGACTAACTTCAGACAGGAAGAAACTTTTTTTTTTTTTTTTTACTTGAGTGTCTTTTCAGTGTGTGTTCTTTAAAAATGCTCAGATTCACGTTTAGTTCTGGATTTCTTTTTGGGGGGTTTGTTGGAGGCAAATTTATGAAGTTCAGAAGTAATGAAAACATCTTGATGTCATTAGCATCATCGCTCACTCTCATCAGCTATGGAGGACCACAAGAGCCACGTGTATCGAAACATTACTAAAGTAATTTATTATTTTATCATTTAAAATAAAAACACTATTTTTAAATCAATATTTCAAAATGAATTATCAATCCATTAATAAATACTTCATATCGAAAATTAATTTCACCTGTTTATATATGTGTGTGTATATATATATATATATATATATATATGTATATATATACATATATATATATATATATATATATATATATATATATATATATATATATATATATATATATATATATATATATATGGCTAATCACTTTGTCAAAGAAACTCTACACTGTAACGATTCTTGGTTGAATGGTGGAGGTTAGGAGAGAGGAACCAGGTGGCTGTCATCTGGTAGTTAAAAACTGGAGGTTATTAGTCAATTATCCAATCCGAGGATAGGCCGAGACTCCACCCAGATCCCCAGCAGGCACGCCCAGGTGTCCACCTCCTAAGAGAGAAAAGGGGAAAACAAAAACCCACAGCCATCCTCTGGTGGGAAGAGTAACACAAAACAAACACAACACTGGATCATAACAATATATGTGTATATATATATATATATATATATATATATTAGGGGTGCAACGATATTCGTATCGATATTGAACCGTTCGATACAGTGCTTTCGGTTCGGTACGCATATGTATCGAACAATACAACATTTGTAATTTATTTTATCAATTTTCCTTCTGACGATGCTGTCTGTGTTGAGCGCTCAGTGAATCTGTGTTCGACTACTCCGCCTAGGCTGCACTGTCGAGCGCAGATCCACTGAGCACTCAACACAGACAGCATAGTCAGAAGGAAGAGCGCAGGGCAAGCTAGCGAGACAGAAGTTAAGCTCTCCTTGCAACATGGCAAATTGAACCTCATTCAGATCTGGCGTTTGGAATTATTTTGGTTTTCATGTGACGTATGACCCTGAAGGTAAGCGAGTCATGGACTAAAGTAAAACAGTATGTTGGATGTGCCATGCAATGCTCAATTACATGGGTGGGAACTAGTGCGTTAGCGCAGTTAGCTCGTTAACGTGTTGGCCGTCTAGCCCCATGCACGGAGCGATCGGCGGTAGCTCGTTAACGGAGATTTGCCGTGTTGTGGCGTTAAGGTCATTTCAACGAGATTAACCTGAAAGCACTAGTGGGAACACAACGAATATGACTGCACATTTACACCGACATCATCCTAGTGCAAAGACAAAAACAACAAGCATGCTACTAACTTTAGCCGAGTCATTTAGACAGCTGTTAGCACATGATTCTCCTTATGCTGCTGAGAATATAGCCCAGAAGAAGCGGATAGTATAGCTTTTATTTTGGAAAGAGACATTTCTCTGTAATAAACTCTCTTTTCCAAAGATGAGTGATTCCTCAATCAGATACAGGGCTCGCAAAATCGCTAGCCCGGCGTCCTGGGGCTAGCGATTTTTCCAGTCGGGCTACCAAAATCTATCTCTCCCCTGCCCGTCCGGCTATTGTAGGAAGGAAAAATATATGTCAATGCTTTTGCATTCTTTCAGAAATGTAGCTGGGTAATTATGTCATTGGCATCGGTGAGCCACTGTCAATATGTGACATATTGAAATCACGTTTGAATTTGCGCTTGTTTTTTTGCTTTCACTTTGCAATCGTGCGAACTGTGTATAGAGAGCGACAGCACTGATCTGTGAGTGATGATAATTTGTGCACCAATTCCTCTGACATCGTCTTATTAATCGTTAGCTTACTATGCAAACATGACAAGTGAAATCTCCCGCAGCTTAAACATGTGAGAGGTTGATCGCGCAGAGAATCGCTGAGCTTATGTGAGTCCGTGTGTAAAAGCATTTCAGTTCTGCTGAGCCAAATAAGACAGGTCAGGGTGAAGAAGTGACAGCCAAAGAAAAGCTTACCACAAAACGGAGAAGTTATGACAAATCAGACTATAAGGCAAAAAGAAAGTGCAGCTTTATGGTTTCATGGACAAAAGAATTTCTGTGGCTGCAATATGACGAGCTAAATAACCAGGGCTGCACATAAGTGGTCCGCAGGTGCGCATTCGCTGTCAAAATAAAAAACACGCACAAGGGTTAGGGTTAAATTTAAAAACTGTACTTTTGAGTTAAAATATATATTTATAATTTTAATAAATGACAAATTTAAAAAGGCATGAACATTTTTTTTGTATCGAAAAAATATCGAACCGTGACACCAAAGTATCGAACCGAACCGAACCATGAATTTTGTGTATCGTTGCACCCCTAATAAATATATATATATATATATAAAAAAAACACCCAGCACGCCCCTGCGGGCGGTTTATCCTTCAAGCTCGGGTCCTCTACCAGAGGCCTGGGAGCTTGAGGGTCCTGCAGTATCTTAGCTGTTCCCAGGACTGCGCTCTTCTGGACAGAGATCTCCGATGTTGTTCCCGGGATCTGCTGGAGCCACTCGCCTAGCTTGGGAGTCACCGCACCTAGTGCTCCGATTACCACGGGGACCACCGTTACCTTCACCCTCCACATCCTCTCGAGCTCTTCTCTGAGCCCTTGGTATTTCTCCAGCTTCTCGTGTTCCTTCTTCCTGATATTGCTGTCATTCGGAACCGCTACATCGATCACTACGGCCGTCTTCTTCTGTTTGTCTACCACCACTATGTCCGGTTGGTTAGCCACCACCATTTTGTCCGTCTGTATCTGGAAGTCCCACAGGATCTTAGCTCGGTCATTCTCCACCACCCTTGGGGGCATCTCCCATTTTGACCTCGGGACTTCCAGGTTATACTCGGCACAGATGTTCCTGTACACTATGCCGGCCACTTGGTTATGGCGTTCCATGTATGCCTTGCCTGCTAGCATCTTGCACCCTGCTGTTATGTGCTGGATTGTCTCTGGGGCATCTTTACACAGCCTGCACCTGGGGTCTTGCCTGGTGTGATAGACCCCAGCCTCTATGGATCTTGTGCTCAGAGCTTGTTCTTGTGCTGCCATGATTAGTGCTTCTGTGCTGTCTTTCAGTCCAGCTTTGTCCAGCCACTGGTAGGATTTCTGGATATCAGCCACCTCCTCTATCTGCCGGTGGTACATACCGTGCAGGGGCCTGTCCTTCCATGATGGTTCCTCGTCTCCCTCCTCTTTCTTGGGTTTCTGCTGCCTGAGGTATTCACTGAGCACTCGGTCAGTTGGGGCCATCTTCCCAATGTATTCTTGGATGTTCGTTGTCTCATCCTGGACTGTGGTGCTGACACTCACCAGTCCCCGGCCCCCTTCCTTCCGCTTAGCGTACAGCCTCAGGGTGCTGGATTTGGGGTGAAACCCTCCATGCATGGTAAGGAGCTTTCTTGTCTTTATGTCAGTGGCTTCTATCTCCTCCTTTGGCCAGCCTATTACCCCAGCAGGGTACCTGATCACGGGCAGGGCGTACGTGTTGATGGCCCGGATCTTGTTCTTACCATTCAGCTGACTCCTCAGGACTTGCCTGACCCTCTGCAGGTACTTGGTGGTTGCAGCTTTTCTAGCGGCCTCTTCATGGTTCCCATTCGCCTGTGGGATCCCCAAGTACTTGTAACTGTCCTCTATGTCTGCAATGTTGCCTTCTGGTAGTTCAATCCCCTCAGTTCTGACTACCTTCCCTCTCTTTGTTACCATCCGACTACACTTCTCCAGTCCGAACGACATTCCAATGTCATTGCTGTATAGCCTGGTAGTGTGGATCAGTGAATCGATGTCTCGTTCACTCTTGGCATACAGCTTGATGTCATCCATGTACAGGAGGTGGCTGACAACTGCTCCGTTCCGTAGTCGGTATCCGTAGCCAGTCTTGTTAATGATCTCACTGAGGGGGTTCAGGCCTATGCAGAACAGCAGTGGGGACAGAGCATCTCCTTGGTAGATCCCGCACTTGATGGTGACTTGTGCTATGGGCTTGGAGTTGGCCTCTAGTGTTGTACGCCACATCCCCATTGAGTTCCTGATGAAGGCTCTTAGGGCCCCATTGATCTTGTACAATTCTAGGCATTCCAGTATCCAGCTGTGGGGCATTGAGTCATAGGCCTTCTTGTAATCAATCCAGGCAGTGCACAGGTTGGTCAGTCTGGTCTTGCAGTCTCGGCTGATTGTTCTGTCTACCAGTAGCTGGTGTTTTGCGCCTCTGGTATTCTTGCCAATTCCTTTCTGTGTCCCGCTCATGTATTGACCCATGTGCCTGTTCATCTTAGCCGATATGATGCCTGACAGGAGCTTCCATGTAGTACTGAGGCAGGTTATTGGTCGGTAGTTGGAGGGGACCGGTCCCTTCTTGGGGTCCTTGGGGATCAGGACCGTCCGGCCTTCAGTTAGCGTCCCTTGCCCACCGATGCCTTCTTGTTCCAGTAGCCCACTTTTCGTCAGGGTGCCCTGGTTCCTCAACACCTGACGCGGACCTTGTTGATCCGGGCGACGTCCGAGCCGGCATGCCTTCATATTTATCTGTCTCGCTCATGTCTGCGGTAGGCTTGCTTAGCATAGGGGGTCTAGCCTTAGGACCCTTACTGGATACAGACGCTCCAGGCAGGAATCGAACTTGCGATCCTCTGTTCCAAAGGCGTGTAGTTTAACCACTACGCTATCCAGCTACACCTACGCTATCCAGCTGCACCTACGCTATCCAGCTGATATATATATATATATATATATATATATATATATATATATATATATATATATATATATATATATATCTACAGCCTTTAAACTAGCAATAAAAATGGTGAGAGTAAACACAGCAGTCCAGATGTTACCACATTACATCACAAAACTGAGACGGGGTGATTAAAGTAATAGCTGTCAGTTCTCTCATCCCTTGTATCACTGTGCGCTGCTAAGACTGTAGATTTGATTTGAGTTAATTTATTGTAACATGAGCGCCCAGATTCATTCTCAGCTGGACATAAATAATGATCCAGTTTTATTTTTGACATGATGGCTGTTTATTAATGCAATTTGAAATTTAATACTTAAAAGATGGATGTTTGATGAATTCATCAAGTCCCAGCCTCTAACACAGTGTGCTGAATCTTAGCTTTGAATGTCAGGTATATGCCAATAAATACAATTTAAGCATTCACTGTGGTAAAGATGCCAGGACTCTGCAGTCTATTTACACCTACAGGCCAGTGGACTCTTTCAATGATGAGGATGTAACATCCTGGACAGGGAGGAACGCTGGTTTGAGGGCGGAGTCAAGAAGGCCATTTACGTGTAAAGGGAAAGACCATCTCTGAATGGAGGAGGGGCCTAAGGGTACATCTGTCACCATCTTACAATGCTGTGATTGCAGCCATTCCCCAGCTCTCTGTGAATGGGACTCATGGTTGTTGATCAATGATCATGACAATTTGCATAATTAAGATTAAGGAACTGACCTCCCAGCCCATTGTTCCTTCAGTGGGCTGGTTTCAGTCATTGTGCAAATGTCCTGTTTAAAGGTTGGAAACCTGCAGTCAGCTGAGACTGAAGACGTCACCTGATGATGATGAAACGTTTCTCCCACTGAAAACGTCCTGATGAACAGAATCAACTTTAGGATTTCCTTACCTGGATGACCGAGCATGCATCAGGACATTCAGTAGGCAACAGTCTTTCACACTAAACACAAAGTCAAGAACAAAAACCACTGAAGTCAAGTCACAGAAACATAATTTTGGAGCTTTCTGTGAAGATTTCAACCACTTTTCCTCTTTTTGTTTTCAAATGAAGCTGAATCAGTGGCTGTCAGTAAGCTTCTCCATATCAATGCCTCTGAAACAGAGACATCAAAAGAATAAAGATGGAGGACATGAATCAATCCAGTGTGGGTCGTTTCATCGACAATCTGAGTTCCTCCCCTCTGAACCTTCAGGATCAGCTGCTCTTACCCCTCAGCTGTTAAAGGCCGATGGGGTAAAAGGAGGGGCGGGTTCATAACAGACACCACAGTTTGTAAATGTTCATTAAAGGTTTAACTTTCATTCTGTGAACATTATCAGTTAGTTGCAGGAAGTACACGGGAGTTGGGCAGAATTGAATGATTTTTAATTATTGTTGAAGTGCAGGAGACATTTTCATTCTTAAAAAACCTTTACACCAAGAATCTCATTTAGAGAGTGAGGCGGTCGATTCGAAAAATGCTGTTTTCTTTTCAGGCTTGCTCATCAGTTTCACACTAAATGTAATGATTTTATCGCTGCAAAACATGCTACATGTTGTCTGGATGCATGCTCAACCATCCAGGTAAGGAAATCCTAAAAAGCTGATTCTGTTCATCTGGATTAGCGTTTTCTGACCGACTTGAATGATGATGAAACGTTTCTCTCACTGCAAACGCTGCAGCCAGATGAACAGAATCAGCCTTTTGGCTTGTACATGTTACAGTTAGCTGCTAAATATAGTGAGATTTAAAGACAGTCTTTGCATTTTCTCTTAGGCAGTGTTACCAGCAGCAGCATGGCACAGTTACTGTTTCATAGTACCTGAGTGGGCTGATAGTCCACACAGGAGAGGGCACAAAGGGAAAAAGAATCAGAGGTTTTAGAATAACTTTAATAAATCTTTGTCCACTATCAAACGTGGGTAAAAGACTTCCAGTTTAAATCACCTCCAACAGCCATGCCTGTCACTACATGTAGAAAGGAACCATAAGACAAGAGCTGGTAACTGATCTGGAAGCACACCAGCAACAGACTCTGGTACCTTAACATGTTTATGCTTAGAGTACGCTTGGGGAGTGTGATCGTGTGTACAGCGTCTCTTTATGTCTGTCTCCACGTTGGTTGAGTGTGGAGTAAGTGCATATGAGAGCATGAGGGGGGGAATGGATGTTTGTATCTGTGTGTGCCTGTATGTCTGTGTCTATATGTCAGGTTGGGTATCAGACGCCACCTCTCTGGGGACATCTCAGGCCCTCCAAGGTTTGGAGGCCTATCTCCACCCACCACCACTTCCCCTGCCAGTGGCGGACTCCCTCAGACATCGGTGCGTTGGTGGTTCTTTGTGTCCGGGGATGGGCGTCCAGGTACACACCGGCTCACTCCTTGGCGGCCGCTTATCGGGGCCTGGAGCCTGGGGCTCGCTCGGGCCCCTTCGGAGGTGGGGTGCCCCCGGCCTCTCGGCCTGGGGCTCGGTCACTCAGGCACGGCTGGCTGCCGGCGGAGCTCACGGGCGCGTCACTGCAACCCCCCCTGGCTTCTGCTCCGCGGCTGCTGAGTGAGCCCTCATCTGGGACTCTCCTCAGCTCTTTCTGGGACAGTGGCGCAGCTGCCCCTCTGTTGGTCTTCCTTGGTCTCTTGTGTTCTGGGGGCCTCTGGATGTCTGGAGTTTTGATCTCCTCCATACCTGCTTCATGCCCTGGAGGACGGGGCTGTGGCCCCCCCACACCCTCTAGCAGATCATTACATGAAGGAACCTTTTAAATACAAGCGCGTCCATGCTCACAGGTGTACACACGGGTGATCACACCCACAAACTACACCCTTTTTGGCTCCTACCTCAAAGCACACTGTGTTCTGTTGATCTTATGTGCTGCACAATAATGTTTAACATTTAGTATTTACTGTCATATTCCCATATATCATTGTGATGTTGTTTATTCTATTACTCTTGTTCTCTTCTGCTTGTTTTCTTTTTTCTTTCTCAACAGGTGAAATTAAAGTATCTACTGTTATCTATTGTTAGCTAGTTTATTGTGATGGTGCTGTTTTTATTATGTTGCTCTTTGTTGTTTGTTTTCTCTTCTGGTTTTTTATCTCCATACAGGTGATCCAGGTGTTTTGTTTGTTTCTCTCTTCCCCCCCTTCTCACCGTCTCTTCTCCCCTTTGGTTTTCTTTCTCTCTCTCTCTTTCTTTCATTCTTTCTCCCCGTCCTATCCCACAGTCATGTCTGTCCCGTTTGTAGCAACTGAAAATAAAAGAAATTCATAATTATAATAAAGGTCAATCAAATGGACCAATATGGCAAGGCCATGATGATCCACTTGGTAAATTAAATCCACTTGGCATCTTTCTTGGCCTTCAGACAACGATTCTGATGGCTAAAGATCCAAACGGGACAGGCAAAAAAAACCCCCAAAAAACATGTTTATGAATACAGGTGGTTAATTTGATTTTTGTAGGGAAGAAAAAGTTTGCAGATGTTTGCGCTGACCTCTCAGGGCGCCAAGTGTAAGGTGAAGAGTCACAGTCTCAAGCTTCTGTGCATGTTGGGGCATCCAATCAGAGCCACTCAGAAGGTCAACCCACAGCAGATACTGTCTGTGGGATGATGTACTGCCTCTGGTTCTGAGCGCATAGTCAAGACTGCACAACAACATGTCCAGCTTTCCTTCAGTTACTCACAACCAGCACTCATCCACTAAACCTGACTTTAGTGCTGCATTCCTTTTACCTCGGAGCTGCTCCGCACTTCCGCATCGACTGTGTTCCAGTAGTAGTCGGAAAAACAGGAGCTGATTTGCTCCGGCGTAGACCCGGGACACTCTGGAGAGATTACGTCTGTCGGCTGTCCTGGGAAAGGTTCGATGTTTCTCCAGATAAGTTTGAGGAGGCGGTGAGAGGGGGGTCGGGTCGCCCCTGCTGTCGGCTCCATAACCCGACTTCAGATAAGCGGAAGAAAATGCACGGATGATTTATTTTAGATTTCAACTTTACTAAAGTGGTTGCAATGAATGTTTGAGTCATTGCATCATGGATAATGCACCCACAGTGAGCCACACATTCCAGTTTGTTTTTGTCATACTTTAGTGTTACATGAACATCGTTTGTAGTGACATGTTTTCATGTTTAATGTCGGTTTAGTTTCAGTGTTTTCTGTCTTTGTTGTCTGTTTGCAGTATAACGCGTCACATTGAGGTGCTGCACAGTATGATTCATTATTGACCAATGTGATTAAAATGGTTTAAAATGCCTTTGTTATTCATTTTGACATTTTCCATTTAACGCTTCTCAAATGTAACTTATGTAACCCTCACATGAGACAAAGCCAAAGGCACTAAACGTGGGCGACCTCACGGTGCCTCTGTCCTTTATATACAGTCTTTTCTATCACATGTAGCAGGAAGGAGGAGGAGACGCTGGCAGCATCAACCTGGTGTTTGAACGAGAAGGTCCAACAAGCACAGTAACAAACTGCAGCTGAGTATCAGCTGTCACATATATGTGACAGCTACTTGTTAATAATTATACTACTACTCCCACTACTACTATTACTTATAATAAAAAACAAAGAATGAAATGTGGTAAATGAGAGGATGTAAACTCCTTTCGTTTACATCCTCTCATTTACTTGAACCTAAAGTGAAAAAAAAAAAAAAACTCGAAAGATTATTTTACTGTGAAAATCGCGCCCGGAAGTAGTTTTCTAACATCAGCCCGTTTTATCGATGCTGCAGCAGAGCAAACCACGTCTCTCAAACAACAGATAAACAGCCGCTGGGTGTTCTGCGGTTCTGTGAGCGGAGCAGACATGGACCGCTACCGTGAAGTCCCGGATGTGGTTCTGGACCCTGAACCGAAGCTGCAGGGCGAAGGTTTGCTCGGTTTTATCTACCGGAACCGCGGTGCTAAGCTATTGCCCAGCTAAGACAACGGTGGTCAAAAAGTCCGACAAGAAAACATGTCTTTGTCCGACTGTCCGCCGTCAGAGGCTTTTGTTACTGGATGAGAGGCTGTTTAGTGAGTCAGTGAGACACTGACGATCTCCGTGAGGGAGCAAAGAGGCGCTGCGGGGAAAAGTGACAGTCCACGGAGCAGGCTAACCCCTCAGAGCTGGGGATGGAAGCTGCACACAGACGCTGTGCAGCTTCAGATGTTTCGAAACACTGCTCCGTAGCGCGAGTGACTCAGGTGTGCCAGCTGGTGTGTTTCTGACTTTTGACCCGAGTTGGCTTTAAAACGTAAACTTTCTAAGTTAACAGTATTCGTGATTTAATTTCCAAAAATTGCATACGGTCCTTTTTTTGTCGCTGGATCATACAGTAGCTGGAGCAGTCTCAGATGGAGTGCACTCCACGTACCTGTGGCCAAGTGCCATAGCCTGCAGCCAGATGAACACACATCTGCACCTGCCTCTATCACCACGTCGAGTAGAGAAATTGTGTCTTGCCACAGTCACTCATCCAAAGTCAGGTTGTAGAATGAAGCAGCTGAACATGCTTAAAGTTACTGCAGATTGCTGCGCACTAGGGCTGCCACAAACGGTTATTTTGATAGTCGACTAATCAGATCATCATCCATTGGACGTACAGGTACAGCTTATTGCACCAGCAGCATCTGCTCTTATATAACTATCATTAGCTGACAGCTTTAAGTGTTTAAGGTGCTAACTACAAATAAAGACAAGATGATAGTTTATTAAAGTTTAATTAAATCTGCAGATTGTTTCGGTGAAGTTTAATAAACTCCTTGCTATCTAAACTATAACAGGACACTGGAGTAAATTCTCGAGCATCTCACACTTCTGATGATCAGCTGTCTGCTTGACGTTTATTCAGCTGTGTAAAAACTTTAATCTCAGCCAAACTGATTTACTCAGGAACAAATAAAATACTGAAAAAAGCCAAACAATAACATTTTAAGCTAAGTGACTCATATATCATGTTTAACCTGAGTAGCGAAAGACGGCGGTGGGTTTGAAAACGATTTGCCAAACTATATACACAAAGTTCTAGAAATCACCTAATTCGGCATTTCTTACTGATGTAGGTAGGCTGACAGTAAGTACACAATACCATTTCATTGGTTTAAGGTTTATGTGCAAGACACAAGAACAGAAAACACTGAAAGTTCCAAATGTATTGTCCATGAAACAGGAATAAAACGTGGTGCAGATGCTTGTCACAAGTTAATGTGGCTGTAGGCTATGGAACGCCAGGAATGCCATAATGAATTATTTAAATACACCATTAAATAATTAATTAAAATGGGAAATAATGAATTAAATAAATATTTTGGACACATTTAATTAATTCATTTTGGCACAGTTGACTCCTTCGGGTCTCACCATGAAATAATTTTATCTGTCAGCCTCACCCATCAAACTCAGGGGGCGGGGCTAACGCTGATCGAGTCAAAACCATTGCTTTGGCCTGGTGGCCATTGTTTCTAGCACACAACAACCGGCATGTGGAAGCTAACAGAACTGAGCTTTGAAAAACCCTGTTTGTGTGTCACCAAATACCGTTTTAATATTTTTTTAGAGGAGAATGTAGTGGTTTAATCTTCATGTGTCTGGTCGGTTTGTCAAGATACAGCCTCTTTGCAAAAGTGCTTCAATGATTTCGGAGATGTCTGCCCAGTCTCACGGCAAAGCGTGGGATAGACCCGCTCGCCTCGCAAGTAATCCCACCGACAAAGCGCAGGCCCCGGTACACAGCTGTAGTAACCCCCGCTGACTTCTTTTACTGAGGTTATATTTATCGGTGTTTTATTTCCTGATGTTCTTATGTGTCCTACGTGTTTCAGTATAATTCTGAATTATAACTAACATCAAAAACATGTTTGAGGAGGAGAGAGAGCAAATAAATTCGATTAACATCTGATCTTTGGGTTTTTGTTCAGTAATCAGCGTGACCTGTGTATAAACACATAAAAGAGATAACGTTGGTGTTTCCGTCATGTAGTAACTGCTGGCTTTAACTGTACAAAGGTTGTTCGACACTATGAAACACATACAGACTTCATGATGTTCGGCTAATATTTTTATTGTGAATATTAATCATGAGGGTAAACGGCCCTGTACACCACGGAGCGAGTCTCAGCATGTCCACGATATCCTCAGCTCCATGAGTTAACACAGAGTTTCCCAGCTGACTAATCTAACGGCCATCTATGAATATGTCATGGCTCATATCAGTATGATTTTACAGAAAATCATCCTTATTACTGCCAACTATTCCAGAGACGTGAAAATCTACAGCATAAAGAACACAAACATATAGCAACACTGTAACAGAGATGAAGCGTCAGTTTGTCCAGATCAAAGTGGAATGAAAGTGATTGGTTGAACAGGTGTGATCTGTGTTTTCTGCATTTTCATCAGCGTAAGAGACTCAGCAGCAGATTAGGATAACAGTTACACATTTAATAAATCACCAAATTAACAAACCTGTTCGAACAGTTTGAGTTTGTTCCCTCAGCTGCAGACTCGCTGCTGTTTAAATGTTTGAGAGGAAGATTAGATATAAAAAACGTCAAACATAGACTCAGTCTGCCTTCACATTTGATATGAGGCCAGCACGTATAGTGGCTGTGTCCTGTTTTAAGATCATACATGTAAAATTGTTGCCTGACCTGCGTAGATCCAGCCACTCACAGTCTGTGGTTACCATGGTTACTGCATAAGCAGCTGTAATGTAAACAGCTGGAAACCTACCAGTGACATGGGTGTTTAGATTTTTCATTGCAAAAGAACCGTCTGACTGTCTGAATGGTTAACTGAAGTTAACTTGGATAAGTTATAGTTAAGGAGTATCACAGATAACGCCCACGGAGCTGTGTGACTGTTCACCACTGAAATCAGCAGGCTATTACTGAAATACACGTGCTATATCATTAACTGTGATATAAATAGGGAGGTCCTATTAACAGGTTTAGTTTTAAAGGACACCTTCCTGCCTTTAGTCTCCTTCATGAGCAGTATTAGTTTTCTTCTAACATCCAGAAGTCTGCACGATGTAAATAGTAAATGGCCTGTATTTGTATAGCGCTTTACACTACATCCAGTCATTCACACACTGGTGATGGCAGCTACATTGTAGCCACAGCCACCCTGGGGCGCACTGACAGAGGCGAGGCTGCCGGACACTGGCGCCACCGGGCCCTCTGACCACCACCAGTAGGCGACGGGTGAAGTGTCTTGCCCAAGGACACAACGACCGAGACTGTCCAAGCCGGGGCTCGAACCAGCAACCTTGTGATTACAAGGCGAACGCCCAACTCTTGAGCCACGATGTGTTTCATAGTTTCTAACAAGCCTTTGACAGGTAAACGTAACATGACCGAAACACCCCAAAAAACACACAAATCATATGTTAACCTCATTTATTTTTAGTTAAGTAAACTCTAAACTGTGCTTAGAATACAGTTGAATAACTATTAAAAAACAGATGTAATATTTCTGTGCAGGTTGCAGTCTGCATGATGAACACGCTGTTGATGGACCGATCCGATATTACGTATCGGTCTGATACTGACCCAAATTACTGGATCGGATATCAGAGAGAAATAAAAGATGTAATCCGATCCATTAAATATCAAAAAAAGCACCTCACAAAACTACACGGCGTAACTCTGCTCATAACCGTAGCACGTCGCAGCAGTGTGGTCACGTGATAGAGCGGCTGTGTGTTTGTAGCCTCACTACCAAACCGGCATTTCATCTCTGAGGAAGTGATCCCAGAGAGAAGTAAAGCAAGTGTGTAAGTTCATCTCTGAATGTTTGTAAAGCATTCCAGCGTTAAGCTTAACAACCGATATATGGAGCGACTGCCTCTCTCTCTCTCCTGCTGCTACTTCAATCATGAAACTGATCAATGATCAGCTGATCGTCTCTCTTCTTTGTTTTTGCGCCAGAAAGAGGAAACCAGCGGCTGAACAACAGCAGCACGTTTAAGCTTGACTGTTGTTAGAATGTATTTAATATTACTTTCTACACCAGGATCTTTTTCTACAGCTGACGTAACTGTGCAGGGGCGGATCTAGCAAAGTTTAGCCGGGGGGCCGATAGGGCATGAACAGGGAAAAGGGGGCACAAAGACATACTTTTCTTTCTTATTCTCATTGTAATGGAGACCAGGGGTTCCATTACCTGGTTGGTATTGTTAATAATAAATTGTTGGATGGGGAATTTAAAATAGGGTAATAAAGAAAACACATTAGTTCTTATGAAGTCTTTTATTAGGTTATTTGACATACGATTAAATTGACAGCTTGTAACGGAAAAGAGACAGTGGACCTGGCCATCCTACCTGTGTCGGAGAAGAGCCAAAGTTAGAGCTGCTTGCAGTTAATCATTTATCAATAACCTAAACGTATGTGAAATGAGAACTTGTAAAGGTACTCACCTGTCCTGGTTGCTTCTTGCAGGATGTGGAGCAAAAGAGTGAAAGCGGCTCAATCACCTGTTTAAGAGCTCTTGGAGCAGACCAGTGTGCCGGGTTAGGGAGTGTGGTTAAAGAGGGTTTTAATTTAGATAGAAATGAGTGAAGCTTATGTTATTGGTCTGTTTATAGTATGTGTTGGAAATATGTATATGTTTGTGATGTGCTTTAATGTTATTGTATGTTTGTTTGTGTGGAGGGTTATGTGTTCATTTTGATTAGTTAACCCCCGTACTTGGGCTATTCCGGATGCTCACCTGAAAAGGTAGAGTATAAAAGGAAGCCATTTTGTTTAGTTGTAGTTAGTGATGGGCAGATGAAGCCCCATGAAGCACTGAAGCTTTTCATCCAATTGGTTCACCCCAACGCGAAGCTTCTTGAAGCTTCATTTGCTCTAGCAGGACACCTACTGGACGTAAAAATAATAGCTGGCATGAATTTGAAGAGTGTGGCATTTTGCACACAGCCTGTAAATGTCAACAACAAAAGGAGTGTGTAAAACATGTATATTGTATTGATGGCAGTATACTGTGTATATTTATACTGGCAGTATGGGAAATGATTATTTGGAAATGCTTGAAATGGAAATGATCATTTACTGTGAGGTGAGGTGTGGTTGGGGTGTGGACAGTAGTTGTGCTTTTGTAACGTTGAGGTATGGACAGCTACACACTGAGGCTTTGAGCCTCAGTCCTGCCTGTTCACATTTTATTCTGTAAAAACTAAATTTTCACTGCTTTTATGACCTTTTTAGTGGGGAGCAGCTCTGCGCTCGGGGAAAACACTATATTTACTTATCTTGTGCAGAAAAATGCGCTGACATTGCTTTATATCGAGCACCGGCTGCCCAGTTAAACTGTGACTATCACCAGGTAACGTAGGCGTGTTTCTTGAATTAGCAGCAGGTGTTAAACAGCTGACAGATGAGGAAGAGGATGCATGCAGGTAAACTGAGGGTCTGTTGAGCTGATCGCTGGTGCCCTGAGAAACAACTCAGCTCGTTCTTTATGTTACAGAAGCACAGAGACACAAGACCAGGCGGAAAGAGACGATCGTTCGGTGAAAATGAGAATCTGCGAATGCAACATGTGGAACACGGAGAGTGGAATAAACAAACCGGTTAACGTACCCCCCCCCCCCCCCCCAAAAAAAAAAAAAACAAAACAAAACAAACAAAAAAAAAAAAAACCAAACTATAAAAAACTTAAAAAAACAAACAAACAGTGAAGCTGGAACACCGGGGCTGTGAGCTCGGTGCTCTCTGTCAGCTGACTGTTCGCAGAGCGAGTGACGTCTCTGAAAACACCTGAGCACTTTTGCAAACACGTTCTATGTTGACAACCTGACCAGACGTGTGACATTCGCGGCGAAAACACTGTTAAAAGTGTAGCTGGTGACAGAAAAACAGGTTATTTTAAAACCATTGCTGCCTGTGATTTGAAATGCATTCTGGGATACCTGGCTGCCCCAAGTCCACACAAGCAATCGATTATCTAGGATCGACCTGTCTTGACTTGCTTTGCACGACAACCAATCAAATGTTAGAGAAGCTGCAGTGGCAGCATTAACCCCGCCCCCTGAGTTTGATGGGTGAGGCTGACAGATGAAATGATTTCAAGGTGAGACATGAAGGGGACAAAAGTGCCAAAATGAATTAAATGCATCATTAAATAATTAAAATTGTCAATAATGATTTAAATGTGTTATTAATTAATTAAGTGTGTTTATTTAATGAATTATTTCCAATTTTTATTAATTATTTAATGGTGTATTTAATTAATTCATCATGTCAGTGCTGGCGTTCCATAGGAGGCTGTGACACAGGTAGCGCTGGTTGACTCGACTCCATTTGAGTGCACACAAAGTAACCTGCACACTTTAGCTGTGAGGCTGCACGAGGGGAACGATAACGATGGTTGACTCTTTCTGTGCTGTGAACAACATTCGTTTATTTGCCGTTTTCGCAGTTGCCTCGTGCGTGAGAATATCACCAGGTGAACTCACGACAGTTTTTAATATTTTATTGTTCAAGAGAAAAAAGACTGCCGGGCTGTGTTTAAGGTAACCTCACATGTCACTGATGAAATATTCAGTGTTATATTGCCGGGAGCAAACATTCAGAATCGTTTGGACTTCTGAATTAATGAATTCATATTTTTTTATACTACAACTTCAATTAATTATACGTGCATGTGCAAAACAAAATAATCCCCTCTCTCTCTTATTATTTTTCCTGTGGATTGTGAATAGTAGCCAGAAGACTAGACTATCTAGAACATTATATCGATATGTAATTTATATATCATAATATATAAATGTCTTATTTGAATGATTACTAGCTTATAGGTTAGAGACAGACAGACTGGTGGGTGCGCTCCAACACTCCAGCAGACAGAGAGAGAGGCACGCTGCACTGGAAACTTACTAAAAACCGCCTCTGCTTTCAGTGAGAAAATACAACAGCTTTGCCTTCGTCTGTTCCCAAATTTTTTCTACTTTCAACAGAAAATGTAATTTGCAGCAGTGACTTCATCCTCAGTATGTTTTTCCTTCTTCTTTATTCCCACTGATGCTTTTATTGGGAATAACGCAAAAACTGTGGGATCAGAATGACGCCACCTTGAAATGAAACTGAAAAAACCTGAAATAAATGTACTGAAAAATCTTGTATTGAAAGTGAAAATAAAATTGATAGTGAAAAACAATTAATTGAAACAAATTTTTTTTTTCAGCTTCAATCTGCTGGCACTGTTGTGGCGTCCGGGGGCGCGCTGGGGGGGCGGGGATTCTGACCTGCGTGTATTTGCATACATTATAGAGGCCACTAGTGCTGACCAAGCTGCCATCGTTCTCTCTTCCCGTCTTTCAATGGCTGCTTCAATTTCAGCTTGATCCTCTAAACCGCAGGTAAGTAAATATTTTTGTCATCTTTCCTTGCTGTCCCACTGGACTGGACATTAGTTTAGTTTTTTTAGCTACATCTGGTGAAGTTGTGGTAAAATGCTGGTATTAGCCTATTCGTCGTAGCAAGCTAGCCTGAAGCTAATATTTGCTAAATTTAGGGACACCCATGTCTCTGTAGGAGTTGGAGGCCGGTGTTCTAGGAGCGGATCTCAGGATCTCAACAGGCAGTGTTGGGCAGTAACGTAATACATGCACCGGCGTTACGTATTTAAAATACAAAATATGAGTAAATGTATCAGTTACAGTTACTGTTTAACCGTGGTATTCAGAATACAGTTACTTTGCTGAAATAAATGGATTACATGGCGGTATTTTCCTGTTTCATATGTTCGGCTATGTCCTCTCTGTTTCTGGTAATTCTGGTAAACCCAAACAAAACATGCCCTCTCTATCTCGCAGTCCATGTCACCCCTACATAAGTGAAGAAATATTTTTAAAAATTATTCACAAAAATGATTTAATATGAAGGCAATAGCAGAGTGTTACAGGCATCGCCCTAAACAATGTACCCTGTTGGGCAGTGTAGTCCGTGCTGCAGGGAGAATGCACTGCTGTACCCGTGATGTGTCTGTGAGCGAGGGAGGGAGAACAAGGAAAAGTAGCCAAACAGAGAGCCTGACGAGCCCAGCTGTGAGTAAGCTGTTAAGACTCGACTGTACACCGTGTTCCTGTTTTCCTCTGAAACAATAAGCTCCGTTGGAGCAGCCTTTCAACGCCTCTCTCTGTCTCTCGCTAGCAAAGTTGACCCAGACAACAAAGTAAAGCTAGTTTTCGTATCAGCCAGAGGTCCCTTTACTACGGTTCGGAGCCGCGGACCTGTTTTATATACGCTAGGATTCGTTTTCTATACGAGATGACTGCAAAAAGTGCAGCCTTACCTAATGTCCACCTACTGTTACTCATATATATTAAGATTTAAACATCTAGCTGGTGTTGGTGTGGAGAGTAACCTTCAGTAATAAATCACACAGCAATAGCACATTCATGTAGTTGTAAAGTATTCAGAATATGTTACTTCTGTAATGTGTAGTGAAATACATTAACCTTCCCAACACTCAACAGGTTAGCACCTCATACCACAGTGCAGCAAAGCAGTCTCATGAGCGCTGGGAAGGACGAGCCCAGAGCCCAGAACAGACAGTGCAGGAGATGACAAGGTTAGTAATTGTATGGTGAAAATTATACTTTTAGTTATCTTGATTGGCAAAAGAAAAGTAAATACAAAATCTGCTTCTCACATATAGGGCATTTCCAAAACTTCAATTTCTTTCATTACAGCTGTCCTGTGCCAGAAGTTCTGTTGACCCACAGTGAGAGGCATCATTTCAGAAACACCAGGAAGACTGAAACTCATCGCCGGGATCCAGCAGGGCTCGTGATCTTCACCAGCAGCTCCCTCACAAGAAGGATGAACCCAGCATTTCATGAACACTGATGGAGACCTTTGCTTTGTGTAATGTTAGAAGTACTCAGATAATCCTCAGAGGGTCTGGACTTTTACATAATGTCATAGCTTTAAGTCCTGTAGAAAGTTAAATATATGTTGTGCTCTCTGGTTACTCTGGTATGAATGACTCTGAATTACTTTATGATAAATAACACACTAGTGTCAAAAAACAGTGAAATTCCAGATCACAAGTTTTTAGTTCAAATACAACTAACAACCTTTATTGTGTCAGAGAAAACATCACGTGCTCTTCATGTAGCTGAGTACATTCAGTGTTTAAAACAGAAGTTGTGAATGGCGTTATTTTTGTGCCACTCTTCTGAGCGCACGTAAAAAAGGTTTGCAGGTGCAAGTGTTGCATTTTGAGGAGAAATTTATTTTGAGCGAAGAAAAGCAAAATTTGAGTGAACAAACTTCATTGCTGCAAGTTTGAAATATTACTCTTTCTGGGTCACAAAATAAACTTTTAAGATATTTTCATGCGAGAATGTTTCTGTGTAAACTTCTAATATCTGCTCGATTCATCAAGACATCACATATTTGCACAAGTGCTCTAATGTTTTCGGAGATGCCTGTTACCCACCAGCCGACCGGGTGGTCACTCGGGTTAAACATAATATAAAAGGCTGAACTGACAAAAGATCACCGACTACACCACCAGGTGTTACAGGAAAAACCATAAATCCTTTGAATAAAACAAACGCTGTTGTGACAGTGACGTACACTGTCTTGTTGGTATATATGTATGATTTGTATCACCTTCATGTTTCCAAACCGATACCATGAGCAGCAGCTTTACAGCTGTGGCTCCAGCAAACATCAGCTGATACTAGAAAGTAATATTAAATAAATTCTAATGACAGCTGATCATTGATCAATTTCATGATTGAAGTAGCAACAGGAGAGGGAGGGGGAGAGAATGAGAGAAGAAGAGGTAGCTGTGCAACGTAAAGACAGAATAACTCCAGCTTTGTGTCTTTTTCATTGTAGCTGAAGTCCAGGACGAATCGTGTTCCTTTCCCCCTCCATACAGATGTGTTGTAATTGGTCCAGCCCAAAGTTGATCATGACCAATTGGTTAATCCACCACCTTTCATTGTTTATACCATTACAAAAACAAGCAAACATAAAAATGAAGAATCATCATCGGCCCACCGGGCAAATGTCCAGGATGCCCAATGGCCAGTCCAGCTGTGCGGTCAGCTGGTGGGTAACAGGCATCTCCGAAAACATTAGAGCACTTATGCAAATATGTGATGTCTTGATGAATCGAGCAGATATTAGAAGTTTACACAGAAACATTCTCGCATGAAAATATCTTAAAAGTTTATTTTGTGACCCAGAAAGAGTAATATTTCAAACTCCGCCACTCTGCGTTCCTCCGCCACTGCCTCGTTTGAGTTTTGGACGAAATGCATTCTGGGATATTGCATTTCATCATTTCAAGCTGATTGGAGACCAGAACAGCCAATCAGATTTTTTTGCATCCAAGTCTGTGATTGGCTGGTTTTGTGGCACAAATATAACGGTGTAGAGAAAGAGTTGAGCACGCACTGGCAGAAATGTTGAGAGCGCGAGCAACACATTGCGAGCGAGCACAAATGCAAAAACTGAGTGAGAGGGGCTGCTGTTGTGTGTGTGTGTGTGTGTGTGTGTGTGTGTGTGTGTGTGTGTGTGTGTGTGTGTGTGTGTGTGTGTGTGTGTGGATAATAGCAAACACTGAAATACATGTTTTGCACGCAGTAATGAATTTTGTTCACTCAAATTCAGCTTTTCTTCGCTCAAAATAAATTTCTCCTCAAAATGCAACACTTGCACCTGCAAATTTTTTTTACGTGCGCTCAGAAGAGTGGCACAAAAATAACGCCATAGTTGTGCAGGTCTGAGATCAGCAGTTTCCTGAAACACCAAACTGAGGTCCTGTTAATGCTGATGTATAGTGACACAGTTACAGGGGTGATTAATCCTTTTGACTTTTTGTCTTTAAATTTATCAATAAAACAGCTGCAGCTTTCACTGACAGCACATGTGGTACTTTAACCTTTGTACTGTTTTCTTCAGTTAATTTTGGAGTTACTACAAAGACTGAAGATATAGGATGATCTGTCTGCTGTCACTGGGTGGTGCTGAGGTCTGAATCTGAGGACAGCTCCTGTAATCATCACAAACTGAAATATAAAGTTTATCTCAAATCTGAAATAGAGCTGATCCTTCTCCGTCCTCACACACTCGGGATCTGAAGTTGTTCAGTCCTACAGTTCTGCTGACAGCTGTTTATTTTTTATTTGTTTTAAAGGCCTTACTAACACATTTTCTAATATCATGTTTACCTTTGAGTTGTTGATGCTTTATAAATGGACATCTGCAAAGATGAGATGATGGAGCAGGTTTCAGTCGAGGTTCAGTCTGCTGCTGCATCCTGGTCACAACATACGGAGGTGTTATCAGCTCAGTATTCAACAAGAAATATTAATGCTTCAAATTATTTGTCCTAAAGGATGCAAGCTGTACAGAGTACTGAACATGTGACTTTGTGAACATAACTCATTAAAAATAATTCGGACAGTTTTTTAACCTGAATATTTGCAACAAACTCAGTTTAAAAATATACAGTCAGTGCTAAAAAATAATCAGAGGAAAAATTAAAAATTTTAACTTAAGCTGCCAAGCGGAAGTAGTTGGTTTCAGTACATAAGTATCGGGCTTTGCTATTTAATCCATAGCTATTGACTAATGAGGGGAATTTAAAAGTTGGCGTTAATGTCCGCATGCGCCAACCAGCGTGCAGCCTGTTACAGTCGCTCCTGCTTTTCTCTTAGTTTAGCTCTTTTTTCTTACGTATTCTTTTTTTTTTCTGACTTGTATTTTCCTCCGTTTTCTATCTCTTACTCAATCATGTGGATTGAGAGAGTTTTTGTTCTTCTGGTGGCCGTGGAACTGTTACTTTTATCATGGAACGGGACCGCGGCACATCTCCTACACGCACGGACTGTTTACTCCAGAGATCAGCTGATTGCCCTGATGCCGGCCGGCTCGCTGGCCAGGCCCGCAGAAGTGCCCGCAGAAGTACCAGCTGAAATTTGGAGGAAAACACATCGGGGATGCAGAGGTCAAGGACAGAAGAGAAGAAAAAAGGTGACGGTGAGACAGCGGAGGCTCGAAGCGAGGAGGAGGTTTAAACCGTGTCTGCCGTCTATCGTGATGGGAAATGTGCGA
The DNA here is from genome assembly GCF_964374335.1 of Astatotilapia calliptera. Taxonomy (NCBI): domain Eukaryota; kingdom Metazoa; phylum Chordata; class Actinopteri; order Cichliformes; family Cichlidae; genus Astatotilapia; species Astatotilapia calliptera. The sequence goes on along the minus strand of NC_137442.1, from coordinate 36,595,604 downwards.
TCGTTGGCAATTAAAATCGACGAGCTCTCAGCACTGGTACGGAGTCAGAGGGAATACCGAGAGTGTAGCCTGATGTGTTTCACCGAATCATGGCTGCACCAGGTCATTCCCGATGAGAATGCTTCCGTGGAAGGCTTCGGGCGGACAGGGACAGCATCGCTAGCGGTAAGCGTAAAGGAGGTGGGCTTGCTGTTTTAGTTAACAACCGGTGGTGTAACCCTGCCAACATAACAATCAAAGAAAGGACTTGTTGCCCGGACACTGAACTGTGGGCTGTTGGACTCAGGCCGTATTATTTACCCAGGGAATTCTCTCACATCATCTTGGTGGCTGTTTATGTTCCCCCCTCTGCTAACCCCACAGCTGCATGTGACACTATCCACTCTGCCATAGCTCGGCTACAGACTCAGCACCCGAGTGCCTTTATTGTGATCTCGGGTGACTTCAACCATGTATCACTGGAAACTACACTAACAACATTCAAACAATATGTGGACTGTCCCACCAGGGGAGAGAAAACTTTAGACTTACTGTATGCTAACGTCAAGGATGCATACAGCTCCTCCTCCCTCCCCCCACTTGGTAGGTCAGATCATAACCTGATTCACCTCACCCCCCGCTATGTGCCAATTGTGAGGAGGGAACCTGTGACCACCAGGACTGTTAGGAGGTGGTCAGAGGAGGCAATAGCGGAACTACAGGGCTGTTTCGAGGTGACCGACTGGGAAACACTCTGTGAGCCTCACGCCGAGGACATCAATGGGCTTACTGAGTGTATCACAGACTACATAACTTTCTGCACCGACTCCATTGTTCCAGCTCAGACTGTTCATTGTTACCCAAATAACAAGCCGTGGGTGACTAAGGACATCAAAGCCCTCCTCAACAACAAGAAGAGGGCTTTCAGAGGGGGCAACAAAGAGGAGGTGAGGAAGGTCCAGGTGTTACTAAAGGACAAGATCAGAGAGGCTAAGGACAATTACAGGAGGAAGCTGGAGTGGAAACTCCAGCAGAACAGCATGAGAGAGGTGTGGAGGGGCATGAAGACCATCACTGGATTCAGGCCAACCAACAGCAGGGGAGCTGAGGGAGGTGAGAATAGAGCCGACGAGTTGAATCTGTTTTTCAATAGATTCGACACCACAGTGTCTGCTCCCACCCCCACAACCTCACCTGCAGTCAGCCTGGAATCCAGAGCCACACCACTGTGCCAGCCTCTCTCTTCACATGTTGCCTCCTGTGAGATTCCTGACACCCCTCCCCCACCCATCACCTTCACTCAATACCAGGTTGAGATGCAAATGAGGAGACTTCACTCAGGCAAGTCTGCTGGACCAGACGGAGTGAGTCCCCTCGTCCTCAAGGCCTGTGCCCCCCAGCTGTGTGGAGTCTTTCATAAACTGTTTATGCTGAGTCTGAGTCTGCAGAGGGTCCCGGTCATGTGGAAGACATCATGCCTCGTCCCTGTACCAAAGACGCCTCGTCCCAGTGGCCCCCAGGATTACAGGCCCGTGGCATTGACCTCCCACATCATGAAGACCCTGGAAAGGCTCATCCTGGACCAGCTGCGACCCATAGTAAGACCACACCTGGATCCCCTTCAGTTCGCTTATCAGCCTCGTCTCGGAACAGAGGACGCCATCATCTACCTGCTCAATCGTGTCTACACCCATCTGGACCAGCCGGCGAGCACTGTGAGGGTCATGTTTTTTGACTTTTCCAGTGCTTTCAACACCATCAGGCCGACCCTCCTGGGTGATAAGTTAGCAGCGATGCAGGTGGATGCTTCTCTGGTGTCCTGGATTGTTGATTACCTGACAGGAAGACCACAATATGTACGTCTCCCACAGTGTGTGTCTGACAAGGTGATTAGCAACACAGGGGCACCACAGGGGACTGTCCTCTCCCCCTTCCTCTTCACCCTCTACACCACAGACTTCAGCCACTGCACAGAGACCTGCCATCTTCAGAAGTTTTCTGATGACTCTGCGGTGGTTGGATGCATCAGCAGGGATGATGAGACAGAGTACCGGGCTGTGGTCGACTCCTTTGTCACGTGGTGTGAGCAGAATCATCTGCAGCTCAACGTGGCAAAGACCAAGGAACTGATCGTGGACTTCAGGAAGACCAGGAAACACTTGACCCCTGTTTCAATCCAGGGGGTCAGTGTTGACATTGTGGAGGACTATAAATACCTTGGACAATAAACTGGACTGGGCTAAAAACACCACAGCACTTTACAGGAAGGGCCAGAGTCGTCTCTATTTTTTGAGGCGACTGAGGTCCTTCAACATCTGCCAGAAAATGCTGAGGATTTTCTATGAGTCTGTTGTGGCCAGTGCGATCCTCTATGCTGTTGCATGCTGGGGGAGCAGGCTGAGGGTCGCAGATGCCAACAGACTTAATAAACTGATCCGTAAGGCCAGCAATGTTGTGGGGATGGAGCTGGACTCCCTCAAGGTGGTGTCGGAGAGGCGGATGCTGTCCAAGATAAAGACAATGTTGGATAACACCTCCCACCCACTCCATGACATGTTGGTCAGTCACAGGAGCTCGTTCAGTGAGAGACTGAGATTACCGAAAAGCACCACTGAACGACACAGGAAATCATTCCTGCCTGTGGCCATCTCCCTGTACAACGCATCCACTTAACACACTGTTTGCTGCTACAACTACACATGTTTCTTTTCCAACTATTTATTTATAAGTGACTTATGTATGTATGTATGTATATATATGTATATATTGTACTATTCTTAGTTAGCGTATTGTCTGTCTTGTCTTAATGTTGGTTTAAAATGGAGCACTGTAACAAAAAAAAATTTCCCCCAGGGATCAATAAAGTATTCTGATTCTGATTCTGAAACACATTTAGCTTACCAAAAATAATGCGGTGGAGCCTCAGGTCCTCCTGTCTGGTAGTCCAATTTACTGAAGAACACCTCAGGCTGTCACTTTGAAATAGTCGGTAATGTAAACGCTGCCATTCCCGAACAGACACGTGCAAGTTTGTCCGTGACCGCAGCTGCGACGTCAGTGTTTTCTCCAGTCATTGGTCAGCATCATAATATATGCAAATATATGCGGGTCGGAATCCCCGCCCCCCAGCGCGCCCCCGGACGCCAAAACAGTGCCAGCAGAGTGAAACTGAAAAAAAATGACGGTTTCAATCAATTGTTTTTCACTATCAATTTTTCAGTACATTTATTTCAGTTTCAATATTTTTTTCATATTCATTTCAAGGTGGCATCGTTCTGATCCCATTGTGCAGGTTCACTATGACCGAAGCGCCACACTCACACTGACTAAAACACCATGCAAGTGTTACATGTTGGAAAATCCAGAGCAGTTTAAAGTTCAGGAAAGTTTCTTCATGGTTAGAGGTTGAAGTTGCTGATTTAAAGATGTGTGTTAAATAGTCTTTTATGATTGGTCAGAATATGAGATGTTAAGTTAGATGTTAACTCCCAGAAATCTTGAAAGTCAAGCAAATACATCCAGAGTCTCTGAGCCAACTGAGCCCAAAAGCAACTGTAACCCTGTGATTATTACAGTAAACATAGTTGTCTCTTCTGTGTGTGTTTTACTTTATAAAGACATCGATGGTGAGAAACACAAATGTTTTGATAGAGAATTTTGCTGAAGCACACTCATCCTCAGTCACAGATTGCTGTCTTTATTTTTCTGTCCTTGTTTGTACTGATGGACACAGTTATCCAGTGCATCACTGTTTCACAGGAAAGTATTGTTAAGATGTAGCGATGGCCAAATTGGCCAGCAGATGTCACTCTGTGGCTCGATTGAATTCCAGCCCAAGTGTTTCAGTGTTTCACGAAGCCTCGCTTCATCCATCACTACTCAGAGCCGCGCACTACCTCCTGTGCCCCTCCTGCTCAGGCTCCAGATGTTCTCAGAGTCTTCAAACCTCAGAGAACAACTGGGCTGGAACATTCTAAGGGAAAGAGTAAGATTTGGACTGTCAGTCAGTATTATTGGTAGCTTCTTTAATCACTCACACCAGAACTGACATGATCTCAGCCTGAGGCCGCCTCACTTTCAGTCACTGACCATTATTTTGTTGCCAGAAACCGCTGGCTTTCATTTCATTTCTCTGGTTGCTTCGTCCTGCTGGTCACTTCCTGCGCGGATGCCTTCAGATCCCTCTAAGCATTTTGCCTACTTTCACATAACGTCTGACTAATAACCTATAAAATAGCGCTGTCTTTTTTGCAGATATCTTCTTTTTAAAAACAAATATGTGTATATGACAACTGTTCTTAAAAGAACAAAAACATCAATAATCAGCAGATTTAAAATCTGTTCTTGAGAAAAGCCTGTAGTATCCAAGAAACAGTTTGACTCCTTATTTATCTGCTTTGTCTACTGAGTATTATTGTATTGTACCTTACAGTATTAAGCACCTTGAGGCAACTGTTGTTGTAATTTGGCACTATATAGAAAAAAATTAATTAATCGGAGTTTGTAACCACACCAAAGTATAGTTTAATAGTTTAATATCATATACCTGACATTTCCAGGACGCCTCTTCTTTCTGTTATACAGGAACAGTTTAGCAGGTTGTTGCACAGATCCTCGCTGCTATAGGCCTGTAAAGATTAACTTAAAGCATCATGTTAGAACTCAGTTAACAAGCTGTTAGCATCTGTCCTATCTGTGTTTCAGTTTTACCGTCAGATGTCCGCAAAGTGATTGTTGGTGAAGAAGAGCAGCAACAGTGGAGCCCCCTCCTGGACTCAGAGCACACACACATCAAAGAGGAGCAGGAGGAAGCCTGGAGCAGCCAGGACGCAGATCAGCTTCGACGTCCGCAGGAGGCCTGTGTCACCATATTAACATTCAGTCCCGTGAAAAATGAAGAAGATGCTGAGGAGAAACCAGAGTCCTTGCAGCTTCATCGCCATCAGACTGGAATGAAAAAAGAAGCCAGGAACTCAGACTCAGAAAGCCATTCAGAGCCAGGAACTGACAAAGCTTCAGACTCTTCTGAGACCGAGGTGAGTGACGGTGACTGGGAGCAGAACAAGGAACCTCAGTCAGGTCAAAAATGCCGGAAAAACCACAACTTCACTATTATCGACATTAACTGTAACATTGAGCGATCGTTCAGCTGTTCCGAATGTGGTCAGAGGTTCGGCAGAAAGCCACACCTCAAAGCACACATGAGAATTCACACTGGAGAGAAACCTTTTAGTTGCTCTTTTTGTGGCAAAACATTTTCTCAGAAAGGAAACTCCATCAGCCACATGAGACTTCACACAGGAGAGAAACCTTTCAGCTGCTCCATCTGTAAGAAAAGTTTCAGGTACAGTGGTGACGTGAGCAGGCACATGAAAATCCACACAGGACTGAAAAAAGGCCGCAGCAAGGTTAGCGACATGGTCAGCAGTGGCATTCATGTGAGGTCAAGACCTGGCGGGAGCTTACATCCAGACACTTCCTTACAACCAGGAAGTGATGTTAAAGCCCCAGAACCTGAGACTGAAGCAAACCACGAAACTTTGAAGGAACCTGGAGAATCTCTGCCCCATTTAAACTCTCTGAGGAGTGACGCTGTCTCTCTGAGTGAGATAAGAAATACTGATAAGGAGGCATTTAGCTGCTCTGAGTGTGGACGGACATTCTGCCGTAGAGACCACCTGATCAGCCACATGAGAACGCACACTGGAGAGAAACCATTCAGCTGCTCAGTCTGTGAGAAACGTTTCAGCTGTAGCGGGAACATCTTGGCACACATGAGAATCCACACAGGAGAGAAACCGTTTGAATGTTCGTTCTGCGGGAAGAGTTTTAGCCAGAAAGGAACACTGCAGCTTCACGTAAGAATTCACACGGGAGAGAAACCCTTCACCTGCCCTTTTTGTGATAAAAGATTTGCGCACAAAAGACGCATGACGCTGCACATGTCTGTCCACACAGAGGAGAAACGGTTCAGCTGCAGCGCTTGTGACAAAAGGTTCACCTGGTATACGCAGCTCAAAACGCACAGGTGTGTCGGCGAGCCATCACAGCTCCGCCAGAACCAAAGTGAGAAGACAGTTCCTCTGAAGGAGTCCTTCAGCTGCACTGAGTGCGGTAAAATGTTCAGCCTCAAGGGCAATTTGAAGACACACATGAGAATTCACACAGGAGAGAAACCATTTGGTTGTTCAGTTTGTGGAAAGAGTTTTAAACAAAACGTGCATCTGACTGAACACATGACAATTCACACAGGGGAGAAACTCTATAAGTGCAGCATCTGCGGTAAAGGATTCAATAAGAAGTTACTTATTAAAAACCACACCTGTGTTTAAGCTTGGACGCTTTATCAGCTCTGATCACATCCACAGATTTATATTCATAAGTCACTTAATATTAAAGCTGTAGTGATTCATAGTATGTTTCTGAGTGTTGCATACATTTTTGTCATTTATATTGAAAATATAGAGCATTGAGACTAAATCTTCCTGCATAAGGTTTAAGTGCTGCATCCTGACAGCAACAAAAAGACTCTGGGATGTGCAATACAGTGGAACCCCGACTTACGAATACCCCATTTAACGAAAAATTCAAGTTACGAAGGCACTTAACGGCAATATTTCTGCCCGTGTTACAGCAAAATGCTCGCGTAACGAAATCCGCTGGCTCTGATTGGCTGAGCCCAGAATGCCTACAATAACCACAATGCCTTCCGAATCATGTGACAACCCCCTTGGCTTTCGTACTTGCGCTTCGCTGTTCCACTTGAACGACGTATTGTTGTTGTAGTTAGCAATTAGCCTATAGCCTATCTTTCACTCAAAAGGCGCGATGGGTGCTTCGACTTACAAACATTTTCGACTTACGAAAGACCCTCGGGAACGAATTAATTTCGTAAGTCGGGGTTCTACTGTATTTTCATAATGAACCTGTAGAATAGATTTGTCCAAAGAAGCGAGTATGTTGATTTAAATGTTTGTGGCTGAGCATACATGAAAACAATCCGCCTCACTTTTTAAATTTGTTTTATCAAATATTGCATCAAAATTATATCATTGTCTGAATACAAGAAAAACAAACCTGTTTAAAATGCTGCAATTTGAATGAGTTACACCTGACCCCCTCAGAATCAGCTCATCTTCTTCTGCAGGAGTTTAGCATATTTAATCACACTATGTTAAATTACGTTACTTTCATACTATGAGTATTTTCACTTACAGAAACTCAAAGTATTTGGTCTTCACTCTGTGACACTGCAGGAAACACCGACTATAGACCAAATCTGTTTCTGTTTGTCAGCATGAGCCATCACACAGTTCAGCATCAGTGTGATGAATCAGTCCTCTTTTCATACCAGGGTGATCTTAGTTCCTTCTGTGTCAAAATAATTTTCTGATATAGGACGTTTTTAACCCTATGAAGCTGACTCGTGCCTGTGAAATCACGTTCTGTGTAACAGATTGGACAGACCACATCAGCCTAACAGCATTACGTCCTGAATAAGGTTTTATGACTGTTTGAAGGTTCTGGATCCCAGAGAACTCGGGCTTAATGTTGAGCTTCTCATCAGTTTAGAGGGGGGCTGCTGCTCGTTCATGTTGATCCATCCATGTAGAAGAAAGTCTGCTGGTGCTAAAGGAAGTTGGCCACTGACAGATTTTTCATGGAATGATGCTGCTGTTGAAATATTTACTCTTGAAACCTCCTGACTCCTGAATTTCCTTCCTTGCAGAAACATTTTCCGTTTGTGAATATGTGTATTTATAAATTTAGAATTCCGAGTCTAAAAGCTTTACTGTCTGCACACTTCTTGATTGTGAGGCTCACATGAAGCCGAACTTTGACAACATCCCTTTAATGGCTGATATATATATATATTAGGGGTGCAACGATATTCGTATCGATATTGAACCGTTCGATACAGTGCTTTCGGTTCGGTACGCATATGTATCAAACAATACAAAATTTTAAATTTATTTTATCAACGTTTCTTCTGACGATGCTGTCTGTGTTGAGCGCTCAGTGGATCTGCGTTCGACTGCTCCGCCTAGGCTGCACTGTCCCGTTTGGCTCTTTTGCATCAGAATTGTTGTCTAAAGGCAAACAAAGATGCCCAACGGATTTACTTTACCAAACTGACCATCCCAGCCTTGCCGTAATGGTCCATTTGATTCACCTTTTATTGTTTATTTTATTTTCACTTACTGAATACGGGACAGACTTGACTGGGGGAAAGAAGGGGAGAAAGAAAGAGGGAAAGAGAAACAGTTGAGAAGAGGGACGGGGGAGAAGGGCAAAAGACAAAAACCAACAGAACGGGCAGAGAAAAAAAATGCATATATCGATCACCTGGGTCACCTGCTGAGAAAGAAAAAAGAAAACAAGCAGAAGAGAACAAGAGTAATAGAATAAACAACATCACAATGATATATGGGAATATGACAGTAAATACTAAATATTAAACATTATTGTGCAGCACATAAGATCAACAGCACACAGTGTGCTTTGAGGTAGCAGCCAAAAAGGGTGTAGTTTGTGGGTGTGATCACCCGTGTGTACACCTGTGAGCATGGACGCGCTTGTTTTTTTAAAAGGTTCCTTCATGTAATAATCTGCTAGAGGGTGTGGGGGGGGCCACAGCACCTGGGGTCTATCACACCAGGCAAGACCCCAGGTGCAGGCTGTGTAAAGATGCCCCAGAGACAATCCAGCACATAACAGCAGGGTGCAAGATGCTAGCAGGCAAGGCATACATGGAACGCCATAACCAAGTGGCCGGCATAGTGTACAGGAACATCTGTGCCGAGTATAACCTGGAAGTCCCGAGGTCAAAATGGGAGATGCCCCCAAGGGTGGTGGAGAATGACCGAGCTAAGATCCTGTGGGACTTCCAGATACAGACGGACAAAATGGTGGTGGCTAACCAACCGGACATAGTGGTGGTAGACAAACAGAAGAAGACGGCCGTAGTGATCGATGTAGCGGTTCCAAATGACAGCAATATCAGGAAGAAGGAACACGAGAAGCTGGAGAAATACCAAGGGCTCAGAGAAGAGCTCGAGAGGATGTGGAGGGTGAAGGTAACGGTGGTCCCCGTGGTAATCGGAGCACTAGGTGCGGTGACTCCCAAGCTAGGCGAGTGGCTCCAGCAGATCCCGGGAACAACATCGGAGATCTCTGTCCAGAAGAGCGCAGTCCTGGGAACAGCTAAGATACTGCAGGACCCTCAAGCTCCCAGGCCTCTGGTAGAGGACCCGAGCTTGAAGGATAAAACCGCCCGCATGGGCGTGCTGGGTGTTTTTTTTTTTTTGTATACATATGTATACATGTATATATATACATATATATATACATGTATACATATATATACATGTATACATATGTATACATGTATATATATATATATATATATATATATATATATATATATATATATATATATGTGTGTGTGTGTATATATATACATGTATACATATATATATATATATGTATACATGTATATATATACATATATATATATATATATCATTGATCATTTGATCATATTCAGTACCGAGTGTCGAGACTTTGTACAGGTGCAGTTAGAACAGCATCAACAGACAGCATCATTACATTGAAAAATGGCACTTAACAACTAACTTACTGGGCAAATTTACATCAGTGACGGATCATCTCAGGAAACAGTTCGACCGAGCTGGCAGAAGGAAGCAAAAGATGTGAGGAGCAGTGTTGGTCAACTTACTTGAAAAAAGTAATCAGTAACTAATTACTGATTACTTCCCCAAAAATAAGTAATCCCGTTACTTTACTGATTACTTATTTTCAAAAGTAATTAATTACTTAGTTACTTAGTTACTTTTAAAAACACAATTTACAACCTGAACAGGTGATAAAGCGATAGATCTTTCAGCCCAATTCTACTTTTTCTACATAATCCATCATACAAAATGTAATCAAATGGAAAAGTCTCTTTTTAAAACTTGTTTTATTAGTTTTAATCTTTTAACTTTATGCATCAAGCAAAGATTTAATTATATGCAACATTCTCTGACTGGAAGGAATTAGTTTAACATTTAAACCTATTTTCTGCACATTCCAGCACATAAGATAAAATATTTTTTGTGTTTACACTCAGTCTTTCAAATAGATGCAAGTAAAACACAGCAGAAAATAAATAAAGTCAAAGACTCAGCGGTCCTGTTGCTCTATTTTCACCTGTAAAGCAGGAGTGGAGCAGACAGAGGGTTAACCTGGTGCAGGTGTGCAGCGGTCAGTGGAAGGATCCGCGAGTTTCTCGGTGCTTGTTGGAAGTTTAGGGGTTTTTTTCGCTGTAAAAAGAAGTTTTCTTCCCACGCACAGCGGACACTAATGTTTTTGTCACTTTTTATGGGATCAAACTCAAAGTAAGGTCAGTACTTCCACGCTTTAAACGCTGCACGCTCATACTCTCTCCCACACTCGATATGTGATCCACTGTTGATCTGGACACAGCTGTTGTCACGAACGTCGCACTCACTTACGTCACTGTCATGCAAAAAAATCACGGTTTTAGTAACGCAGTAACGCAGCGTTCCTACGGGAAAGTAACTGTAATCTAATTACCGTTTTTGCAATAGTAATCCCTTACTTTACTCGTTACTTGAAAAAAGTAATCGGATTACAAGTAACGCGTTACTGCCCATCTCTGGTGAGGAGTTTTGGTTGGATTGTGACTCAGAAAACTGAGAATAGATCAGGTCAATATAAGTCAGACAGTACCATTACAGTGATACAGCTGTGGATACCTCCAGATGTTACAGTAGACTTCACTTTGTTAGAAAAGGAGAAATGTGGATGAGGAGTTTACTTTAAATTCACATACAGTACAGAAACACATTAGTAAATATTACATATATTTACAAATGTATACACATACATCTAAGAACATATTTAAATAGAGTTGGAGTAGCTACCAGAGGTTAGTATCAAAGTAAGCAAAAGGATCAATTATAGATTTAGGACACACAGGAGAAATGGTTATGACATTATCAGCTGTCCAGACAGTTGAAGACACAAGACCATTAAGACCAGTCTTCAGATTCCAGTTCATTATTAGTACGTTTACAATGCAACCACTCAGAAAGTAGACAAGACATCAGAAACTCAACACCATAGAGAGTAAACACAACGGGACTAATGGTGAACTTTTTATGGGTACCAGCACATTATGGTCTCAAGGAAATGAAATGGCAGATAAGGCTGCAGAGCAGGACTCTGGAAAAAGATCAGTGGAATTCATTATCAGCTTTATCCATCCATCCATCCATCGGGGCAGCAGCCTAAGCAGAGAGGCCCAGACCTCTCTCTCCCCATCCACCTCCTCCAGCTTATCCGGGGGAACACCAAGGCGTTCCCAGGCCAGCCGAGAGATATAATCTCTCCAGCGTGTCCTGGGTCTGCCCCAGGGCCTCCTCCCGGTGGGACATGCCTGGAACACCTCACCCAGGAGGCGCCCAGGGGGCATCCTTGTCAGATGCCCGAACCACCTCAGCTGGCTCCTTTCGATGTGGAGCAGCAGCTGCTCTACTCTGAGCCCCTCCCGGATGGCTGAACTTCTCACCCTATCTCTAAGGGAGAGGCCAGCCACCCTTCGGAGGAAGCTCATTTCTGCCGCTTGTATCCGCGATCTCGTTCTTTCGGTCACTACCCACAGCTCGTGACCATAGGTGAGGGTAGGGACGTAGATCGACCGGTAAATTGAGAGCTTCGCTTTTACACTCAGCTCCCTCTTCACCACGACGGACCGGTGCAGCGTCCGCATTACTGCAGCTGCAGCCCCAATCCGTCTGTCGATGGAGCCGCCTCCCTTCTCCTGTCACTCGCGAACAAGACCCCGAGATACTTGAACTCCTCCACTTGGGGCAGGAACTCATCCCCGACCCGGAGTGGGCACTCCACCCTTTTCCGGCTGAGAAAAGGGTGGAGTATCAGCTTTAGTCAAACAGAAATAAAAAGTTTATTAAAAGAGAAAGAGAGATGTCAAAAACGACGGGAGAAAGAAACGAAAGGGCGGCAGTTTTATATAATCCAAAGGAAAACTGTAGAAATGAGAAGTGCAGAATGGAGGAGAGAGAAAAACAATCCTTTCATGTCTCAGATTTGGGCGCACTGGGCTAAAGAGCACAGTATTTACTGTAGGGAAACACTGCAATACAAAATGTGAGCACTGTGGAGATGATGAGACAATAGAGCTTGTTATATTACAGTGCCAGAAGTGTGAGGAAGAAACATGACGATGATTTAAAACCTAAACAGAATAAAACTAAAACTAGATTTAATTGATTATCATATTATCTTAGACAAACACATCTGTATGGTAGGAGCTAATCCTTAATGACACTCCATACTCCACACTCCATACCACCTGGTGGCGGTAACACACCAATTCATTGTTTGTGAACTGCCAATAAACACCAAGAAGAAGAAGAAGAGCATCCGGAGCAAACTGCGGCAGTCTCAGCTCCAGTGAGCTGGAACTCTGCTGCCCTTCACAATAAAAGAAGAGAACTATTAAAAAAACAAGAAAAAACAAAAACTTAATTTGAACTACAAATAGCAGCAAAGCTCAGTGAAGAGGCGCAGATGAAGTTTAGCAGCTCAGCTTTCCAGCACTTCGAGGCATGTGCGTGTATGTCTGTAATGATCACCCTGGTGAGACCTTTAACTTGAACTCTGACCCGAAAGTGTAGGTGTATGGTTGTTAGACGTTCAACATCACACAATAGACACGTCCTGTGCAGGTGAGGATGTGGAGGCTCGAGGCTCTGAAGCTGCTGATCAGCCAGCAGCTCAGCGCCGCAGTGGACGACATCCTGTGGCGCGTGGACCGCACCATCCGCACGCTGCAGGAGGAGGAGATGGAGAAGCTGGGAGCTCCCAGTGTCGGGGGCAGACGGAGAGGAGGGGAGGTGGAGCCAGCAGAGGGCTGTACTGAGTGCAGGCTGATGGTGCCTGATGGTGCAGCAAAAGGTGTTCATCACTGAGACTCGTTTCCAGAAACATAAAGCTTTTTGGTGGCTCATGCTTTATGTGCCTGATTCATGCTGCCTTCTTAGAGATTATTAGGCAGGTGGTCATAAAGTTGTGTCTGATTGGTGTATATCAAGAAAACACAGCTCATCTCGCTTGCGTTCTCTGCATGGCACTGGTTTCCATGAGTTCAAAATGTTCAAAAGCCAGGATCTGGGTGATTAATTATATCTCAGTTTGCAGTTCTGATTTCAGTCTCAACTGGTCCGCCTTCTGCAGCATGTGATTGTTTGGCCGTCAGCTTTTGTCTGACACTCGTGGCCATTGTGCTTGAAGCAAGCGAGACATCCTGCTGTGGAGTCACGCTTTCAGTTGATCTTGTTTCACAGGCAAAAACCTGGTAGTCTAAACTTAGCTGCCCACCATATGACATAATGTTTTTTAGCTCTCAGCCGTAAAAAGCTGATGAGGTATTGTTGTCTCCCCAGCAGGTGGCGTGGACATTCAAGAATGAGGCAACGTAGGATTTTCAAACTGATACCAACGGTGCATCTAAGAGGCTGAGGGGTAGAACTGCCATTATTTTTGTTATCAGTTTAAAATCTTTTAGTTTTAAAGTGCATTTCAGTCATGAATCTGTGTCAGAATCAGAATACTTTAATAACCCCCAAGGAAATTATTAGCTGTTTATATGCAGTGTTGGGAAGGTTACTTTTAAAATGTATTCCACTACAGATTACAGATTACATGCCCCAAAATGTATTTTGTAACGTATTCTGTTACGTTACTCAATGAGAGTAACGTATTCTGAATACTTTGGATCATGCTTTTTTTTTTTTGGATGGCATTACCTTGGCCTCCAGTAACACTGTGAGGAACCTTGGAGTCATTTTTGACCAGGACATGTCCTTCAACGCACATATTAAACAAATATGTAAGACTGCTTTCTTCCATTTGTGCAACATCTCTAAAGTTAGAAATATCCTGTCTCAGAGTGACGCTGAAAAACTAGTTCATGCATTTATTACTTCCAGGCTGGACGACTGTAATTCATTATTATCAGGAAGTCCTAAAAACTCCCTGAAAAGCCTTCAGCTAATCCAAAATGCTGCAGCAAGAGTCCTGACAGGGACTAGAAAGAGAGAGCAGATTTCTCCTGTTTTGGCTTCCTGTTAAATCCAGAATTCAAAATCCTGCTCCTCACATACAAGGTCTTAAATAATCAGGCCCCATCTTATCTTAATGACCTTGTAGTACCATATCACCCTATTAGAGCACTTCGCTCTCGCTCTGCAGGCCTACTTGTTGTTCCTAGAGTATTTAAAAGTAGAATGGGAGGCAGAGCCTTCAGTTTTCAGGCCCCTCTTCTGTGGAACCAGCTTCCAGTTTGGATTCAGGAGACAGACACTATCTCTACTTTCAAGATCAGGCTTCAAACTTTCCTTTTTGCTAAAGCATATAGTTAGGGCTGGACCAGGTGACCCTGGATCCTCCCTTAGTTATGCTGCAATAGACGTAGGCTGCCGGGGGATTCCCATGATGCACTGGGTGTTTCTACCTCACTCACTATGTGTTAACAGACCTCTCTGCATTGAATCATATCTGTTATTAACCTCTGTCTCTCTTCCACAGCATGTCTTTATCCTGTCTTCCTTCTCTCACATCAACCAATCACAGCAGATGGCCGCCCCTCCCTGAGCCTGGTTCTGTCGGAGGTTTCTTCCTGTTAAAAGGGAGTTTTTCCTTCCCACTGTCGCCAAAGTGCTTGCTCATAGGGGGTCATATGATTGTTGGGTTTTTCTCTGTATCTATGAAGCGCCTTGAGGCGACTTTTGTTGTGATTTGGCGCTATATAAATAAAATTGAATTGAAATTGAATTAATAAGGTAAATGTCAAAACTAAAGTAACAGGAAACACTTTGGACTGAAACTGAAGATTTATCAGGGTAAGTAATCCTGCCTCACTGAGGGACAGCTTTAGAAAGCAAGAAGCTGAAGCTGAAATCACAAAAGTATACTGATCGACAGGTAAGTGCTGACAAGGTGCTAATTAGTAAACACAGTTTCTTTACTCATTCGGTGCTTCAAAGAGCCAGAACAAGGAGCTCTGTGTGGTGTTGGCATCTGAGTGCAATCCCAAAATCATTAAATTAGAGGGTCACACAGCAGATGACCTGGTGAGGGAGCATGTTGTTAACTAACAAAACCCACCTAACAAGTCCTGATGCATGCTCACTCATCCAGGTAAGTAAATCCCAGAGGTTGATTCTGTTCATCTGGACGTCTTCAGTGGGAGAAACATTTCATTGTCATCATCAGGTGGCTTCTTCAGCTGACTGCAGGTTTCCAATTAAATAAACAGGACATTTACACAATGACTGAAACCAGCACCACTGACTAACAATGGGCTGTGAGGTCAGTTTATGATCATTAATGTGCAAATTGTCACGACCATTGATCAACAACCATGAGTCCCATTCACAGAGAGTCGGGGAATGGCTGCAATCACAGCACTGTAAGGAATTTAAATTGCAGAAATGTGAAAAGGAACAATAAAAAGACTCATTTTGATAATAATAGATAATAATCTATAATTCAGATACAACAGCATGACAACAGCACACTAACACCATCTATTCCCACAGCAGGACAGGATGTCTGGAGGTAAACTAGGGCTTCTCATCTCTGGACAGTCTTAGTTCCACGTTTACGTTAATAAGCTCATTGTCCTGCAGTGTCCTATGGGACTGCACTCAGACTACTCTCAGTCCTTTTCCACTGTTTCCTGTTTTGTATAAACTGCACTCTTCTGCGTGCTATTTATTCCTGATGTCTTTAGTATTTATATATATTTTACTCTGCACAGTTGGTGTGGAGCACCTATAATGTCACTGTGCATGTACAATGAGAATGACAATAAAGGGCTATTCTATTTCATTTTCTGTGCCATTTACTGACTAAATAGTGGAAAGCATATGAGCCCATTTCAATGACACAGAGCACAAATAATCTATGGTAGCAACATTATGATCAGTGCCTGCTCACCATTTAAGATTTAAATTTAAAGTGCCAAACAACTACTATAATCAGCCCATAATAACAACAACAGCATCTAAGTGCTGCAGCAGAGCTTTACTCAGTTTAATGAGATGTTGTAAAACAGCCACTTGAGGTCAGTGTTGTTCTAAGTTAAGTCCAAGTTTTCTCTCATGTGGTTGTGTCCTGAAACTGAGGTCAACGCGTGCCAGTCCTCGGTGACCTCAGTGAAGAGGTGCCATATGCTGCTTCAGCTTCACAGGAGCCTGGAGCAAGATTACAACATGATCCAAAGCAGTGACGCTCATGAAGGAGGGATGTCTCCCTGCAGCCTGGAGCAACATCAGTGTTTCTCTGTAAGGAAACAGAGTAATAAGAAACTTTAACATAAAAGAAGAATCCAGAAAGCTGCTGGGCCAAAACACCAAATGGTTCAGGTTGATGTTAGAAAGAAGATTTCCAGTCAAATCTTTGACTCTTTGTTTGCATAACTCTGAGTATGATGAGAACGACTCTGGCACCTGATTACAGGTATGTCGCGTTGGTTTGTTGTTTATATCCAAAGCACCTCACAAAGTTTCATTAATTTCTTTGTTGAAATGTAATTTCATTTCTATTTGATGATCCTACTCTCTGCTTCATCGAGGCTGGTAGAATCGTCTCATTTTAAGTTAGACAGCTGTTTGTTTTTTTGTCCAGAATGACGCATCTACAGGATGTAAGGCCGAGAACTTCAGAGACTTGAACCAACAAAATTTAAAATGCTTTGCATCCTTTTCTTTTCCTCACTGAATGCATGAGTTTGGATTTATTTTGGAGTTTCTCTCATTCACATAGGCTCAAATATGTACATATACTCACTTAAATCTTTAATAAGTGATGCTGAAGGTTCTACAATATTAACTTCTTGGTGATGATCATGATTGAGTGCAGCTGGTAGCTTCTCTTTGTCTGGCCGCTCTCATTACACTGACCAATACTCAGAGCAGTGCACATCTCTGTCTGCACTATCAGCATCAAACACTACAGTGGAGCAAGTTTACACTGAAACACGAAGCACCTACTCCAACATTGGCACCTCAAGCTCAACTAAAACTTGTAGCTGCCCACACCGACAGGCCAAACGCCCCGTGGAGGAGACAAACACTGAGCCAGTTCACAGAAAACTTTCTTCCAGTCGTCATAACGGACACAGCTGGTTGATCCAACACGACAAGTGTCCAAAACACACATCACACATCCAGACTTCAACGGCACTGAAAACTTGCGTTCTGCGCCTTGCTACGGGACATTGAATCAAATATTAGCAGGCATGCGTGTTTATATCTGAGCCTGTGTGCATATTTTTGATTGTTAAAATCCAAATTCAAAACAGGTCAAAGAGAGGATCAAAGGCACAACATGACCATGGTGACTGTATGTAACCATAACTGTGCTGCATTATTTACAACAGAGGTTGAGTGCAACAGGTTTGTGGTTGTGGTGAAGTATGTCCGGCTGTAAATTCCTGTGGTGCTCAGAGACTTGTGTAATATTTTGGGATGTTTTTGTGGCACTGCACCACAGAATTTGTGGTACTGTTACCAAATATTCGGCAACTGTAGCTCAAAGCAGGTCAAATCCTACAATCAGCATAACAAAGCAGATCCATTGAAGGGGGCGTGTGTGTAGACCGAGCACCTAAAGTGCTTTAAAGCGTTGTAGCAAGATTAGGAAACTGCTTCACCGGCAATTATCAGGTCACTGCTTCAAAATAAAGAATAACTTTCAAAATGCTGTAAATCGATTGTTTATTTCATGCCTGTGTCTTACATGCAATGGCAGCCTATAGCTATGGACAGTCCATAATCACTTCACTGTCCTGAGAAGACTGAGAGCTCTTCAGCTTGGTGAGGTAGCTGACTGGCTGTGCCCCGGGGACAGAGGAATCACTGACCCGTAGCCAGTTCTCCTCCAGCATCAGTGAACCCCACATATTATCATCCGAGTGAGTCATCAGTGGCACTTCAGCACGGCCGAGGTTCTTCATGCCAGTCTTCTTATTTTTAATCCCCCGGTGAGCCTTGTTTGAGCTGTCGCCTCCCCCCTTCTTCTTACTCTCTTGCGTTACATCCTCCCGTGTGTGCTTCCATCACGTTCTGGTGAAATATTTGGAGGTCTGCCAGCAGCGTTACTCTGCCGTCGTGTGCAAATGTGGCAAGTGCACGTGGGCGCCCACTGAAAATGTTTGTGCGCGCAGATTCAAAGGTGTGCGCGTGTGTGTTCGCAGCATTTTTCTTTTCTCACACATGTGAATTCAATTGATGGCTTAAGGCTGGAATCACTGACAAGTGTGCCTTTGTATATATCTGTGTGTCTGGACAAATGCATGAATGGACAGCTGGGTTCACTGCTTTTAGGGCCTTGTTTGTGTGCCCATGTGTGAACAAGCAGGAGTGAATGTGTTGAAAAGAGTGAATGAAGAAAAACAGAGAAACAGAGGTATTGGATGGGTGTTGTCTTACAAGCAACAACAGCACATTGCAGAAAGAGGCATTTTCAACCAATTTATTAATCCTTTTAGGCAATGTTCCCTGTTCAGAAATGCAAATTGAATCAATCTGAGTCTGACTTTTAAGACTTTCAAGTGGGATTTAATTAGAAGCCGAGGCGCACAGTTTTAATGAGAGAGGGGGTGGAGAGAAAGATAGACAGAGAAGGAGAGAAAGGGGAGAAGGAAGTGAGGGAGGGAGGGGGAGTCGGTGTTTTAATGCTAGTCCTGTGGGATTGGGGTGAAGGACACAAAAACCCAGCGCTGACGGCTTTCTTAAAAAGAGGAATTCTGTCGTTCCATCGGGCCTTCTGTCCGTCAGTCTTCGTCGTCCTTCACCTTCGACTTGGCTGTTTACGCCCAGGGAGGGTCCGTACTTCGGGGTCTGTGTGGTGACAGTAAACAACCCCCAATCCAGTCCAAACCCACACAAAGCCCTCAGCAGGCGAACAAATCACCCACTTCAGCTGTGGTTCTGCCATCTCTGAATTCTTTGTCTTTTTGTGTTGCTGTTATTTACTCCAATACTATTTCTCTTTCCTCCTCCAATTCCACCTCATCATCCTCCCATCATTTTCCAAGCCCTAAGCTGACTGAGCCTCCCAAAGCCATCAGGTCTGATTGTCTGATCTTGAGGCATCGAGTCCGCTGGCTGAAATGAAAAATGAGGATCCCGCTCAGCCTCTCTTTTTATTTTGTTTTCTTTCCCTCTTTCATTCATTTTTCCTCGCTCCCCCTTTTTCTTTTCCCACCTCTCTTTCACACTCCATCTCCCTCCTTCTCACACAAACCCACAAAGCTCTATGTCGGCTCTTTCACTCGTGTTTCGTCACCTTTTGTGGCCTTCCCCACACCTGCCAATCTCACCCCGTTCCTCCTCTCCTTCCTGTTCATTTGCTCCTCCTAAATGACGGACTGTTAGTTACACTGTTACAGGAATATGTGAAGGAGAACAAGAAGAAGGAAATATTATTGGGTGAAGCTTTACATTACAGCCTGTGAGACACAGCGGTGATCTACAAAATGTTTTATACCAAACTTCAAGATTTAAGTGGAGAAATACAGAGTGCAACAAATTTGTGTTGATGACAAACCGTGAGCACAACTACACTGAGAGTTAGCAAAGTGTGTTATGTTGCTGTCGTTCATTTCAAAATAATGTTTTTATGAAATAGTAAAAGCGTGTCACTTTAAACATTTGATGTTTTCCTGTGTTTTATGAATAATGTATCATATTCTGAGAATTATCTTATTATCGTTTTATGATCTTCAAATCGTCCTGTTCTTCTTGTGCATTTCACACAGTATTCAAACCATCACAAATTGAGGTTGTATTTTGTTTTCCCCTCTAAATATCAGCTGAATTATATCCTGACTAAATCCAAACCTAATCTCCCTTCTAGTTTCCTCTCATGTTGAGCTGTAAATAGCAGTAACGTGACTCACTGTGGGTGGACGTTACTCTGCTGCTTTGATTTCACCGGGCTAAGACTTGGTGAGGATGGTGATCCATCACCGGAGAGACAGCTGGTTCATAACTATTTGTTGAGGGGAGCAGAGGACGTGGTGTCTAGCTACAAGACATCCTGGATAAACCTGCAGTGCTATGAGTCGCATGTCTGAGGGAACAAGTGAGTAATAGACAGTTGGGGTATATTTAAATTATAAAACCAAATATTTATTCAGCATTTTTACATCTGCACTCTTTGGAAATTGTATGGGTCCAAAACATTCACTATACAACTATTATATATATTGTATATTATATATACAACTATTCAGTTTTTTACATAGACTGTTCAATCACCACGGCTCTCTAATGTTAGAGACATTAATACAGGTTTTAGTGGTTGGCCCTGATAATGGTGCATATATAAACAGGATGGACAGACTGGGAGCTGAGTAAGAGGCGGCTGACAGTGTTGTCTGAGCCTGCAGAAAGCATCGGCCCCGTCCTGGGTTAGTAGTAAGGTGACCCAGGCCGGTGAAGCTGCCAGGTATCAGTGTGGTAGATGGGTTGTGGTGTGTAAGGAGCAAGCTGATAGAGTGTGTGAGGTCCAGTCTATTGCTGCCATTAATAACCTAGATAGGCCTGCCAGCACCTTGGAGCCCCACTCCCATACATAACCCTCAGAGCAGCCAGTAGAGCCCCACAATGGCCTCCAAGGAGGCAAGTATACGCACGTCGACAAACTCCTCTGACTGCTGACGTTAACACGACAGAGAGGAAGAGTTGGACACCTGGTTTAAAACATGTCTCAACAGCAATTCAAGAGGTTATGGTCTCAGAAATGACATTTTTACAAAGTTTTCCTTCCCATCACTGAGCCCATTCACGCGAGACGGACGAAAGAAGGAAAAAATGAAGATATTTCAGTGTCATAAAGTAATGCTTCGTTCAGTGTGGGCACACCTCTGTGGTGAGAGGGACTTTTAAAAATCACAATTCACTGCAACATGGTGTGTCATTTCTGAGTGTCTTGACAGTTAGATCCCATCGTACACATCGACGCTGAGTGTGGGCATCCTTGTTGAATGAGATGGACATCCAGAGGAAGGTGCACAGAGCTTCTTCATCGTGCCGCAATACCTACTGATCGAACAAAACAGACTCTTGTCTCAGTCATCTCAGCTTTTTTTTGTAGCTTTGTTTTATTTTACACTCAGAAGTCATGTTGGGATGGTAAAATGGGAGGTGCCTAGTTTAGGGCAAATGTAAGGACAATGAGCAAGAGTAAAAGGGACAGGAGGGCAGCAACGTGCACTCGTGGGTCCACTCAGACAGCGATGGAGGGATAAAGGTAAAGATGGATCGGAGAGAAGAGGCGAGAGGCTTTAATGAATTAATGACTGTTCTTACAACTAGATGCCTCCTAGCCGCAGCCGATGAAATAATAAATAAACACATGAATAAGTGAAGAGGCCGGGATGAGACAGCACTCTGGAGGGGAAGAAGACAGAGGATAGGAGTGGGTGAGCTGGGGGGGCTGGTAAGGCAGATAGGCTGTGAGCTTCTCTGGTGATTCGCTACAACATCAAGCAGCTGGAGGTTACTGAAAAATTTAGCAAAGAGCGGGGAGCCAGTGAATGCTAATAGAGCATTCCCCCACCCCACCAACTCGCTCCAGCACACTCAGACCACCTTCAGTCTCCGGTGACCTTGCTCGATGGCGAGATGGAGCAGCCACTGTGCATGCTAATGAGGCGGCGGCTACAGGCTTTGCAGGGTTGCCAGACGCTACGGGGCACCAAAAGGGCAAGTAGGGGCATCCAAATGACATGTTAGCATGCTCGGAGCCTGGACAGAGATGGGCAGGGTGCCACTCACTCAGGCCACAGAGGTCCATCAGATTATATTAGGGAGAAAAACTTTAACAAGAAGCATGTTAATGAGGGGCGCTGGACTTGAATACAAGTTCCAAAAGTGGCTCAAATAATAATGATCATTGCTTTTGTAGATAATGATACAAACAATTATAATTATAAGACAGCTACATGCTATACTATATAGTGCGAGTGTTTTGTGACTGTGAGTGTATAGAAACTGTAACCCTAATGTATCCATCTCACTGTGAAGATCAAATAAAACCAAACAGTTACAGCTCTAAGAGTGTGAAGGTGAACTTTCCATCTGACCTGTTTATCTTCTGTGCCTGCAATACAGTCGTTAAACCACAAACTTGTGTTTGAGTCCCCAGACTAGCCTTAACAGAACTTAACAATGAGTAAGACCACCAGGCAAATACACCAGTTATTTAGAGCATTATCTGACAAAAACAATTGTTTAAGATTAATTTTGGTTTTATTAAAGATTTTGATGATTTCAGCACAGACTGTAAACTTCAAATGCATATAAAGTAATAAACAAGGCTACAGGAAAATAAATAAATAAACAATATAATTATTACAGAAGATGAATGTTATGAAAAGTGAAACATTTATTTTGGATACTGTTTGGTATTAGTTGGGTTAAAATCCTGAAGAGATAAAAACAATTACTGTGTCTGAATATTAGCACTGACCTTACAGCTACAAGAGTCAGAGTTTATCGTCCACGTCTGTCCAAATCAAACCTGCAGGATGCTCAGCCACACTTCTCCACTTCAGTCTACACCCTCCACCTCCCCAGCCGTCCTGTGCAGGCCTTAAACCCATTTGTTCTCTGGATTTCACTCTTTATTTACTCACATTAGTTCACTGCTCAAACAGCCAGCAACCCGCCCGGTTCTCCAGGCATGTGTTCACACATTCCCAGCTCCGGCTAAAAATCCCATCCCAGCAGAAACTATTCATCTTTTATCCAACTACAGTCTCTATGTATTTATTCATCAATTACAGCTAACTACCGTTGCAAATGTGTGTAAACAATTGTGTTGCTAGGCAGCATGCCAGAGGAGTGGTTTTACATTCAAAGTGACGCCCTCTGCCTGTACCCTACAAATATGGCCGTTTGGTCCAGTATCTAGAAGTTGGCCACAGAGGTTGTCAGCTTAGCTACGATCCTCTCTTTCAGGTCAGCTGCTCGTGTATTCAACACCTTCACTCAACATCCTGTAAGCCAGCATTTTCTAGTCGATGGTAGGAATTGTTTGTCAGTTGCTTCTCTGTCAGTGGTACATCCCATTCAGGGTGTTGGTCATCCATGATGATTTTTCTTCCTGTTCCACATCACCATCTGTCGTCAGGTGCCTGAGGCATTCTTGGAGAAGCTCACTTCCATCTTCCTCATGTATTCACTGATGCTTCATGTTTCATCCTGGATTGCAGCTCTAAACCTCACCTTCCTTCTTTCCATTGCTCATAAACCCTCCAGCTGTTGGACTTTGGATGGAGACCTCGAAGCATTGTGAGGAGTTTTGACATAAGTGGACTCAATCTTCTCCTGCAGCCAGCTTATTATTTTGGCTGGTTATCTGGTAACTGGTACGGCATATATATGGTATGAAGGTTCGGATGTTATTCTTACAATTCATTGGGTGTTCTAGCCTCTGTCTTACTCTCTGGAAGTATTTGGCTGTGGCTGACCTTCATGCATCTTTATCGTGGTTGGCCTGTGGGATACCCAGGTAATCGTAGCTGGCCTGTATATCTGCTGTTATGCCCTCTGGTACCTCCACTACTTCAGTCTGGATCAACTTCAGTCTCTTTGCAAGCAGCCATACATCCTAATATCTACAGTACATTCTGTGAGGTGGATCAGTAACTCTTTACTGTAAGTGACATTTGTTTGAATATATCATCAAACACACACACACACACATATATATACATATATAATAAAAATATGCTACCAGTCAAAGGTTTGCACACACCTTTTTTAATGTTTTTTCTTTATTTTTACTATTTTCCACATTATGGACACAAACAGAAGACATCAAATACATGGAATTATGTACGGATCTGGTGTCAAGCCGGCACTGATGGCTGACTTCTGGCATGGTAAGCTGTATGTCATCCAGTTATGGGCCAGATGTAGATGGCACTGTTTATGTG
Organism: Astatotilapia calliptera; assembly: GCF_964374335.1. Lineage (NCBI taxonomy): Eukaryota > Metazoa > Chordata > Actinopteri > Cichliformes > Cichlidae > Astatotilapia > Astatotilapia calliptera. The sequence continues at coordinate 36,571,561 of NC_137442.1, read as the reverse complement.
ATGGCATGCCACATCTGGCCCGATAATGGTTTGGTATGTGGCCCAGGTTCATAGAAAACAGGTCTGGCCCAGATCCGGCATCAAGCTGGCACTTCTGACTGACCGGTGTAATGGCAGGGTGTCTGTCAACCAGATGTGGGCCAGGTCTGGCAATGATGGCACTATTTATGTTCCTATTTTAGTTAGAAGACCCAAATGCCATGTTGCAGTACTATACTGCTATGGTGGCCAACGTTTCAAATGCAGGTTTTACAGGTTTGTGAGTGTACACGTTATCCAAAACCTAGTGACAGTTTATTCATGTTTACCACCAGGTGGCTGAAGCTCAGAAGGTAGAGCAGGTCACCTACTGATCGGAAGGTTAGTGGTTCGATCCCTGGCTCCTCCAGTCTGCATGTCAAGAGTGTCAATGTAGTTAGGAAGCACTCAGTTTAGAGAAAGTGTGTGAATGTGGTGTGCTGTATAGAGCACTTTTAGTAATCCGGGAGAGCAGAAAAACACTATATAAGAATCAGTCCATTCACTGTGTGAACAGAGATTTGTCATGTTACTTTTGTACTATTGTGTTCCAGCACATGTTGTTATTACATGGCTTGATTAAGGTACACATTAGGCAAGGCAAGGCAAGGCAAGGCAAGTTTATTTGTATAGCACAATTCAACAACAAGGTGATTCAAAGTGCTTTACAGAGACATTAGAAACAAGAACAAATAAAAAGCATGATTTAAAATTGATTAAAACAAGCAAATAAACTAACTAACTAATTAACAAACAAACAAACAAACAAACAAACAAACAACAGTATATAAAATCAAAACAGATAAAATCAGAACAGTAGATAAAATCAGTAGTTAAATGTAAGTTTTGAAATTTAAGCTTAAAGTGTGGATTTGGTGCTTTATTCAAATGCAGCTGAGAACAGGTGAGTCTTCAACCTGGATTTAAATAAACTGAGTGTTTCAGCTGATCTGAGGCTTTCTGGGAGTTTGTTCCAGATATAAGGATGTAGATGTTAAACAGAAGGGGTCCCAAGATGGAACCTTGGGGAACTCCACATGTGATACTTGTCTGCTCAGATGTGAAGTTACCTATTGATACAAAGTATTTCCTGTTTTCTACGTATGTTTTGAACCAGTTTAGTACAGTTCCTGAAAGACCTGTCCAGTTCTCCAGTCGTTTGAGTAATATGTTGTGGTCAACTGTATCAAATGCTGCACTGAGATCCAGTAAAACTAAGACTGACATTTTTCCACTGTCTGTATTCAGACATATGTCATTAAACACTTTGGTCAGAGCGGTTTCAGTGCTGTGGTTCTGTCTAAAACCTGACTGGAAGGCATCATAGCAGTTATTCTGTTTTAAGAAGTAACTGAGCTGTTGAGAAACTGCTTTTTCAATGATCTTACTTAAAAACGGGAGATTTGAGATCGGCCTGTAGTTGTTCATTTGTGTCTTGTCAAGATTGTCCTTTTTCAGTATAGGTTTGATTACAGCAGTTTTTAGTGATTCTGGAAACACACCTGATAATAAAGAAAAGTTGACGATCTGTAACAGGTCTGACTCTAAAGTCTTTGAGACCTTTTTGAAAAAACTTGTTGGCAGGACATCTAAACAGCAGGAGGAGGAGTTCAGTTGACCTAAGATGTCCTCCAGGTCTTTGCTGTTAATAGGTTGAAACTGTTTCATGGTGTTTAAACAGTTTTTCGGTGGACACAGTACATATCCTGGATCTGCTGTTGATGTACCAATTGCTTGTCTAATTTTTTGGATTTTTTCAGTGAAGAATTTGGCAACATCTGGGGCCAGAGCTGAAACTGTTCTGGGCCAGCACAGGGCCACCATTGTGTCTGCAACAGGCTTGTGCTGGCCCATGTATGGGCCACCTCTGGCAAACCAGGTCTGGGCCACCAAAGGGTCGTCATTCTTTGCGGTATGTGGGCCATGTGTAAGCACATTGTGTGGGCCAGATCCGGACCATACCAATTTGCTATGTGGGTAGAATTCATATTATGGCAAGAACCAGTCAGCTAAATAAAGAGAAACAACAGTCTTTAAATAAATTAAATTCTAAATCCATCATTACTTTAAGAACTGAAGGTCAGTCAGTCCCAAAACCATCAAGACTACGATGAAACTGTCTCACATGAGGACCACCCCAGTAAAGAAAGGCCAAGAGTCCCTCTGCTGCTGAGGATACATTCATCACAAACTTTCATTTGATATTTTGATAAAACAAATAAAATAACTCGTTTTGATAAAATAGTTCTGTTTAACTATTTTAAGGAAGAGCTTTTTTAAATACTTCACTTGTCAGTTCCTCCACTGTGTCAAGAAACATATACTGTGTTATATAGTAGAAGGCCTTTAATTGTAGGAGACAAAATGATTTTACCTTTGTAATGTTTTAAAATGCACAAAGGATTTAAAATCCTTCCACCACAGAAAACACCAAATTTAGCAAAGACAAAGAGTTAAGAACGACATGACCTTGGGGGCAGGTGAAGCATTTCTTTAGGTGGCTCTGCCCCACATAATCTCGGCTCCAGCTCTCTTTAGTCAGACCTTCAGGCCTAGACTGTCCCTTGGTTTCTGTCCCCAGCTGGGATGCTGACAGGCTGGATAAGAGGCTCGGGGGCGCCGCCGAGGAGACCCGGTGACATGATTTACAGGCAGAGCTGCTGGTGTTGCTGGGCGACGTCTTACTGCGGTCCCCCGCCACTATAATCGGAGCTCCATGTCCGGCTCCGAGGAGTCTGCCCAGGCTCACATCTCATCCTCCCCTCTTACTCCTCCTCACCCCCTCCCCTGCCGGCTCGACTCAACAGTGCACTCCCTCTCGCCTCCCTCTTCATTCTCCTGCTCTACCAGTGAGCCTTTGTGAAGTGCAGGGAGGGAGGGAATGCAGAGGGGATAGCAACAATAATAGCTGTGTTATGAGGGCCGCTCCTTTGAGGTGAGATCCACACTCAGACACACAGATACATGTATGCAGACGCAGAATCGTGGAAACGTAACACAAAGACCAACAGCAACACAATGGCCCTGCGCTGTCTTGCTTTCCATTGCGGTGGAGATTTATTGGCTACTATGTGGCGTGCCGATCCATCCCTGTTATAAAAGTATATTGTCTGGGCTCTACAGAGCACCACTGCAGTGTCTGTCTTGCTGTGTCAGAGCCTCAGCACCTCCACAGCTTTCTTCTCCACCCTCTATAATCAGTGGAGAGCAGTGGGAGTGACTTGGAGTCTGGCTCACTGCAGAGTGCTGGCTGTGAGCGAGGTCATCTGTCCGAGGCACTGCGAGTTTCCAGGGAGGGAAAGGGAGAGGGATGCAGGGAGCTAATTATGGGAAAATAGAGGACAATTAGGACTGGGCAAGGTTTCCCTGTAAAAACTTCTTTAACTTCCCCTTGATTTGTCAGTTTTTTGCATCATTAGAGTCCCTTGGACTAATAAATTATTTGGATTTTTTTTTTTTTGCTGGTTATCTTCAGTAGCTTCTCCACAGACGCCACACTGGCACCGAGCAAAAATGCTCTAACTGTAAAACACTAATCCAAATATGTGGTTTGGAACTGTTACTGACTGACACCCAGAAACTGGAACAAGTTAAGTTTTCTATTTAACATAAGGATGAATAAACGTTTGTCTTATTCTACACTTGTTTTCTCACCATCTTTGGATTTGGGAAACCTTTATGCTGTTTGTTAGCACATCAGTTACCAATGACTGCTTGAACAGCTCAACTAATAACACAACTATAGACGTTAAACTCATTTTCTTCATTGTTGATTCATTAGTTATTGTTGCTAATTCTCAAATACAATTAATAAAACCTGAAAGTGACGGTGAAGTAAAAAAAACACTGATCATTGCTTTACAGTGTTTGGCTGGGAACTTTTGTCATTTACATGCATTGTTCCAGCATTTTCATCATCTTTAAAATGCAGTAAAACAAACCCTTTTAATACTGTACCTGCTCCATACAGCTGCACTTCAAAGCTGTTCCTGCAAACTTGGATCCTGAAAACTTTGAATTCACAACTGGTGGGTTTGTTTTTTTTAAATGCCAGAGCATAAAAAGGCCATCATGCACTTAATGGAAATTCTTATAGGGATGGCTCAAAATACACTGAGGTGGACACGAGTAAAAGTATTCAGGTAGGTAAAGCCTATGAAAATGCCACTGTCAATAACATAATATCTCAGTCTGTATTTTATATTCAACCCCAGTCAGCAGCGACTGGCAGGTTCATCCATATTTTAATGAGATCGGGGCCTGTATTGACTAACCCATATATTCTAACCCCTGTTATGGCATCTTTTCATCAGATGCATGCATTTTCTGCAGCTGAGCCTGTGAAGCAGCTTGAGAGTCTGGGAGGACTGTGATCTGCGATGCACAAAAACGCCAGATGCAGGATTGGGAATGCAAGGGAGAGAGGAAAAGAGAGGAGCCCTGTCAGAGCGGTCGGCACTGAGGCCTTTAAGACTGTCAGCAACACGGCTCTGTGATAGAACCAGGCCGACTGCCGCTGTTGACAGAGTGTGTGTGTGTGTGTGTTCTCATGAGAAAGCAATGGAAGTAAAGGCATGTGTTTTTTTGTTTTTGTTTTTTAAAGATGTGATAGAAGGTTTGTCACTATAGAGCCTCTCATCACTTTTCAAAGGCGAGCTTACACTTCTGAGAATATAAACCTACTTTCTGAGTGCATGTTTGGAGCTTTATCGAACTCGAAAGAAACCCAACAATCCCCTTTTACTCTGATTCTCTTTATCATCAATCATCCCTTTCTTACACTTTACATACTTAAACTGTGCTGGGAGGCCAAAGTGTTGAGGTAATGAGTTACACATGTCCCTATTAATGAACTGGCACATGGTGGAGAACCTTCCCACCCGTCCATAATTGATATTAATCCCTGCTCTTTGGAGTGGCTCAGGGGAATGGTTGGAGGAGACGTTAATGCACATATGATACCTCAGGCTAACTCTTTAAATGAGAGACTGAAAAGAAAGAAAGGATATTAAAACTTGCCAGAAAAAAATGTTATCATGTAGGACTCTTAGCCAAAAGCAGAATAGCAAACCTTAATCAGCCAGAATATCAGAGAAACAATTAAAAACAGCTTACAATACAGTGAGACCAGTCTACAACGGCAAATATGTGTTCGAGAACTAAATCACTGTGACTAAATATTAGCGAGGAACAGGAAAATAAAATGTAACAAATGTATTCTATGTAAATTAAAATATGTCATTTTTCAGGTCTATAGACAACAAGGTGATCCATAGTGAGAGGAGGTGAAGCAGCTGGAATAAACCTGGAAAGGTCAAGATTTACCCTGGAGGCAAGAACAATGAAAGTCAGTAGAAACAAAATAGAATAAGGGAGAGGTGAACATGCACCGAGCAGAGATAGTGAAGGTGAATGGGTTTAGATACATGGAGTCAAATATTAGAAGCACTGGACGGTGCACAGGAGACGAGAAGGATCCAACTCAGGGTCACGGGGGGCCAAGAGCTTCTACAGCTGCCACAGCATGAGAGGGATAAGGCATAAATACAGACCACCATTCACACTTATAGGCAATTCTAACTGCATGTCTGTGGACTGTGGGAGGAAGCTGGAAAGGACCCACGCATGCAAACTCCACACAGGAAGGCCCCAGTGGAGACTTTCTGCTGCGAGGCAACGGTCCTGACCACCACTGTGCTGCCATAACAACAACTACTGATCTCTGGCCTGATTCTACAGCAGGTCCTGTTCAACGTCCTTTAATAACAGGAAGATTTAACCTCATACATTTGAACCAGTAAATAAATCCATAATTACTGGTGCCCAGTCAAACCCACAACAGTTTACTTTTATGTGCACTTTCTTACTTACTATATTAATGTGTTGTGTTCATACCATTCTGAAAATTTAAACCCCAAACAAGTGAAACTCCTGTCGAATGACATGGTAGAAAGTGTTGTTTTCTTCTCTGTAATAATGACTTCCTCTAGGATTTTGTTAGCTGTATCATAAAGTTATTTTTAAACACTTTAAACTATATTGGGGGGATAGCTTAGTTAGATTTAAGTGCAAAAACGTTTTTTTAAATAATTAGAAATATAGCTTTTAGGGATCAAATAACCACCGGTTAGAATGCTCTCCATCACTGCCATGCTTGAGGTAAGGTATTAAACCTTACCAAAGATACTATCACAGTGTCAGCAATGGTACTGGAAGCCTAGCAGAATGATGTCCACTATGTTCCAGTTTGGTCTCAGGATCCTCGGATATCCTTGGGTTTGTGGAAAGCCGGTTTTAGAAACTGAAGCATCTTTTTAAAACCTGGACTTTTACCCGTCACAGAGAGTTTAACAAAAAACACACAAAGCTACAGCCCAAGACCATTTCTTTCAGAAAATACTTTTTGAACAATGTTCCCTCTAAGCTGCGCGTGTGCACAATTATGTACAGAAAATATGTGTTGTGCACAAAAAAATCTAACTTGAATTAAAATTAAAATTAATACTTTAACAATTCTGTTTGCAGTGTGAGTCAGTGACTGGCTGCTCCCGTATGGGATCAGAACGATGCCACCTTATCCCAAAGTCCAGCCAATGATGCGATTCACATTCGTATATACGCAGCTAATCAACGTGGCTGACAGGCTATGACAGCGTCCTTATGTGCCGGTGTTTTAGCAAAGCGGCTGATGTGGAGTGAAGCCACGTTAATGACAACGTGTACAACCATTGGAGATGTGAGCAGGACAGACGGAACAACTGACGGACAAAGTGTGGACTTTATACCACTTTTTAAATTGTGTTGATCGGCCACGTAAAACCAGAGTTATGATAAAATATCTGCAATGTTTGTTTTTCTTCCTGAATACTGTCGTTGTTTATATTTACTGCAGGAAGAAACGGTAAAAACGCCGTTTTATAAGGAAAACGCTCGAAAGCCTGCGAGCAAAAACAAAACTCCCAGCCTTTCCTATTGGTGGAAAAATGTACCATGTGGACCAATCAAAGAATGATATGGCAACATGGCCTTTAGTTGTTTAGGACGGGGGAAGTTTTAGGAGTGACGGCGTGTTTGAGATGTGAGAGATTTGAGACGTTTAGCACAAATCTTGTGTAGTTAGTGTGTAGTCAGTGTGTAGTTAGTGTGTAGTCAGTGTGTAGTTAGTGTGTAGTCAGTGTGTAGTTAGTGTGTAGTTAGTGTATAGTTAGTGTGTAGTTAGTGTGTAGTCAGTGTATAGTTAGTGTGTAGTTAGTGTATAGTTAGTGTGTAGTTAGTGTGTAGTCAGTGTGTAGTTAGTGTGTAGTCAGTGTGTAGTTAGTGTGTAGTCAGTGTGTAGTCAGTGTGTAGTTAGTGTGTAGTCAGTGTGTAGTTAGTGTGTAGTTAGTGTGTAGTCAGTGTGTAGTTAGTGTGTAGTTAGTGTGTAGTTAGTGTGTAGTCAGTGTGTAGTCAGTGTGTAGTTAGTGTGTAGTCAGTGTGTAGTTAGTGTGTAGTTAGTGTGTAGTCAGTGTGTAGTTAGTGTGTAGTTAGTGTGTAGTCAGTGTGTAGTTAGTGTGTAGTTAGTGTGTAGTCAGTGTGTAGTTAGTGTGTAGTTAGTGTGTAGTTAGTGTGTAGTCAGTGTGTAGTTAGTGTGTAGTCAGTGTGTAGTCAGTGTGTAATTAGTGTGTAGTCAGTAGGTAGTTAGTGTGTAGTTAGTGTGTAGTTAGTGTGTAGTCAGTGTGTAGTTAGTGTGTAGTTAGTGTGTAGTCAGTGTGTAGTTAGTGTGTAGTCAGTGTGTAGTCAGTGTGTAGTTAGTGTGTAGTCAGTGTGTAGTTAGTGTGTAGTCAGTAGGTAGTTAGTGTGTAGTTAGTGTGTAGTTAGTGTGTAGTCAGTGTGTAGTTAGTGTGTAGTTAGTGTGTAGTCAGTGTGTAGTTAGTGTGTAGTTAGTGTGTAGTCAGTGTGTAGTTAGTGTGTAGTTAGTGTGTAGTTAGTGTGTAGTCAGTGTGTAGTTAGTGTGTAGTCAGTGTGTAGTTAGTGTGTAGTTAGTGTGTAGTCAGTGTGTAGTTAGTGTGTAGTCAGTGTGTAGTTAGTGTGTAATTAGTGTGTAGTCAGTAGGTAGTTAGTGTGTAGTTAGTGTGTAGTTAGTGTGTAGTCAGTGTGTAGTTAGTGTGTAGTTAGTGTGTAGTCAGTGTGTAGTTAGTGTGTAGTTAGTGTGTAGTCAGTGTGTAGTTAGTGTGTAGTTAGTGTGTAGTTAGTGTGTAGTCAGTGTGTAGTTAGTGTGTAGTCAGTGTGTAGTCAGTGTGTAATTAGTGTGTAGTTAGTGTGTAGTCAGTGTGTAGTTAGTGTGTAGTTAGTGTGTAGTCAGTGTGTAGTTAGTGTGTAGTCAGTGTGTAGTCAGTGTGTAGTTAGTGTGTAGTTAGTGTGTAGTCAGTGTGTAGTCAGTGTGTAGTTAGTGTGTAGTTAGTGTGTAGTTAGTGTGTAGTCAGTGTGTAGTTAGTGTGTAGTCAGTGTGTAGTTAGTGTGTAGTCAGTGTATAGTTAGTGTGTAGTTAGTGTGTAGTCAGTGTGTAGTTAGTGTGTAGTTAGTGTGTAGTTAGTGTGTAGTCAGTGTGTAGTTAGTGTGTAGTTAGTGTGTAGTTAGTGTGTAGTCAGTGTGTAGTCAGTGTGTAGTTAGTGTGTAGTTAGTGTGTAGTCAGTGTGTAGTTAGTGTGTAGTCAGTGTGTAGTTAGTGTGTAGTTAGTGTGTAGTCAGTGTGTAGTTAGTGTGTAGTCAGTGTGTAGTTAGTGTGTAGTTAGTGTGTAGTTAGTGTGTAGTCAGTGTGTAGTCAGTGTGTAGTTAGTGTGTAGTTAGTGTGTAGTCAGTGTGTAGTCAGTGTGTAGTTAGTGTGTAGTCAGTGTGTAGTTAGTGTGTAGTTAGTGTGTAGTCAGTGTGTAGTTAGTGTGTAGTTAGTGTGTAGTCAGTGTGTAGTCAGTGTGTAGTTAGTGTGTAGTTAGTGTGTAGTCAGTGTGTAGTTAGTGTGTAGTTAGTGTGTAGTCAGTGTGTAGTTAGTGTGTAGTCAGTGTATAGTTAGTGTGTAGTTAGTGTGTAGTCAGTGTGTAGTCAGTGTGTAGTCAGTGTATAGTTAGTGTGTAGTTAGTGTGTAGTCAGTGTGTAGTTAGTGTGTAGTTAGTGTGTAGTCAGTGTGTAGTCAGTGTGTAGTTAGTGTGTAGTTAGTGTGTAGTCAGTGTGTAGTTAGTGTGTAGTTAGTGTGTAGTCAGTGTGTAGTCAGTGTGTAGTTAGTGTGTAGTCAGTGTGTAGTTAGTGTGTAGTCAGTGTGTAGTCAGTGTGTAGTCAGTGTGTAGTTAGTGTGTAATTAGTGTGTAGTCAGTGTGTAGTGTAGTCAGTAGTGTTGTTGTGTGTCAGAACAATGAGGCGCCTGCTGAGTGTTACAGGTGTTACAGCAGTGACACATCTGCTGTTGTCAGGCCTGCAGGTATCAGGCTGCTGTTCTCCTTCATCTCATAGTGGACAGAAATTATTTTTGGAGCGACACAAATAATTTGTGTGGCATCAGATTTGATGCAGAACAGCTGATTGTTCTGTGAATAGTTTGAAATGTTTGTTTAAAACAATGTTTGGGCAAGAAGACGTGAGTGGGTGTGAGAGAGCTTCCCTTTGATTCCCTGGAGTTTGGATTTCCCTTCACTGTATATATCGTGCACTGGTGCTGTAAATAAACTGTTTACGTCCAACTTCTCTGCGCTTGAGTTCCTACTACCAGATTGTGACATAAACATCTGCAAAAAACTTTGTTGTTGTCAGGATCCTGGGTCTCCTAACCCAGCATTTTTAGTTCTGTGTGATATGTGTTTTATCGAGTACTCGTGTGATTTATTCTATGCTTTCTAGTTTGGATCCCTTGCCCCTCATGTTTCTCTGTGTCCCCTCTGTTCTGTGTAAAGTCCGTGTTTCTTGGTCTGTGTCTTCGCATGTTTTGAGTTTCTTGTTTTCTGTCACTCTGTATTGTGAATTATGTTCTCATGGTTGGTCTTTTGTTTCTCCCTCGAGTCTAGTTTCTTGTGTTCCAAGCTGAGTATTTCCCTCTGTGTATTTTGGTTCTTAGAGTCCTCTGCCTTATGGTTTATGTCTCTGTGTTTCTTAGTTGCTGTCTCCACCGTGTCAAGTTTGCGTCTCTGTGTTATACTTCCTGTTTTACTTTGAAGGTCCATGTCTAATGTGAATGTGTCCTGCTTTGCTTCCTTGTCTCGTCAGTCCTGATTTCTCCCAGCTGTGCCCTCCTGTGTCTCATTCCCCTCGTTACTTCCCAGTGTATTTAAACCCTGTGTTTCTCTGAGTCAGTGTCGTGTCGTCCCTCTTGCTGTGTGGGTCTCCCTGTGTGTTTTAGTTTGTGATTTTCTAGTTTAGTTTGCGTTTGTATGCTTTTTCCCTGCCAGCCAGTAAAGCTGTGATTTTGAGTTGATCGCTTGAGTCTGAGCGCCTGCATTTTGGGTCCTACTCCTACCTGCCACACAGTGCTTCCTGACAGTTGTCTGCATAACTCAGTTACTTTTTTGAAGTAGTAACTATATAATTAACTGCCCAACATTGGTCATTATTTACTGTATTTTGCAGACAGAGTTACAGACTCTCTCCCAGACCACAGACTCATAATACAGTCAGAGCTTTATAATAAATAATAAATAAAGAAAGTTGTGTTTTCAAAATTGGAGTTGAAGTTATTTTTCCTTCCAATAGTGTTAACATGCTGCACAGGACAGGAACAAGATTTTTTTTTACATTTTCATTGTAAGTGGGCTAAAGCAGTTAATTAAAAGTAGTCTAACATAAATGCTGTAATTTGATTACTTTAATAAACATGTAACTTGGATGGATGCGATGCTGGCGTGACCACAGTGCACACGTCTGCTGTTGCTCACAGTGGTCCAAGGGGACGCTCAGGGAGTTTGTGTGTTCGCTCACACACATGAAACATTACAGGGAACATTGTTTTTGAACTTTATGGATTTCCTAATTTTGATAAATTATGTGGTTAGGATTTCATAGAAAATCTCATAAATTATGTTTTGCATTTTAAATCTTACAAATCTCCTCTTCATAGCATGTGAAGTACTTCTTCCACTTTTCTCATTAAACTGCAAAGAGCTCTTCAGTCTTCGTGTCCAAAATCTGAATGACTGTTAAAACAAAGGGACAAGAGGCAATCACTGGTTTATATTCTGAACAGGTTTCATATTTAGAAAAGTTAAAAAACACACAATAAAGTAAATCCAAATCAGGGCAGCAACCTCTTTCTTTGGCTTTTACTGTAGTGTAGAGTACAGTGTGTATTACAGAAATATTTACTTACTCTAAAAAGAAATTCTCTGACTGTGAGTTTGAGATTCTTTGACTGAGGAGGACGAGTGTAAGACACCAACAGAACAAAGTCAGGAAATACAAAGTACATGAAAAAGATTTCAAAATAAAACGATAATTCAATTCAATTCAATTCAATTTTATTTATATAGCGCCAAATCACAACAAAAGTCGCCTCAAGGCGCTTAAGTGACTAAACAAAACCCAACATCGTAGACGGAGTTAAGTTAATGCAGCAATGCAGGCACTTCAAAGGAATTTTTTTCACAAACACTAAGACTTTGGTTAAGTTCAGGCAGAGACACGTGATTTAATCTAAAGCTTGACAGTCCCCAGTGGGAACGTTCTCCAGTGAAACATGCTGTAATGCATACAGAAACCTGAAGCAGCCCCATGAATGAATATGACTCAGTTTGGTCCACAGTTGCATTCTTCTTTGCTTCCCACTGAGGACATTCATTGTGTCTATTCAGTCTTTCACAATATGACGGCTTTGGCAGCTTTTTTTCACAGTTCTCTTAGCAACTACAGCTGGTGCTATCACAGAGGCCCGTTGGACATCTGACAGCATTCATATAAAAGCTAAAGACAAAGATGTCAAGCACAGTATATGCTGAGGACCAAGTGTCCAGACAGGGAAACGGTGCAAGTCTAGCTGCTAAAGGTTCGTCTTACGAAGTTCAGATAAGTTTCTTCTGACATGTAAGTCGATAATGACCAGAGTTTTGTACGAGGCGGAACGTTTCCCTCAGACTTTGACTATTTAATCATTTTCATTCAGTCTTCGGCCTTAAAGCCAGAGAGACTGCTGGGAGCCCCGCTGTTTTGCAAACGCACTGATTGGACTTGAGCAAAGACACCAAGACTGCACAGTGGCCCACTGGCTTCCCACAACGTTGTCTCAAACACACACACGTGCACGCACGCACGCGCGTGCGCACACATGCACGCCTTTACTTTTTATAACCAAGACGAACACAAATACACACTCTTACAATAACATGAGCAGACTGCATTCCTTAAAATACGCCCCTCATTTAGACACGTTTGTGCTCTTCAAGATGGTCAAAGCCTGTGTGTGTGTGTGTGTGTGTGTGTGTGTGTGTGTGTGTGTGTGTGTGTGTGTGTGTGTGTGTGTGCGTGTTCTTGTCTAGCTATCTTTGTGAGGACCGAAATCTGCATTCTGCGAACCAACAGTCACTTGTGAGGACACACTCACCGGTCCTCACAAGTTTGAAGCCTTTTTGAGGCTCAAAATGTGGTTTTAGTGTCAGGGTTACAGTTAGGTTAGGGTCAGGGGCTAGGGAAAGCATTATGTCAATGAAGGTCCTCACTAAGATAGCTGAACGGGGTTGTGTGTATGTGTGTGTGTGTGAGTGTGTGAGTGTGTGTGTGTGTGTGTGTGTGAGTGTGTGTGAATGTGTGTGTGTGTGTGTGTGTGTGTGTGTGTGTGTGTGTGTGTGTGTGTGTGTGTGTGTGAGTGTGTGTGAATGTGTGTGTGTGTGTGTGAGTGTGTGTGTGCTACATGTACTACACTTGAAGCTGTACAATTAGATTAAATATAAGAAATGAAAAAATAATGAATCTCATATGGCTCCTGTTACTAAAAATTATTGGAGGGTCTTTGCCTCACAATATCGAGTGCCTCAAGGCATCTGTTGTTGTGATTCCAAGCTATATTTATATATACATTATAATTCTAAATGACACGATACTAAAAGAGAACCTGAAATGCAGGACTCCACCAGTTTGTTCAGTTCTGGATTTAACAGGAGGACCTTAAATGTTCGCTCATGCTCAGGTGAGGTGACAAACTTCTCCACAAACCACATGCATCTGATGATCGGAGTGTTTCTTCTCCTTGGTCAAGGTGGAATGCAGGTATCTCAATCCAGAGAGGAAAAACATTCCCAGACTTAAATATTCCCCAAACCGTGTTTCACTGAGGGTTTGAGACAGCGGGACATTATTTCCTCTCCCATAGTGATGCATGTACTTCTTATTTCATGCATATCTTTTACACTTGAATATTTCATATCATTAAACAAGTTTTGACATTAGAGAAACCTGAGCCAGTTTAAAAGTGTTTGTTGTTCTGCTTGTGTGTCTACTGCCACTCCAGGTCCTCCCACAGTCCAAATGAATGTAAGTGGGGTTGGGTAAATGGGTGATTCCAACATGTGTGAATGTGAGTACAGATTTTTATCTGTCTCTCTGTGTTAGCCGTGTGTCAGACTGGCAACCCCTCCAGATGTATCCCACCTATATGTTAGTGTGTATGTAATATGAATTTATTGTTCACACACAAAAAATCTAAAAAATATGAAACGATTGGCTCACATGCACCAACACATGCACCAACACATGCACCGAAGGACATTTGGCACCATCCCAACTCTCCTACACAAAGAGCCATTGTAGTTAACTATGATAATGAGCTCAATATGCCCTCCTCAGGAATGTGTGAAACAGGGCTGTTTCTGAGCAGAAACGCCCTCTTTCCCACAGTCTTAAAGAGCCAGTGGCCCCTCTGAAACATGACTGGCATACAAATGCCTTTGTGCCTTTGAACAGGGCCAATGTTTGGCGGCGGGGCAGGAGAGGAGGCGGGTGCAAGAGGGCACTCTGGCTGCTGCCCAAAATCTACAACAGCCATATGCAGAAGAGGTGGAGGAGCATCTCCCAAGTGCCTAGAGGTTAACTGTAGACCAGCAGGGCTGTGAGCTCTGATTAGCAATTACTTAATGAATTAATGGAGGAGCAGGCGTGCTCAGACATGCAAGCCAAGACAGTTATGGAGAAGAAGGTGCCAAATGAAACCGCTATAGGTGGTGGAGAACTGAAAGAAGCCATACTACGGGCAAATATCAGTATATCAAATGTTTAGATAAAATAATGACTTCCTTTTGGTATCCCAAACAACAAATATACTTCAGATCAAAAGGTTTTCCACAGGGCATAGGTCTCAAGTTTTAAAAGAACATCTACTGCAGACAATTTTTTTGTAAAACATTTCTAAACAAGTCTTAGCTGACACGCTCAGATTCACATGTTAGTGTTTAGAAAAGATGACAGAGAGGAATCTGCTTACCACCTTACTGAAAAGAGGAGTTCTCTGCATAGTTTAACCTAAACCTTGGTTTAGGACTCCTTGGCCTCTCTGGGAGCTTTGCTGTTAGCCCCTGATTGGTGGTCCTGACCAAGTGGGCCTGCTGCTGAGAGAACTTCAGCTGGAGATGGAGTAAAAGGCAGGGCTGGGAACTGGCTGAAAGTCTGCAGTTGTTCCAAAATTCTAAGATATAACTGACTGTTCACATCAAAATTCTTAAAAAACGAAAGCAAAGTGTTTTCATACAACGTTATGCCTGCAAAACTTAAACTTCTGTGGAACCATCTCCAGCTTTGGATTCAGCAGACACACAGCCTTCCATTTAATCATCCATTATAATTAATCCCTGTTTCTAATACACAGCGAGCTTTTGTGCTGTCTTCCTCCCATCACCCTCAGCTAGTCTGCTGGAGGTCTCTTCCTGTTAAAAAAGAATTCATCCTTGACACTGACACTGTGCTTGCCTCAAAGGGGGTCATCTAATTGTTGGGGTTGTCTCTCCAATAATGCAGGGTCTTTACCTTAAAATGTAAACCACCGTGAGGGAGCTGCTGTTGTAATTTGGTGTTTTTTAAATACAATTTAACTGAATTGAATTAAAATACAACACAGAGTTCTTAAGTTCTCCATAAGCATCCACTCACACAATAACGCCAAATCTTTTTTTTTTTCCTTTTCCTAAGGCAGTATGGAGATGTAATCAAATGCCATCTACTCCGAATTATCAGGGTGGAACGCCGTAAGTTACTTTATATGACAGTTTATATAGATAACTTTGGATATTAATGCATATATATATATATATATATATATATATATATATATATATATATATATATATATATATATATATATATTAGGGGTGCAACGATATTCGTATCGATATTGAACCGTTCGATACAGTGCTTTCGGTTCGGTACGCATATGTATCGAACAATAAAAATTTTTTCAATTTTTTTTTTTTCAATTTTTTTTTTTTTTTTTTTTTGTGTCCCGTTTGGATCTATAGCCATCAGAATTGTTGTCTTGAGGCCAAGAAAGATGCCAAGATGATTTATTTTAAGTGGATCATCATATTGGTCCATTTGATTGACCTTTATTATAATTATGAATTTATTTTATTTTCAGTTGCAAACGGGACAGACATGACTGTGGGATAGGACAGGGGGAAAGAACAGAGGTGGGACCAAGTCATTGTTTTGCAAGTCTCAAGTAAGTCTCAAGTCTTTATCCTCAAGTCTCAAGTCAAGTCTCAAGTAATGTCAGGCAAGTCAGAGTCGAGTCTCAAGTCACTGGTGTAAAAGTCCGAGTCAAGTCACAAGTCTGAAACTTTGAATTTCAAGTCCTTTCGAGTCTTTAAAAAAAAAAACAACGAAAAAATAATGTTGCAGTTATGCTAAATGTAAATATTAGACCATGTAATTTTAAATCTGTGTTTTTCTCAACACATGACAAAAGTGAACGTAGAAAATATACACAAATTGTGAAATTGCACCTCTTTAAAATGCAGCTCAATTAAACTTAGCTCCAAGAATAATTTTCACCGACAGTTCTGAGATAAGCTGCATGTTATTCTTGGATGCGGTTGTAGGACCAGCTTTAAAATCGCATGACAAAAATATCATACATATTAAAAAAAACTGTATCACCAACGTAGCCTGGACAACATTTGCTAGTTAGATGAAGTCAGCTATCTCATCTTAGCATATTTATATGCATATTTATAATTACACGGTTCTTGGAGTGAGTGCATACACTCATGAAGTTTAGTAACTTCAGGTCACTGCAACAAGCCCAGGTACAGTTTACCGACGGATGGGTGCAGGACCTTGAAATGCACCGTGTAGAACGAAAGACCATCGTACGTATCATAAGTTTACCAGTCTCACAAATTGTCGTCATAAATACACATTCGTTAACCGTTTATTAATAGGACCTTTGAGCTCAACGGTAATTAATTAGTAGTGGAAATAATTTCTGGTACCCATCACAGTAATGTAGCAGTGACAATAATACTGTATGCTGTAATCGTACTGGGCAATTAGTGATACAAAACAACTGTTTTATCCTGTGAATAAAAGTATATGTTTTTGTCAATGTACCATAATAACAGAAGCGAAACGCAATATTGTGTCAGGACAATTCACTATTTATGCACAATAAATAAAGGAGCATAGCGCGACAATTTCTGTTCAGCGCCAGACTTGCTTGTAACCTATATCACTAATTATGTTATGAAAATGACGTATTAACTACTAAAAAACACTGACCTTCGTGTAAATGCTTGGAGCAGACTAACCTGTGAGCTGGAGTGTTCTGGGACGTTATATTTGATCTTTGAATGGCTGCAATCCAGGCCATCCGTCGCGTCTTTGTCACTTCGGAAACATGGCTCGAACAATTTCTCTTCAACGACGTAATCCGATAACAACCGATCTCTTTACCCGTCGGCTTCCCGTGGCTGTCATGTGACTGGCTATTGCAGTTAATGATACAACAGCTTCTTGCCATTTTTGTGTTTCTTTTTATCGCTGTATAACTGATTTCAATTGAAAGCCTGCGTGCGCTACTACCGCTTGCCACGAGTTCCCAGAATCCTTTGCGGTTCTACCCGTGAATGACGTCACATTTTCAATCTCTATATAATATGCATGTTAAATTTTATATTTGGGGTAAAATATCAAGTCTTTTCAAGTAAACCGGTTCAAGTCCAATTCAAGTCCCAAGTCATTGGTGTAAAAGTCCAAGTCAAGTCACAAGTCTTAGAACATTTTTTCAAGTCAAGTCTAAAGTCATAAAATTAATGACTCGAGTCTGACTCGAGTCCAAGTCATGTGACTCGAGTCCACACCTCTGGGAAAGAATGAAAGAAAGAGGGGGAGAGAAAGAAAGAAAACCAAAGGGGAGAAAAAAAAAGAACAATACAAAATTTGTAATATATTTTATCAACTTTCCTTCTGACGATGCTGTCTGTGTTGAGCGCTCAGTGAATCTGCATTTGACTACTCCGCCTAGGCTGCACTGTCGAGCGCAGATCCACTGAGCGCTCAACACAGACAGCATGGTCAGAAGGAAGAGCGCAGGGCAAGCTAGCGAGATAGAAGTGGACCTCCCCACCCTCATTCAGATCTGGCGTTTGGAATTATTTTGGTTTTCATGTGACGTATGACCCTGAAGGTAAGCAAGTCATGGACTAAAGTAAAACAGTATGTTGGATGTGCCATGCAATGCTCAATTACATGGGTGGGAGCTAGTGTGTTAGCGCAGTTAGCTCGTTAACGTGTTGGCCGTCTAGCCCCTCTGTATAGGGTAGCTCGTTAACGGAGATTTGCCGTGTTGTGGCGTTAAGGTTATTTCAATGAGATTAACCTGAAAGCACTAGTGGGAACACAACGAATATGACTGCACATTTACACCGACATCATCCTAGTGCAAAGACAAAAACAACAAGCATGCTACTAACTTTAGCCGAGTCATTTAGACAGCTGTTAGCACGTGATTCTCCTTATGGAGACCTGATATGTTTAATATGCTGCTGAGAATATAGCCCAGAAGAAGCGGATAGTATAGCTTTTATTTTGGAAAGAGACATTTCTCTGTAATAAACTCTCTTTTCCAAAGATGAGTGATTCCTCAATCAGATACAGGGCTCGCAAAATCGCTAGCCCGACGTCCTAGCGATTTTTCCAGTCGGGGTACCAAAATCTATCTCTCCCCTGCCCGTCGGGCTATTGTAGGAAGGAAAAATATATGTCAATGCTTTTGCATTCTTTCAGAAATATAGCTGGGTAATTATGTCATTGGCATCGGTGAGCCACTGTCAATATGTGACATATTGAAGTCGCGTTTGAATTTGCGCTTGTTTTTTTGCTTTCACTTTGCAATCGTGAGAACTGTGTATAGAGAGCGACAGCACTGATCTGTGAGTGATGATAATTTGTGCACCAATTCCTCTGACATCGTCTTATTAATCGTTAGCTTACTATGCAAACATGACAAGTGAAATCTCCCGCAGCTTAAACATGTGAGAGGTTGATCGCGCAGAGAATCGCTGAGCTTATGTGAGTGCGTGTGTAAAAGCAGCAGGATATATATTTGACTACGATGACCTGGATGATTGAGAACCTTCACAGACAGATATATATTTTAGTTCTGCTGAGCCAAATAAGACAGGTCAGGGTGAAGAAGTGACAGCCAAAGAAAAGCTTACCACAAAACGGAGAAGTTATGACAAATCAGACTATAAGGCAAAAAGAAAGTGCAGCTTTATGGTTTCATGGACAAAAGAATTTCTGTGGCTGCAATATGACGAGCTAAATAACCAGGGCTGCACATAAGTGGTCCGCAGGTGCGCATTCGCTGTCAAAATAAAAAACACGCACAAGGGTTAGGGTTAAATTTAAAAACTGTACTTTTGTGTTAAAATATATATTTATAATTTTAATAAATGACAAATTAAAAAGGCATGAACATTTTTTTTTTGTATCGAAAAAATATCGAACCGTGACACCAAAGTATCGAACCGAACCGTGAATTTTGTGTATCGTTGCACCCCTAATATATATATATATATATATATATATATATATATACATATATATATATATATATATATATATATATATATATATATATATATATTTTTTTTTTTTTTTTTTTTTTTTTTTTTTTTTTTTTTTGCCTGTCCCGTTTGGCTCTTTTGCATCAGAATTGTTGTCTAAAGGCAAAGAAAGATGCCCAACAGATTTACTTTACCAAATTGACCATCCCAGCCTTGCCATAATGGTCCATTTGATTCACCTTTTATTGTTTATTTTATTTTCACTTACTGAATACGGGACAGACTTGACTGGGGGAAAGAAGGGGAGAAAGAAAGAGGGAAAGAGAAACAGCTGAGAAGAGGGACGGGGGAGAAGGGCAAAAACCAAAAACCAACAGAATGAGCAGAAAAGAAAATGCATATATCAATCACCTGGATCACCTGCTGAGAAAGAAAAAAGAAAGCAAGCAGAAGAGAACAAGAGTAATAGAATAAACAACATCACAATGATATATGGGAATATGACAGTAAATACTAAATATTAAACATTATTGTGCAGCACATAAGATCAACAGAACACAGTGTGCTTTGAGGTAGGAGCCAAAAAGGGTGTAGTTTGTGGGTGTGATCACCCGTGTGTGCACCTGTGAGCATGGACGCGCTTGTTTTTTGTTTTTTTTTAAAGGTTCCTTCATGTAATGATCTGCTAGAGGGTGTGGGGGGGCCACAGCCCCGTCCTCCAGGGCATGAAGCAGGTATGGAGGAGATCAAAACTCCAGACATCCAGAGGCCCCCAGAACACAAGAGACCAAGGAAGACCAACAGAGGGGCAGCCGCGCCACTGTCCCAGAAAGAGCTGAGGAGAGTCCCAGATGAGGGCTCACTCAGCAGCCGCGGAGCAGAAGCCAGGGGGAGTTGCAGTGACGCGCCCGTGAGCTCCGCCGGCAGCCAGCCGTGCCTGAGTGACCGAGCCCCAGGCCGAGAGGCCGGGGGCACCCCACCTCCGAAGTGGCCCGAGCGAGCCCCAGGCTCCAGGCCCCAATAAGCGGCCGCCAAGGAGTGAGCCGGTGTGCTCCTCCCCTTTGTGAGTGTGGACGCTTCATCTCTTTGCTCTTGAATGCTTTGCTTCTTATATTGATTTTTATTGATTTTTATGCTGATTTTTTCCCTTTTTTCCGTGTGAGCTTACCTGCGATAACTTCTGGACACTTGTAGATCATTAGGACTAGAGTGTTCTTAACAGAAACAGCAACATTTTATGGTTACCTTGTCCTCAGCGCTCCGTGTGTCTGTGGCCTAGACACAGCTGAAGCCTGATTACAGCGTCTGGGCACCGAGCAGCCTCAATAGCCTGGAAAGGTGCTAACCGCTAGGCTAACTGGCAACAAGATGCCTTCCCTCTCCACAGATGACTACCACAGCCTCCTGCAGAAGATTGCAGTACTGGAGACAAAAATTCATCGCTTAGAAGTAAACGTGGAGGTAAATGGACTGTGTGGAAATGAAACAACCTTGCCTTTGATTCAAAACAATGGCGATGAGCAAGCTAGTACACAGCTAAGGAGCACAGATAACATGACCAAGAAAGTAGACTCTGTGCATTATTATAAATCCTCAAGTGATAATCCCCCCTTAGACTGTCTTGGTGCAAAACCAAGACATAAATCATGTCTCCTGGAAGGGGGAGGACGTATCACAGGCAGGGCACAGCGAGCTGAAATCTCTGAAACCGACTGGCCTTCACTTCCTACGAGACAGAGAAGCTCTTCTACCCCTGTATACGAGAGGAAACAGGACTGGACAACCGTGAATAGGAAGGTTAACAACAAACCTCCAAAACAACTGAATGTGAAACTGCAGAACAGATTTGCTCCACTATCAAAGGACCCTGGATCTATATCGGACAACCATCCATCTAAAAGCAGCGAAGTAAGGTCTGAAAATCTGTTGAAAAGTGAAAGGCCACAGGGAAAGCTAAAGGCTAGGCCTGAAACTCTGATTGTGGGTGACTCTGCCGTAAAGGATGTACAAAGGATGTGCGGTAAGAACACTAAAGTCCTCTGCTTTCCTAACGATATGGTCAACAACCTGAAGGAGAGAATTCTTCAAATTGCAGATGAATATCCAACTGTGACAAACATTGTTCTGCATACAGGGTCAAACGATGTGTCCAAACAACAGTCGGAGGTTCTGAAACGGGACTTTACTGGATTATTAAATACTGTAAACTCTCTGAATGCAGCTGTATTCATCAGTGGACCTGTACCGCCGGTCAGAGGAGGAGACGAGAGATTCAGCAGGTTGTTTACACTGAATAAATGGCTCATATCAGCATGTACTGACCACTCAGTGCATTTTATCAACAACTTTAATATTTTTTGGGAACGCAGGCATCTGTTCAAAGCAAATGGATTTAATTTTAACAAGTCAGGGGTGAAACTGTTCACCTCCAACTTGTTTTATTCCATACGTCATCCATCCGTGCTTGGTGCCAAGGCTGAGATAAACGAGGAGTTATCTCATAAAGAGGAACAAACAGTACTCCAAGAACAGACAAAGCCCAGCAGAAACCTTGAGGAGGAGCTCCATTTGCCCCCACCCGGGAAGAGCCTCAGAAAGGAGAGACATCCATGGCATCTGAGGAAGAGCCTCAGAAAGGAGAGACATCTAAGGCAAGAAGAGGGGTCCCTATTTGCCTCCAACTCTCTCAACAACACCAACGACCAGGACAAGGGACCACGACCTTCCCCAGTCCCCCAAACCCCTGACAGGCCATCACCCTCCTCCCCCTCCCTTTCTCCCTCCTCCCCACACCTGAAATTCACTGAGGAGATGATGGAGCGGGTCAATGCTGGGCTCAGATCTACCCCCCGTCCCAATCCCTTTTTGTCCCCCATAAACCCCCCACCAGAGCGGCCAAAGGTTCGCCATCGAGCCCCACCCTCAACAGAGCAATCGAAGTCACATTGCCCAGCCTCGCCCCCCTTAGTTCCTCTTCATGCCCTGTCTCCGCAGTCTGATGCGTGATGTGTGGAGGGTCCGGGCTGCGAGGATTATGGCAGTGGTGACTTTTCCCAGGAGAAGCTGGGACCCTGTTTACTAGAAGGCTTTAAAATCTCTGTACTTTTAGGTGACAGGAGACATGTGGCCTGGTCAAAACACAGAGAGGTGCACTCTAAAAGATCTTTAAACATAGTAAACATACCTTGTGTGCCACAGACTGCTCCCAAACACGAGGGGACAAGTAATGCCTCTAAAACACTTAAGTTGGCTTTATTAAACGTTAGATCTTTAGCTGGGAAAACATTTTTAATTAATGATTTAATCACTGAGCACAGCCTTGATTTTATGTTTCTAACTGAAACTTGGTTGGACCAAAGTAACAGTGGAGCTGTTCTCATCGAGACGACCCCTCCTAACTACAGTTTTATCAGTGAGGCCAGGGTGAGCAGGAGAGGAGGGGGGGTTGCTGTCTTATTTAATGAATCATTTCAATGTAAGCAGCTATCTCCTGGAAGTTTTCAGTCTTTTGAATATGTGGCTTTACAGCTGAAGGCCCCATCCAAAGTTGTGTTTCTTAATGTTTACAGGCCTCCCAAATACTGCACAGACTTTTTTAATGACCTCAGTGAACTGCTGTCTGTGATCTGTGTTGATTTTGACTGTGTAATTATTGCTGGGGATTTTAACATTCATGTGGACAACCCTCAGGACAAAGGGACTAAAGACCTGAGTAACACTCTGGGCAACTTTGGGCTGATTCAGCATGTAACAGAGGCCACACATAATAGAGGACACACTCTAGACCTACTGATCTCCAAAGGCCTGAGCATTTCAAACGTTACTGTGTCTGATGTGGGCTTATCTGATCATTACTGTGTTTTCTTTGAAAGTAAAATCTCAGCCCACACAAATATATCAACAGCAGTGATCACAAAACGGTGTATAACTGAACACAGTAGTGAGATCTTTAACCAGGTCTTCCCATTAACACCTGACCTGCCCAGAGGGTCAGTCAATGAGCTCGTCAATAGCTTCAATGCTAACATGTTAAATGTAATGGACACTATTGCTCCCATTAAGGTGAAGGTTATCTCTGGAAGGAAAAAGTCTCCATGGAGAAACTCCACACTGGTGAAAAATGAAAAAAGAGAGTGTAGGAAAGCTGAGCGCAGATGGAGAAAAACAAACCTCCAGGTTCATTATGACATTTATAAAGAGAAACTTCACAATTATAATTTACAACTGAGGAATGCAAGGAGGTCCTACTTCTCTGACATCATCACTAAAAACAGCCATAATGCTCGGGTCTTATTTTCTACAGTTGACAGGCTAACAAACCCTCCTGTGCCAGTGGCAGCTGAACTTCATTCGACCATGGCCTGCAATGACTTTGCCAAATTCTTCACAGACAAAATCCAAAAGATTAGACAAGCAGTTGGTACATCAACAGCAGATCCAGGATATGTACTGTGTCCACCAAAAAACTGTTTAAACACCATGAAACAGTTTCAACCTATTAACAGCAAAGACCTGGAGGACATCTTAGGTCAACTGAACTCCTCCTCTTGCTGTTTAGATGTCCTGCCAACAAGTTTTTTCAAAAAGGTCTCAAAGACTTTAGAGTCAGACCTGTTACAACTTTTCTTTATTTCAGGTGTGTTTCCAGAATCACTAAAAACTGCTGTAATCAAACCTATACTGAAAAAGGACAATCTTGACAAGACACAAATGAACAACTACAGGCCGATCTCAAATCTCCCATTTTTAAGTAAGATCATTGAAAAAGCAGTTTCTCAACAGCTCAATTACTTCTTAAAACAGAATAACTGCTACGATGCCTTCCAGTCAGGTTTTAGACAGAACCACAGCACTGAAACCGCTCTGACCAAAGTGTTTAATGACATATGTCTGAATACAGACAGTGGAAAAATGTCAGTCTTAGTTTTACTGGATCTCAGTGCAGCATTTGATACAGTTGACCACAACATATTACTCAAACGACTGGAGAACTGGACAGGTCTTTCAGGAACTGTACTAAACTGGTTCAAAACATACGTAGAAAACAGGAAATACTTTGTATCAATAGGTAACTTCACATCTGAGCAGACAAGTATCACATGTGGAGTTCCCCAAGGTTCCATCTTGGGACCCCTTCTGTTTAACATCTACATGCTCCCACTGGCACAGATTATAAACAACAACAAAATAAACTACCACAGCTATGCAGATGACACACAAATATATATCACAATGTCACCAGGAGACCGAGGCCCTGTACAGGCTCTTGGTAAATGCATTGAGGAAATCAATGACTGGTTGTGCCACAATTTTCTCCAGCTAAACAAAAACAAAACTGAGGTAATAGTCTTTGGCGCCAAAGAAAAATGATTACAGGTCACCAGAGAACTTCAATCTATACATCTAAAAACCACAAACCAGGCGAGAAATTTGGGTGTAGTGATGGATGCAGACCTAAACTTAGAAAAACACATTAAGACAATAACAAAGTCAGCTTACTATCACCTCAAGAATATATCAAGGATAAAAGATCTGATGTCTCAACAGGACCTGGAAAAACTAGTCCATGCATTCATCTTTAGTAGGCTTGATTACTGTAACAGCATCTTTACAGGTCTACCTAAAAAATCAGTCAGACAACTACAGCTCATTCAGAACTCTGCTGCTCGAGTCCTCACTAAGACCAAAAAAGTGGACCACATCAGTCCAGCTCTGAGGTCCTTACACTGGCTGCCTGTCCGTCAGAGGATAGACTTTAAAGTTCTGATGCTGGCCTATAAAGCTCTGAATGGTTTAGGACCAAAATACATCAATGACCTCCTGACCCAGTATGAACCTTCCAGATCCCTCAGGTCATCTGGATCCGGTCTTTTATCAGTTCCCAGAGTCAGAACCAGACACGGAGAAGCTGCATTCAGCTTTTATGCTCCTTATATCTGGAACAAACTCCCAGAAAGCCTCAGATCAGCTGAAACACTCAGTTTATTTAAATCCAGGTTGAAGACTCACCTGTTCTCAGCTGCATTTGAATAAAGCACCAAATCCACACTTTAAGCTTAAATTTCAAAACTTACATTTAACTACTGATTTTATCTACTGTTCTGATTTTATCTGTTTTGATTTTATATACTGTTGTTTGTTTGTTTGTTAATTAGTTAGTTAGTTTATTTGCTTGTTTTAATCAATTTTAAATCATGCTTTTTATTTGTTCTTGTTTCTAATGTCTCTGTAAAGCACTTTGAATCACCTTGTTGTTGAATTGTGCTATACAAATAAACTTGCCTTGCCTTGCCTTGTGTACCTGGACGCCCATCCCCGGACACAAAGAACCACCAACGCACCGATGTCTGAGGGAGTCCGCCACCGGCAGGGGAAGTGGTGGTGGGGGGAGATAGGCCTCCAAACCTTGGAGGGCCTGAGATGTCCCCAGAGAGGTGACGTCTGATACCCAACCTGACATATAGACACAGACATACAGGCACACACAGACACAAACATCCATTCCCACCCTCATGCTCTCATATGCACTTACTCCACACTCAACCAACGTGGAGACAGACATAAAGAGACGCTGTACACACGATCACACTCCCCAAGCGTACTCTACAAACCGGGTCTAGGTACCCTTGCCCCTGGAGGGGGGAACTGCACCCAGACCCAGGTGGTGTTACCCTTTTCCCTGCGGTGGGGAGAGGCAGACCGCCCCGACTCCGCAGCAGCAGGGAGGCCCCACACCCCAGACCGCAGTCGGATGGCCAACTCCTCCTCCTAGCCCCCCCGCTCCAGCAGGTCGCAGAGAATGGGGGTGAGAGAAGACTCCAAACCTCCCTCCACCCGCTCATTGTAGTGTTGATGCATGTGTGTTCTAAGGTGCATTTAAAACCCAGGAGGGCGTGGAGCTACCTGCCAGAGAGCAGCAGGTAAGCGCATGGTCCCTCCTGCTGGCCCTCAATGTCTACGTGTATTTAACATTGAGAGGTGGGCAACGACGCCAGGGGTGGGGTGTACACCCTGATGGTACTTTGGATTCCGTGTATCGTGCCCACCCCCAAGATCCTATATGTATGTGTAATGAGAGTGTGAGTAATGTGAATGTCTAAGTTGTGGGATAAAATTGAGGCAGAGGCAGCCAGAAGGGGACCGGGGGGGGGGGGGGGGGGGGTAGCCTCCTCTGCACCCTGGTGACATACCCCTACTCCAAGGTCCTGCATGTGTGGGTGGTTGTGGTGGAGCGGGAAGAGGGAGGCGGCTGGAGATGGGGAGGGAAGGATAACATCAAATCACCTGCCTGCAGCTGATCAAAGAGGTCCATATATTTTTCTAAGACCTCTAAAATACTGTCTATAAGCTTCAGGTACGAGTTCATAAGCTGTCAGGGGGGCACTATTTAGCTGTCCTCAGCAGAAAGGACAGAACAAGCTTCCCGGCTCTTACCTGCCAACTTACAGAGCATCATTACAGCCTACACATCCTGAGACCAGTGTAATGCAGTTGCTATCAGGTCGTTAAGTGATGACGTGATGAATCCTGCATCCGGGTCCAAACTACTCTGTGTTTATTAAGGCTTTTGTGTTTTAATGCTTTGTATCTTGTTCTATTTAATCTACAAGCCTGTAAAAACCATCAGTGATCACTGTCGGCTTCTCTCGGCTTTTATTACCGCTAATCATTTTAAAGCTCAGTTTTTAAACCTTTCGATGTAACTACAGCCCAGCCCGGGCAGCAGTATATTAATGACTAACCTCGTATTGTGGATGGATTATCTCAGTTGAAGTTTGGTCCGTTTACAGCATCCTGCCATGCGATTGCATTTGTCCCTAACCATCAGGAACCCTCACGTTAACTTTGATCGAGTGGAAAAAAGTTAGCGTTCATCCTCCAGCTTCACTGTGTTTGTTATGCTAACATAACATAGCTGTTTCGCTAGCGATCACGCAGCACATCATTATATATCAGCTAGCCCAACTTCAGTAACCCTACAAACGTCACTGCTGTTTAGTTTTCTGTCTTCATTTATGTTGGAAGTGATAGCAGAGCTGTACGTTTGAATTTTTTAGAAATCTCTCAGTCAGAACATGTTATATCATGCTTAGGTGGAAGCTAGCGAGCTAACTTCCTGCTAACTTCTTAAATTCTGTTTTCATGGATGCCTGGATGTTAAACTTAATTGTTACACCTGGTAAAGCAGCAACGCTGATCATTTTATTAAAGATGAAAGAATTTAGACAGTTTTTAACTCTCAGTGATGCAGCAGTGTTCGTTTGACTTTGGGACCTGAAGCGGAGCTTGGGCCCAGGCACGGCTAATGACGTCAGACTTAAAGACCGGATTCATTAAAATGTAGTGGGAAAAAAACAACAAGACTTTATTCACAAGGCAAGAGACACCTGTGCACCAGGAGGTGTAGCAACAGTGCTTAAGAGCTCCAGCTGTATCAGCCTCTACTTTCTTTAGTTCCACCTCCTTCCTGAATTGGAGCTCCATCTCTCATACCTCTTTCTCCAACTCTAGGTGTGCCAGACATACTCTCAGCTTTATGTAATCAAAGCACCACCCAACCCAGTATCAGGGCGTAACAGACATGCCTGTCCACCGTTCATCCTTTGCTTCTCCAAAGGGTGAAATGGTCAGACTTTGCAGCAAGCTGCAGTCCCAGGAGAGGGAGATATTTAATTTCAAGCCAAAATAAAAAAAATAATCACAGGAAAGTATTTAAACTCTAACACATTTACATGTAAATATGTATTAGCCACCAAGTTTAATGGTTTCTGGCATAGAAGGACCCTGGTATGCACTTCGTACCCTTCTTGTCAGTAGCAACTTCTTGGCTTTAAGTATATCATCTCCCCCTGCTGGTACTGCAACTTCTGCATGTGTGCCCATTTCAGGCTTTGGAGAGGCAAAGCTGACTGACATGTCTATTACACACGTAGACACTGGGTTATTATATTGGGTTGCACCACTGTACACACCAGCGAACACAAACGTAGGCTAGCAACAACTACACAGCTTAATTCTAAAGTTAAACACAATCTACTACAGAAGTCTGCTCTTACTTACTACTCATGTCCTGGTAATCCAAAGCACTCAACCATCATTACTTGTGTTTTGGCAGGTTGCTTATGCCACAATCTTTGAATTCAACCCAAGGTCAGCTCCAGCGAGGCTCAACAAACTGTAAAACATCCAAGCACTACATGTCAGAGTTCACAGCCCTCAGTCAGCATGCTATATGTTAAAGTTCATCACAGCAGGAAGAGACTGAATATGTTTGGAAGGAGAAAACTGTTTCTGTATGAAAGAACACAGAAGAACTGTAAAGGTTTACAAAGTGGGTCTGAAAAACTGAAAATTAATGACATTAACCCAATGACTCCATAAACCTCACAGAAAGCATAAAAGACACAATTTGTGTAGCTTTAGCTGACATAACTACACAAACATATGAAAGAGGTTGTTAAAAGATCGCACTTGCTCAGGCGAAAGCGTCTTCCAGCTTATTCTGCTTTTCTAAGTGTTTGTTTTTCACTCTTAATATAACTCAGGCCTTTTTTTCTTCTGTTGAAGCTGAAAGGAAGGATGTGATCCTAACAGTGGAGTTCCCTCTCAGACCACTTCAGCTTCAACATGGATTTTCTTTTGTTCACTGTTCCAAAAGATATGGCTCTGTTTTGCTAGAAACACATTTATGAGTATTTCTAAATATATATTTGGCCTTGTATGATAAACATTGTCCATTGATATCATTTAAGCATAAGAAAAAGAATATAAATATGAAACCTTGGATAACTAAGGGTCTTGCAAATGCGTGTAAAAAGAAAAATAATTTATATAGGGAGTATATAATATATAGAACTAAAAATGCGGAAATGAAATATAAACTATATAAAAATAAGTTGGTATTAATATTGAGGAAAGCTAAGAAAGATTACTATAATAAAGTTTTTCAGGAAAACAAAAATAATATTAAGGGCATTTGGAATATTTTTAAAGAGGTATTGGGTAATAAGAACACACCCATAGTTCGGCCTAATTATTTTATTAATAATAATCAAGTTGTTAAAGATAAGACCGAAGTAGCAAACGAATTCAATTCTTTTTTTGTAAATGTTGGACCTACTTTAGCAAATCTAATCAGGAAAAATGATGATCCAGGAGATGAGGAAGCCTGGATAGGTGATAATAGAATGGTTAATTCCATATTCTTAGCCGATACTACCATAAAAGAAATAGTAGCAATCGTAAAAAATTGTAAAAATAAAAAATCTACTGATTGTGAAGGTATAGACATGGTCATAATTAAAAAGACAATAGATTGTATAAGTACTCCTCTTTGTTATATTTTTAATCTTTCGCTACAGTCAGGAGTATTCCCTGACAGAATGAAAGTGGCAAAAGTAATACCATTATATAAATCAGGAGATAAGCATAGTCTTAACAATTATAGGCCAGTGTCTCTTTTATCACAGTTTTCAAAATTGCTAGAAAAACTCTTTGCACAAAGACTTGATAGTTTTATTGAAAAATATCAACTAATACATGAAAACCAATTTGGATTTCGTAAAAATAGGTCAACGGCATTAGCGTTGTTGACTTTTATTGAAGATATTTCATCTGCAACACATAATAATAAATACACAGTGGGAGTATTTGTTGATTTAAAAAAAGCTTTTGATACGATACAACATTCTATTTTGATTTCTAAATTGTATAACTATGGAGTGAGAGGAGTAGCATTGAATTGGTTAATGAGTTATTTAGAGAATAGGTTGCAATATGTTTATTATTTTGGCAATACTTCTGAAAGACTGAAGATTGTATGTGGTGTTCCTCAAGGTTCTATTTTGGGACCTAAACTCTTTAATTTATATATTAATGATATTTGTGACGTATCTAAAAGGTTAAATTCGATTTTATTTGCAGATGACACAAATTTTTATTGCTCTGGAGAGAATTTGAAAGACTTGGTTGAAATTATGACTTCTGAGATGTTAAGAATAAAAAAATGGTTTGATGTAAATAAATTATCTTTGAATCTGACAAAAACGAAATATATGATATTTGGCAATCGTGTAAAGGAGGATAAAGTCATTATGTTTATAGAGGAAGAATTGATTGAAAGAGTTACTGAATTTCGTTTTTTGGGTGTAATAGTGGATGAGAATTTGACATGGAAATCTCATATTGAACATATTAGAAAGAAAATGGTCAAAAGTATTTATATTTTGGGTAGTATAAGAGATTTATTAAATTATAAAACAATGCGTATTTTATATTTTTCTTTGTTTTTTTCATATATCAACTATTGTGTTGAAGTTTGGGGGAATACATATGAGAATACCATAAAACCTTTAAACCTATTACAGAAGAAAGTTATACGAATAATTCATAATGTTAAATATAGAGAACATACAAACAAATTATTTATAGAATCAAAATTATTAAAATTAGGAGATTTAGTGAAATTACGGACATTATTAATTATGTTTAAGGCTAAAAATAATATTTTGCCTTTTAAGTTACAAAGAGTATTTTTGATGTGTTCAAGGGGAGAAGAGAATAGAAGGAAATTTTATTTTAAACATCAGTTAGCCAGGACTACACAAAGATTAATGAGCACAACGGTTAGGGGTATAAGACTGTGGAATTCACTTCATTATAATTTAAAGAATTGTATAAATCTACAATGTTTTAAAAAGTGTTATATGTTTAAAACGATAACTCAGTATGAAGAATGCGAATGAATGTGATGTTGGTTTGGGATTCGACCGGAGAGAAATGTCAATATTAGTTTGTTCCTGATTTTTGGTGCCCATCGGTGATATAAGTTCGATGGTAGATAGGGGGCAGGGTTTAATAAGAATATTTTCTTCTTCCTGCTCCTTTTCACACATGGTTGTTGTGTTTTGTTGACAGAAGATGTGGTTGTTTTGTTTGATTTGTAGTACCAAGTGTGAAATAAATAAAAAATGAAATGAAAAAAAAAAAATGAAATGAGCTTGAATAAAGTTGGTGGGAAATATTTAACTTCAGTAGAGGTGCAAGATATTTAGAGCAGCGGTCCCTAACCCCCCGGGCCACGGACCGGTACCGGTCTGTAAATTCTCGACTGTCTCATACTTCTGTTTAATCAGCTTTCTGTTTGACGTTTATTCAGCTGTGTGAAAACCAAGGAGGAACCCACCCGGGGGATTAATAAAGTTTTATTTAATCTAATCTAATAACTTTAATCTCAGCCAAACCGATTTACTCACGAACAAACAAAACACTGAAAAAAGCCCAACAATAACATTTTAGGTTGTCTAAGTGACTTATATATTACGTTTAACCTGAGCAGCGAAAGTCCGCGGTGATCTGAAAATGATGTGCCGGGAGTTGTGCCGTTCTCGGCGGCTTCAGTGACCCTCGAGCTCCCGGCTAGCTGTCGAGCTGGTGGGTAGCAGACGTCTCCGAAAACGTCGAAGCACTTTTGCAAATATGCGATATCTTGATAAACCGAGCAGATATTTGATGTTTACACAGCTACTTTCTCGCCTGAAAATATGTTAAAAGTTTATTTTGTGACCCAGAAAGAATAATAAGAGTAATTTAAAAACTTGGTAGCGGACGCCATTGCCAGAAACTGGAGTTTGGCTGGGCCGCGCTATGAATTCTGGGATATGGTGAACCACGAAGGACACATCCGACCCATCCTTCAAATTTGGGGAAAAGGAGGACGCATTTGTCGGCTGCATTCAGAGGAGTCTACGACTTTGGACAGCCTTCGGCTCGTCGCTGTGACGTAATCGGTCTACAAATGCGGCCTCAGGAGGATGCAGCCCATGAATTTGGATACGACCATTGTATTCCACTTCACGGGTGTTTGTGTTCTTGGTTTAAGTTATATTCTTTGAATTATGATTTTCTGTTTGTATTATATTTTTAGTTCCTGGTTTCTAGGTCTCTGTTCTGTTTCTGCGTTCTTGGTGTTTAATTCTGTTCTCCATGTGTCGTATGTTTAGTTTCAATCTTCTGTCTTTATGTCTTCCCTGCGTCCCTCGTCTTGTTACCTTTGTCCAGAGTCCATCATGTTTTCCATGTCTCTGTGGCTGTGTCCCAATTCAGGGTCTACACGCTTGAAGTACGCGCACTACGCGTACTACGTACGGTGTGTACTATATGTACGAGAAGTGCGGAAGTGAGAGGCTTGTGAAATGGGACGGTATACGCTTCGTCACGCCGTTCAGGTTGCCTAGCAACCATGATACTAACCGCGAGACACGTTACATACAGCTTTGTGTGACAGAAATGAAGGAGAAAAATGTTTTGCTGGTCATTCATTTTTGTCATGACATCACTTTGATTAGTATTGATTAGTATCTGAGGCTGAGACCACGGGACTGTAAAACATGATTGTTGGGCTTCATTTCTGTGCTGAACAGTCATTTAAGATTAGTTAGTAAATAACAATCAGCTAATGTTGTTCATGAGACTAAAGTCAACTCACTGTGGTGATGTAAATATAATATGGCCAATATTATAGTATTGTCAGATTATTATGGTATATATGTGCATATATATATATATATATATGTGCATATATATATATATGTGCATATATATATATATATATATATATATATATATATATATATGTGCATATATATATATATATATATGCACATATATATATATATATATATATATATATGTGCATATATATATATATATATATATATATATATATATATATATATATATATATAAAACACCCAGCACGCCCCTGCGGGCGGTTTATCCTTCAAGCTCGGGTCCTCTACCAGAGGCCTGGGAGCTTGAGGGTCCTGCGCAGTATCTTAGCTGTTCCCAGGACTGCGCTCTTCTGGACAGAGATCTCCGATGTTGTTCCCGGGATCTGCTGGAGCCACTCGCCTAGCTTGGGAGTCACCGCACCTAGTGCTCCGATTACCACGGGGACCACCGTTACCTTCACCCTCCACATCCTCTCGAGCTCTTCTCTGAGCCCTTGGTATTTCTCCAGCTTCTCGTGTTCCTTCTTCCTGATATTGCTGTCATTCGGAACCGCTACATCGATCACTACGGCCGTCTTCTTCTGTTTGTCTACGAATATCATTGCACCCCTAATATATATGCTATGAATTGTGGGCTATATGGGACCACGAAGCGTGCACCGGACCACGCTTGATATTTGGGGAAATCGACGGCGCATTTGGAGTATGCATTTGAAGTACACTTCGAATTGGGACAGCCGTCGTCACGTGGCGGTGACGTAACCGCACTTGAAATGCGTACTTCAAGTGTGCAGACCCTGAATTGGGACACAGCCTGTCTTTGGGAATGCCTCGTGCTTCCTGTTTTACTTTGACAGTCTGTGTCCTATGGCAGCGTATCCTGCTTTGTTTCCTGTGTGTCGTTATGTCAGATTATTCCCAGCTGTGCTTCCCTCCTGTTTTTCGTTCCCTTGTTACTCCCTGGTGTATTTAAGCCCGGGGTTTTCCTCTGTCTCTGTTGTGTTGTACCCTTACTGTGCTGTGTGTTTTTCCTCTGTACTTCTGGTAATATTCTGGTTCTCTAGTAATTTGAGTTTCTAGTTTAGTTTTCTTGTTCGGGTTTTCACCAGTGTTCTGCTGCTTTTCGTTAATCATCCTGTCTCAGAGCCCTGCGTTTGGGTCCTACTGTCATGTTTCACTGTGTGGCTGGCAGGAAATAGAACCCAAACGCAGGACTCCTTCGCGGGGAGGGATGAACTCAAAACTCATTTACCACCCAGTCAGCAATCACCTCTCTGAGGTTGTATAAGCTGGGAATGGGCTGGATGTGGGAGGGTGGCTTTCTCTGGTGTCTCCACTTTGAGTGCTAGGTGTGTGATTGTCCTGCCTACGGTGTGGAGTGGTAGGAGCAGTGGGGAGAGGCTTCTGGTGGTTTTCCTCTGTGCTGGTCAGTGTGTGATACTGGTCTAGGTGTGGAAAAGGCCTGCTGTGTGTGACCAGCCCCACCGTGCGTGGCTCTTTGTGA
Source organism: Astatotilapia calliptera (assembly GCF_964374335.1). Classification (NCBI taxonomy): domain Eukaryota; kingdom Metazoa; phylum Chordata; class Actinopteri; order Cichliformes; family Cichlidae; genus Astatotilapia; species Astatotilapia calliptera. The sequence continues at coordinate 36,537,528 of NC_137442.1, read as the reverse complement.
GTAGCTCTTAACTGAGCAGTGGTTTTCCTTAAGTGTCGGTGGCCTCCATTATTTTGTTTGGCCTGCCTGGTTATTGCTAAGAGCAGCGTTGCTGTCTGTTTCTGTTGAAGCCTTATAGTTGTTTTCTTTGTTGAAGTGGTCACCATCTCTTTGGGTTGGCTTGTCTGATTTATCATTAAAGCAGCGTTGCCGCCTCTTTTTGTTGTTACTGTTTATATGAATATTGAGGTAACTGATTATAATAAAGATATAATTTGTGTTAAATACCTCTGCCTGGCGTTCTTTTCATTTCAACCCGGATCCAACTGTTACTGTCCCCCACCCTCTTCGCCTAGCTTTCATGTGGGGACGTAACAAGCCATAAACAAGAAACTCAAATCAAAAACCAGAGACATGAGGGAGCTACACAGTGTGAGGGGACGATACCACAACGAACGGAGGTGAGCACAAACAATAAATACACAAGGAGAACAGGGAACAGCTGGGAGACACAGCTGAGGGCAATTACACATGTGACAAAATGGGAGACAGAGGCAGACTGGAGGGTGAGAGAGAGACAGAGGGTGAGAGAGAGGGAGCTCAGAGGGGCACGAGAGGAAGCACAGACATGCCGGGATGAAGGAAACACAGAACGTAAGGAGTGGACACAAGAACTCACATCACTGTATGAACTTACACACAAAGGGGTCAGCTATACAGAGGGAAATTATCGGGGAACTAAACCGGAACCACAAGAAACTAGACCCTGTAGAAATAAACTGTAGAGTAACAAAGAGAACTTAATACAAAATTCACAACACAAAACGACAAAAATCACAGGAACTTAAAACACTCAGGCTACGTCCAGCCCGGATAGATTTGAAAACGGCGTTTTCGTCTGCAAACGCTCCGCGTCCACACTAGCGTTTTCAGTCGTTTCCACAGAGTCGTGCGTCCACACTGAAACAGATGAAAACGCTTATGTTCCGGTCCTGCACAAAAGCGAGTGAGAATTAAAGAATTTGAAGAAAAGCTATCTGGAGCAGGTACAAACTGATATTCATCTTTTTTAGGGCTGTCAAAATTGAGAGCAATCAAAACAACGGCTGTATAATGCACTCCGCTATCTTTGTTTATTTGGTCACATGACTGCATCACATGACTAAAATACGTCATCGTTTTAGAAAGTCTGCGTTTTCGTGTGTCCACACTGCGACGGGACAGCTGCGTTTTGAAATGTATTCGTTTATGTTATGTTTTCGAAAACGCTGCGTTTTTCCTTGAGGAAAACGGCGTCTCAGTGTGGACGGGAGGCCAAAACGGAGAGAAAACAATGCGTTTTCAAACGAAAACACATTAGTGTGGACGTAGCCTCAATCAAAATCCCAGGACCCTGACACCTACACCCTGCACCACACACATCCACACCTTGACAGCTGCTTTTATTGTGCCGTGAAAATAATGGTCTAAATCTGATCTAACGCAGCATTTCAGGCTGAGTTAAAATAGCGTGTACATTTTTGGGAACAATGACATGGTTAAAAACATTTTGTGCAAAATATTGTCAGGAATATCAAACTGTAACACCGAATGAATATTTGTCACTTTGATAAACGACTGTTGGTTTTCACTGAAAGGTTTCAATAGTATGGAAAACCTACACTCTGAGTAACAATGCACTTTATGGAAATCAAGACGTGCTGATGTTTCCATGTCAGGATTGTTAGCACTGTCTGTATCTGCAATCCTGCTGCTATCGTGTGTAATATAACAGGTATGTTTGAGTTACAGTGTGCTGTAGGAGCTGTGGTGATGGGGGGGGGGGGGGGGGTGAGGAGGTGGGGTAGTTATTGTTACAGAGGCAGGCATTAGCAGCCAGCCACTCTCAAAGTGGCACAATCACTTCCTGCTAGGATGCTCCCAGCAGCCACCCCGATCGAAGCCGACATCAACAGATGTCTGCCAGCTTTCCTGCACTCAACACATTTCCTATTAAAAGTGGCAGCAGCAGAATCAGGGGAATCGTCCTTGTTTGGGGGCAGCAGTGAGACACAGACATGCTGAAGAAGTTTCCAAAACTGCTGCAGAGTTCCTGCTCCGGCTGGAAAGAAAGAACCTCCACCTCAAATATACAAACCATCATCTGGATGCATCACTGCAGCTCTCTGTCACTGCATGTGCATCCCATCCCAGGAAAAAGGTTATAAAGGGCTGTCTTTACTCCGCTCATCAGCCTGGTTCACCCTGCATAATTTATAGGCTTGTTACTGTAATCAAAAATTCTTTCTTATTTATTTATTTATTTATAGAGATTATATGTTGTGGGTGGGAGGTGCATGGCGGCAGCAGAGTTTCCTGCGATCCCGGGCCTTTTCATGTGAAATGAGATATTGCTGTAGTGTCCCTCGGGTAAGGAGACGCACACACACACACACACACACACACACACACACACACACACACACACACACACTTGTGAAGAAAAATTCTTGTGTACGCATGCAGCACATCTCCAACTTCCCTCTATCCTGCTCATGAATGTTAATGATGGCAGCGTGGAGAGACAGATTCACCCGCAGTGAACCACCCAGCTCTGCCACTTTGCTCGTGTACAGTCGGGAAGTTGGGAAGGCTAATAATCATCACGAGGTCAGGTCACAGTTTTGGCCTCTGTTATTTCCTAACAGCTATATAGTTGCATTTATGAATCTCCTAGCAACTGTGTAAGAGATGACTGTAGGAAATTAATAGAAAAATATATATTAAATATATACTGAAGCTAAATACACGTCTTTTTGAAGGTTTGATGAAACAGTATTATTGTAACATAAATACTGAGTTTGTACCCTGAATTCATCAGTTAAAGTTTAAAGATCATATGTGATCTGAAAATGTTTATAGGGTCTGTTTGACGCAGTTAACTGCTGATCGTTAGCACAACATGGGAAAAACCTCCTGATTTGGATAACGAGTGAAGGAGATGCTTCAGTTAGTACTTCAGTTCATGATTTTAAGTTTTTCTTGTCACTGGGAGTTTAACATAGAACACATTGTTTTATAAGCAACCTGGCAGTGTAGCACAATTCTGCCACTTTTGAGAAATTATTCCTTTTTCAGAAGAAAATAATTTGTTTTAAAATCATTTAAAATGTATTGAGTGGAAGAAGAGTGGATGGTGGGGTGGGTGCAGTTTTCTCTGTGGTGGGGTCGGGTGGGCAGTCCCAGGCTCTGTGGGGCCGGGCGGTGCTGCTGAACTGGGCCCCGGTCTGGATGGGCCTGGGCCCCCTTTCCCTGGCGGGTCGCGGAGTATGGGGGTGCCTACTGGGGTCAGTGGGGGAGCTGGCCCCAGGGAGGGGTCACTTGCCCCTCCCTTCCTTCCCTCCCCATCTCCAGCTGCCTCCCTCTTCCTGCTCCACCACAATTACCCACACATGCAGGACCTTGGAGTAGGGGTATGTCACCAGGGTGCAGAGGAGGCTACCCCCCCTCTGTCCCCTTCTTGCTTCTTGTGCCTCAATTTTATCCCACAACTTAGACATTCACATTACTCACACTCTCATTACACATACATGTAGGATCTTGGGGGTGGGCACGATACACGGATTCCAAAAGACCATCAGGGTGTACACCCCACCCCTGGCATCGTTGCCCACCTCTCAATTTTAAATACACGTAGACATTGAGGGCTAGCAGGAGGGACCATGCGCTTACCTGCTGCTCTCTGGCAGGTAGCTCCATGCCCTCCTGGGTTTTAAATGCACCTTAGAACACACATGCATCAACACTACAATGAGCGGGTGGAGGGAGGTTTGGAGTCTTCTCTCACCCCCGTTCTCTGCAACCTGCTGGAGCGGGGGGGCTAGGAGGAGGAGTTGGCCGTCCGACTGCGGTCTGGGGTGTGGGGCCTCCCTGCTGCTGCGGAGTCGGGGCGGTCTGCCTCCCCCCACCGCAGGGAAAAGGGTAACACCACCTGGGTCTGGGTGCAGTTCCCCCCTCCAGGGGCAAGGGTACCTAGACCCGGTTCGTAGAGTACGCTTGGGGAGTGTGATCGTGTGTACAGCGTCTCTTTATGTCTGTCTCCACGTTGGTTGAGTGTGGAGTAAGTGCATATGAGAGCATGAGGGTGGGAATGGATGTTTGTATCTGTGTGTGCCTGTATGTCTGTGTCTATATGTCAGGCTGGGTATCAGACGTCACCTCTCTGGGGACATCTCAGGCCCTCCAAGGTTTGGAGGCCTATCTCCCCCTACCACCACTTCCCCTGCCAGTGGCGGACTCCCTCAGACATCGGTGCGTTGGTGGTTCTTTGTGTCTGGGGGTGGGCGTCCAGGTACACACCGGCTCACTCCTTGGCGGCCGCTTATCGGGGCCTGGAGCCTGGGGCTCGCTCGGGCCACTTCGGAGGTGGGGTGCCCCCGGCCTCTCGGCCTGGGGCTCGGTCACTCAGGCGCGGCTGGCTGCCGGCGGAGCTCACGGGCGCGTCACTGCAACTCCTCCTGGCTTCTGCTCCGCGGCTGCTGAGTGAGCCCTCATCTGGGACTCTCCTCAGCTCTTTCTGGGACAGTGGCGCAGCTGCCCCTCTGTTGGTCTTCCTTGGTCTCTTGTGTTCTGGGGGCCTCTGGATGTCTGGAGTTTTGATCTCCTCCATACCTGCTTCATGCCCTGGAGGACGGGGCTGTGGCCGCCCCACACCCTCTAGCAGATCATTACATGAAGGAACCTTTTAAAAAAACAAGCGCGTCCATGCTCACAGGTGTACACACGGGTGATCACACCCACAAACTACACCCTTTTTGGCTCCTACCTCAAAGCACACTGTGTTCTGTTGATCTTATGTGCTGCACAATAATGTTTAATATTTAGTATTTACTGTCATATTCCCATATATCATTGTGATGTTGTTTATTATGTTGCTCCTTTTTTCTGCTTGTTTTCTTTTTTCTTTCTCAACAGGTGATTGATTTATTTTTTGTCTGTTTGTTTTGTTGGTTTTTGTTTTTTGCCCTTTATCTCCGTCCCTCTTCCCCGCTGTTTTTCTTTCCCTCTTTCTTTTCCCCAGTCAAGTCTGTCCCGTATCTAGCAGGTTAAAATAAAATAAACAATAAAAGGTGAATCAATTATCAATCATTACGGCAAGGCTGGGATGGTCCATTTGGTAAAGTAAATCCACTGGGCATCTTTCTTCGCCTTTAGACAATAATTCTGATGGCAAAAGAGCCAAATGGGACAGGCAAAAAACATAAAAAAATAAAATAAATAAATAAAATAAAATGTATTGAGCATTGTCTCTAAACGCAAATTACATTTTTTCCCAAATAATTAATGAGAGAAGTTTTATTAGATTCTGTTCAGGGTCGTATTTCGGTATTTACAAAGTTTCTCTTCTGTTCAGTTTTATTTATGTAGGTTTAACTTACAGCACGTGTCCTCTCTGATCACTAAAATGACACCATAATATGTTTGAAAAGAAAGCTTTTGAGTGAGCGCTTGCCAAAACTGAGAAAAAGAGCTTCTTACCAGAAAGAAACCTCCAGCAGGACCAGACCTGACCTGAGGAATAACCGCTAACTACACTGTAAAAAAAACTCCGTAAAATAATGGAAAATTATTAATTTTGATTATATTAAGTAATAATTTTCATTTTTGCAGCCAGTTCTTTATATAGTAATCATATATTTAATGGATTTGTAATGTTAAAAATTATCCTCAAATATTAAATGACTGGATTTGCCTTTAAAAGAAAACAACATGATTACACACATAACAACAGTCTCTTCATTTCTGATTATATCAGTTATAGTTTTAATGTGTAACTTTACAAAGCATATTTGTATAAGTATCCTTTACTGTTACTGATCTATGCTGGTGTGTTCCCAGTGTTCCCACACCCAGAATTAATTTCCCCAGGAAAGTTGCAATATTGTTAATTCCAGATTATATCAGGTACAATTCAATGGACATAAATGTAAATGGAAAAGTTACACTTCAGTTTTTACCTTTAGCTTTTAACAGAGCACGGGAACATTTCTGTTAAGATTTACTAACATTGTGGAAACAGAACTAATTTAACCAAATATTTCATGTAAATGTTACAGAACTTTAAAGTTACGTTGAAACCAAGCACACCATTGTTGTTCTTGTGACATTACCAATAAGTCTGATGTGTCACATGGCCCTCTTCCTATTGGAAAAACAAAAGTTGTATCCAAGATGGCCGACTTCTAAATGGTCTCCACCCATCTTGAGGAGTTTGCCCCCTCACATATACTAATGTGCCACAAACAGGACTTTAGTATCACCAACCATTCCCATGTTATTACGCTGTATCCATAGAAATGGCCCACCCTGTGTATTACTCTTGAGATGCACGAATTTAATGACTGTGAACAATAAATGTGAAATTACAGACACATAATCAGTATTATTTTATATTATTTTATACATAATGTTTTTAAAGAATAGTTATATGTTCAATAGTGCAAAATGTTACAATATTACACATTAGGAAAGTATTGGCAAGTGCTTGATTACTCATTTAAGAACATTACTCCTCCTTAGTATGACAGCAGATATATTATTATGACGATGATTATGATCATTAGTAGCAGTGACAGGTGTAGATGGTGTAACAGTAACAGATGGATTTGCATGGTGCTGGATGTGAGTCTCACTGAGGCTCTGGCAGCGCTGGTTCTGCTCCTCCTGTTGTCCTGGCAGAGCTAAACTACCTGTTGTCACCTGCACCAGGACTGAAACACAACTCTGCCGGCTACACACGTCGAACATCTTTAGGTTTCTGCAGCACCAGGGAAACTCGCCACGTTCAGCGTGACTCTGAGTTTAATTGTTAGATGGTTTTTGGCTCATTGAAAGCCATGTGAACAGAGCCTTTCTGTTTGTACAACAGATTGTTAGAAGTCTTCTGTTTTGGTCTCTTTGTGATGTTTAGGCACAGGAAGTGAGTGTGTCCTGACTGTCTGAGAGTTGTCACTGTAAGTCCAAATCTCAGCGTTCTCTGATTCACGTCATTCAAGCACAGTGCTGTTGAATGAAGTGACATAAAGTGATAAAGTGGCCTGACAGTAGCAGTAGATGGTTTTTCACTTAGAAATGGTTTTAAGGACAAATACAGCAAAGTGAACTGGGTTCATGTTGTATTACAGCAGCACTACTCCATTATTATACAAAGCAAAGCTCGTGCAGTTATTTCAAACTACGAGGAAACCTCTGGCCCGTAGTTGGAACTACGCAACCTGCTTTCAGCTGCTTTATTCACGCCACAGCAGCTCGCTCTGCGTGCTGGATTTAGCAGGTTTATTCTAACTCAGCGCTCGTTGTACTCAGAGTCACAAAGACTTCTCCCAGGATAACATGAGATCTTTTGCTCTTTTACATGAACACATGGACCATTGCACGACAGAGCCACCCGTGACACTGTGGCTGAGTGACAGTTATAGAATGATGACATTTAGTTTGACACTGACAACTCTGCAACTTACTTTCTGTTCCCAACACTGAATTCTGTTAACCAATACAACTATCATCCATTTTTAAAACCTCACGATAGCAACATTTGAGATTGCACAGAATTTCTAACAAGTTGTTTTGGATTTATCGCTCTGACCGACTGTGGAGCACTTTGGTCAACTTTGTTGCATTATTATGTGCTATAGAAATACATTTTGGTTTGATTTATTTGTTTATGTCTGTGACAAAGTGGGTGAGAAGACCATTTGTCTATATTCTTAATTAACATTCTTGTTTTGATTTAACCATATTTCACATGTAATCTGCAATATGCAAACATCTACTATCCCGGGTTTGTTTGTTTTGCACTTTTACAGATTATATAACATCTTGGATTAAATCAATTCCTACAAGTCTGTTAAGTTAACATGTTCTTTATTTCAACTGTTGTATTGTTTAGGACTTACCTTACCTACATGTCTTCCAGAAACAAAAGGAGGAAATGTAGTTTTACTTCCTGCTTTATAGCTTCTGGGTTCATCTGAGGTCACAGGAAGAGACCAAGTGCAGAAGGGGAAGAACTCTTATAATTTAATAAAGTTGATTTTAGAGGGTTTATGAAGAAATAGATTTATTGTTGTAATATGTATTGATTACAGCAGAGTTTATGTTGCGAGTAAAGAGGAGTAGCAGAGGTTTGAATATAATCATGTTCATCTTACCTACTGAGTGAAATAGTCCAGAGGAGAAAGTGTTTGATTAAGTGGACGATTTAAGCAGAAGAACTCGGGTGTTTGAGGAGAAAGGTTCAGGTCAGTGTAGCTGTGTGCAGTTTGACCTCAATTTCCGTTGATTTAAGTTCAGTTATGTTTATTTGAACTGAGTTAATTATAGAGTTGAGTTTCTTATTTGTTTCTTTGTAAATATTGTTTGGGTCACTAAATGGTGAATAAATCACTTGCTACACTGGACAGCATCAGTCTCCTGCACTTCTTTGACCGCTTAAGTCAAGTCCTACCACAATGTCACAGAGCAGCTATTAAACGTTTATCTCAGTCTACATACAGCTGACAGCAGTTACAGTTTACAGAGTAAAACAGTCCATTTCATGGGTAGACCCCTGCTTTCTTATTTTATCCATCCTTACTTATTGTTCCCAAGTTTTGCTTTTTGCCAGTGTCCTTGTTATCACTAGTACCATGAGAGCCCTGCAGTGTCAAAGGGCTAGGAGCCACAGCTGCTCAAAAATAGCTGAAATCCACGAGACCCCTTTTATTTTAATAGTTCAAACACCAAATGTACCTTAAATTATCATCCTACAAAACTTTAATATCATTTCAAAATTTCATCGTGAAACACTCGTACAGCAGACAACTGGCAGAGATGTGGGCTTCCACAGCACGTCCAAAATCCACAAATACGCAGATTTTCCATGAATAATAAGTTCCTTGCCACAGGAAAATCCTCCAGTAAGTGAATCCATGAATATTGAACCACAAACAGGCATTCAGTAGGGGTCAACTGTAAAGGTAATGCCAGAAAAACACATCCAGCAGGCTGCTCATGTGCATCGTAGGCCTGCTTACACATAACCATGAGGCCCCCACATCTCTCTCTGGACTGTCTAAAAGATTTGCTAGATGGCCTTGATGACATTAAATCATGGTTTGCATTAAAGTTTTTGAATGTAAACCAAAAAACTGAGATCGTACAATTTGGACCTTCTGACCCTCGCTCTTCTCTTAAGGTTGACCTTGGTCCTCTGGAAAAGTCCAGAAATCCCTTTGCAAAGAATCTGGGAGTTTTCTTTGACAGCAGCTTTTTATTTGAGAAACAAATAAAGTCTGTTGTTAGAGCCAGCTTCTTCCAGCTCAGGCAAAAACTAAGAACATTCTGTCATTTGCTGACTTCGAGAAAGTGGTCCATGCATTTATTTCATCCAGGCTTGACGACTGTAATAGTCTTTATTTTGGTATCAGCCGGGCTCTGCTCTCTCGTCTTCAGCTTGTTCAGAACGCTGCAGCCGACTCTTGACAGGCGCTCGTAAGCATGACCACATTTCCCCAGTCTTGGCTCGTTTACACTGGCTTCCAGTATGTTGTGGAGTTGATTTTAAGATTTTATTGATGGTTTTTAAATCTCTAAATGGATTAGCTCCGTCATACCTCTCTGATCTGTTAACTAAAAATACTCCAAACAGAACTCTCAGGTAGCTGATAAGTTGCTTCTAGTTGTCCCTAGCAGCAGGCTAAAACTGTCACAGGTGGGATGGACTCAGGTGCGACTATATACAGGTGAGAGGGCGAGGGGAATCCAGGGCACAGGGGAGTCCGGAAAAGGGCTCTTCACACATGAGGAAATGTTCACACAGTTCCAGAAACACAGCACACCAGCAACTTAGCACATCCAGGGCTCCAAGGGAAAGAGATTCCTGTTCACAGGAAACAAGCCGTTAATCTAACGAAGCAGCAACGTGAAAAGACAACTAGAAACCAGCACTCTGGAGCTTACAACCGAGGTTACTCTATAGTCCTGCGATGAGATGTTTCCAGCCACTGGTGACGCTGGTAGGTAGGATCTCTCCAACACTTTTGAAAACACATTTTTACTCTCTAGCTTTGAATTGTGACAGATTTTTGTTTTGTTCTTTGCGTGGGTTTGATCTACTTTTTTTTTTTCTATGTACAGCACTTCCTGTGTGGTTTTTAAATGTGCTGATAAATAAATTGATTGATTGAACAAGTAAAACTTAATGTAACTTGTGTAAAAATCTCCTAAACCTGTTGTAGGAGTCACTTTTGTCACATTATGACGTTTTGTGTCTGTAAACGATGCTGTCACATTTAATTACCATCACGTGTTGTCGGACCAGACAGTGTTTTGTGGTTTATGCGATGTTGGATACTGAAAGGAACTGTTGAACAACAATGCAGCCAATGGTGAGGGACACATGTGTAAATGTACAGGTGCTTTTACTTGTTTTACTCGTGACAGCGGTCACCCTCGCCATCAAACAGCTGAGTGGCTTCAGGTGTGGGCGTGGCCTCCTAACCCGCCCTAACCTGCTGCTGCTCATTGATTTGTATTCACTGCGGCATTTAAGGGATGTTTTGACTAAACTTTCACTTTAGTTTGTATATTTAAAACTTCGTACATATTTAGATTGAATTATGTTGCGTTTCTGTCTTTTTATGACGACTTGGGGGAAAAATCATTACAGGTTTGTTGTAATGTTGATTCATTGTCCATTTTTTTTAAATTTTTGCTACCTTTTGTAATCTAATTTTTCTTTTGTTTCTCATTCACATGTAACTTTCACGTGTATTTACACGAACCTGCTGTCGTCTGCGCCGTGTTTGTGGTTTTACTTCCCTTTGTCTTGTCAACCTTGTTAGTTTCAGCACCTTAGTTTCCTGTTGCCTTTGTTTGCTTGTTCTTTTTTACATTTAATCAACTATAATACGTTTTTTGAGACTCTGCTTCGTGGCGTCTCTGCGTTTGGGTGCAGTTATCTTCACTTTCCAAAGCATGAGAGAGCTATCGCATGCCGATGGATAGAAGAGTCGTGTGAAAATGAGAACATGCATGTGAATGTGGCTGTACTGTGTTTACTGTGTGCTGATGCAGCTGCCTCATGAGGGATGAACACACAGACATCTCACACTATTGGAATTTTTAACCGCAGCCTGAAAATACTGTCATGACAGTCACCACCAGCGGAATAAAAAAGGAAGTTGAAACCTACGCTTTGAAGTGATTCAACCGCCGGTCATTCACCTCATCAAACCCCAGCTCATACCAGGGCTCGTGATAATGTGGCCACCTTCCCACAAGCCTACCGGCAGGCTGATCTGAAAGTCTGCGCGCTGAGGCTGTCTGGCCAAACGCATTCCTATCCCACCACCAGACTCTCCACCCTGTGGGCTGAAGGCCGAAGCCCAGGCTCGGGCTCTTCCTCTGCACTTCTGGTAAATGAGCGTGTTTGGTCTCAGACAATAACGTGCAGCGTCTTTAAAAAGAGAACAGAGAGATAAATCCTGTAAGCTCAAATGAACCCACAACAAGTTTAAACCAGCGATTTTCACCACTCTAAAACAAACTGAAGCAGGATGAACTGAGGAAGTAATTCAAACTTTGGATTCTTCATCTACTTTGATCATTTTGCACACTCCTCAGTCCCTCAGCCAGCATCACGAAGTGTCAGCTGGAGCTTTTCCAGCAGCCTGTAGAGGGACTTCCAACATATGCTGAGCACTTGTTGGCTTCTCCCCTTCAGTCTGTGACCCAGCTTATCCCAACCCACAGCACTGTGGTTTAGGTCAGCATCATGTGAAGTCACAAACAGCCTGCATGTATTTACATTTGTTCACATTCTGTTTGCAGCACAGTGGCTCCATGCACAAACATTTGGGAGAGGGCGATAAAAAACAGTAAGTCGTATTAAAAAGAAACTGCTACAGAAATGTTTTGTAACCAGTTGCACTGAACAGCAACAGGTAACACAGGGGAAACCTGCATTATGTCTCCAATGATACAACTACTGTTACTGCTGTCACTGATGATTGGAAGTTTTATTGTCTTGTTTTAGTTTAAATACCACTTCCTTGGTAACGATGGGCGATGAGGGATGAGGAAGTGTGAATAGTGCTGCGGTTTGGGGAAGGCCTTGAAGGGGACTGGTGACGGCTCTCGGGCCGGGCAGAACCCCCTGTGCTAACGAGAAATAAAGGGGGAAAGGAAGCGAGGAGAAGAGGAGAAGAGAGGAAAGAACAAGGGGGCGGGGGGGTTTTATAGCCTGAGGCCGGAGGGGGCATGAAGGAGGACCTGAAGGAGGTCCTGCTCCTGAAATTCAGATGATATCTCCACTAGAGATGGCACGATACCACTTTTTTATGTCCGATACCGATATCATAAATTTGGATATCTGCCGATACCGATATGAATCCGATATAGTGTTTTTTAATCAACAAAACTGTTTTTTTTAAATATCTTGCTGCATTTTGTATAAGTTCATACTCAAGTTTAAAACAACAACTACACTAAAGCTATTCTGTTATACCTGTATGCAAAAAAAATATTTCATAATTCAGCAATACTGATCAATCTAATAAACTTAAACCTACACCATCCTCCCTATTCTGGTATTTTAAAGAGTACTTAGCATAAATATTAAGCAACCTAACTAATAGGGTTCCAACTCCCAGCAACAACAAAAATAAATAAATAAAAAATAGGGAACCACCCCTCACGCTCCACCTCATGATGCTTAATCGACGTAATCAACCTTAATTTGATGCAGTGTGAAAAAAATGCACAGAAATCAATTATTTTTCAAGAAATATTAAATAGATTCAACATCTTTCTTCTACAGAACTGCAGACTGCACAGATGGTACCTTCCCAAAGGAAAAAGTACTATAGCTTACTAGGGTATATATATTAGACTTAATAGTTACTATATACAGTAATGGACTTCTATTCATTTTACATCAAATTAAAACTTTGTGTGTCAGATAATTATTTATTAAAAGCTCGACATTTTAAATGAGAATAAGAAAGAAAAGTATGTCTTTGTGCCCCCTTTTCCCTGTTCATGCCGTATCGGCCCCCCTGGCTAAACTTTGCTAGATCCGCCCCTGCACAGTTACGTCAGCTACGTAGAAAAAGATCCTCGAGTAGAAAGTAATATTAAATAAATTGTAACAACAGCTGATCAAGCTTAAACGTGCTGCTGTTGTTCAGCCGCTGGTTTCCTCTTTCTGGTGCAAAGTGGGCCAAAAACAAACTAGAGACACGGACTCGCGACAGAAAAGCCGATCAGCTGATCGTTAAGCAGTTTCATGATTGAAGTAGCAGCAAGAAGAGGCAGTCGCTCGTTAAGCTTAACGCAGGAATGCTTTACAAACATTCAGAGATGGACTTACACACTTGCTTTACTTCTCTCGGGGATAACTTTGTCGGAGATGAAATGCCGGGTTGCTAGCGAAGCTCCAAATGCTCCAGACCACCGACAGGTCCCGCATGCCACAGCTGCTCTATCACGTGATGCATACTGCTCCGACGTGCTAACGTTCTGAGCAGAGTTACGGCGTGTTGCAAGTTTTGTGAGGTGCTTTTGTGATATTTAATGGATCGGATTACATTTTTTATTTTTCTCCGATATCCGATCCAGTAATTTAGGTCAGTATCGGACTGATACCGATACGTAATATCGGATCGGTCCATCTCTAATCTCCACAACAACAAACAAAAACTCAAAAACCAACACATACTATAAATTGATGGGAAAAAAAGAAACTAAAGGAGGAATAATAAAGCTGAACATGAACCATTCCTGTAAGTCTGTGGTCAAAATCCAACAGCAGCCTTCATCATAGTTTGCATTTTCCAGGCTTCCAGGTATAAATGTGTTTGTTTGAGCTGAACGACTGCAGCGACTGCAGGTGTGCATAAGTTGCGGTCGTCGTACTTCAGCATCCAGCCCTAAAGAAGAAGAGCAAACATACTTTTTGAGTGGCAGGTTTTTTCAAATACAGGTTTCTATCAGCTCAACAAACATCAGCAAACACACAAACTGTTTGTGTGCTGCTTGTTGCACAGTGTGTTGCAGCTAAAGGTCCAGTTTTATCTGGACAGGGGAGGAAGACCAGCAGTTTTATTCAAAGGTAAGGATGCTCAGTGGTGTTTGATAGACTGTAAACTTAAAGCTTAACATTTTTCACACTGTGAAACGCGCTGCAGAGGAAACCGAGGTAGACTAACTGTGTTATTTAAAGGCTGCAGTGAAAATAGTGAAGTGCAGACAGGTTAGCTTGTAGCTGTACTGTGATGTAAAGCAAAAGCCAGTGTGCACAGAGGCTGTGCTGCTCAAGGTCAGAGTGAGGTTACATCAAGTGCAGCAGAGAATCATTTAACGTTACGCTGGTGATGATGCTTAGATTCATTCACAGATGTCGCCCTTCATACTAACTCTATAGTGTAAAGACAGCATAAACAGTGAAATCATCAGTGCAGCTGATCACAGCCTGCACACTGAGGACATCCACTCGAGCTCTCAGTAGAAGTTACAGTGTGTGATTCTTTTCTCCACACTGAGCCATTACAGCTGATTTTAGGTCCCCTTTAACCCCGACTGTTCTCATTTCACCCTCGACAGCGTAGACAACAGAACATAGATACATATTTTTATTTTCCTTCTTTTTCTCTGTTCATGTTCTGTGTAACTGGTTCAAGCTGGATGCAAATATTAGCATTGGAATAAAATAAATAAATAAAAATAGGTGGTAGAAATGTTCTGCAAAGAGCTACCTTTACTTTCTTCCTTTGCATTTCAGAGCGTGTACTTTTTCAGTTTTACTTGAGTAAAGAAGTACTTTTACTGGAGCATTTTTAACACTATCAGTGCTTCTACATAAGTACAGAACGTCTGTACCTTTGCCGCCTCTTCCTCAGATAATTGGTGAAATCTCTCGATGAGGGATTGACACGGCTTTTGGAAGATGATGAAAAATAACAAACTGTTATTGATTTCTGGGTCTGACACAAAACCTTTCTGGAGAAGGCAGAAGACGACCAGAGAGAAGAGCTTTATCACTCCCAGGTGGTCCACACCACATTTTCCTTCTTTTCCTTTTTACTGGTCTTTCCATCAGTCCACTGGTGTCACAGGTTAGTCAGGCCGGTCTGATCAGCGTAATGTGCAGCTGTTCGTTTGTTTGTTCTGGATGATGTTGTTGCTTTAAGTTGGTTGGTGTCTGTGTCATTTTATTTAACTTAGGGTCATTTCCTCTTCTTTGTGCACACTCAGCACTGAGTTTACTGTCACAGCTTCTATTTGCTCAACACAAAAGCACAAATACTGACAACTCACACACACAGGGCCAACACACATACACAGACAGCAACACACACACACAAACAGCAACACAGACACACACACACACACACACACAAATATACACACCTTTAGTGAGCATCCAAGAAAAGAGGCAAAAAATCACTAATCAGTTAAACGACTTGGAGGAATTGAACATGTCCAAAACATCTGCACACACACACACACACACACACACACACACGCACACGCGCACACACACACGCACACACACGCACACACACGTGCACGCACACACACGTGCACGCACATACACACACATTTGGAAAGTTAAAACAAAGAAACATCACTACATGTGTTTGGGGAAGCTGGAAAGATAGAAATGCAGGAAAAACTAATATCTTACTACTGACAGACTGGAAAGTTTTATCACTCATGGGAAGATTCCCCTCCATTAAAGCATGGTCCTGCCTTAAATGAGTTAAAGGATTCACTCACCTGTCTCACGTGCACTCAGGTGTTCCGGTCACTTCCAGGGTCACAGGTGTATGAAGTCCCCAGGTATGCAGAGCGCATCTACAAACGTTTGTAAAAGAATGAGTCGCTCTCACAAGCTCAGTGAATTCCAGCGTGGGATTGTGATAGGATGCCACCTGTGCACCAGTCCAGTTGTGACATTTCCACACTAAATATTCCACAGTGAACAATTATAAAAAAAAGTGGAGCTGATTAGAAACAACAGCCACACAGGGCCAGGCCATGTGAAATCACAGAGGAGGGTCGGTGGATGCTGAGGTTTCCAGCTTTCTGCAGAGTCACCACAGACCTCCAAACTTCATCAGAACAGAGAGTTTGATGGGGTGGGCTTCCATGGCCGAGCAGCTGCATCCATGCCTTACATCACTAAGAGCCAGTGTGTTCTCTTGAGTAATGACTCACATGTCTCCATTTGGCCAGAAGAACACTACTTCCTGTGCACAAAGCATGAAGACATGGATGAGCGAGTTTGCTGTAGAAGAACCCAGCAGAGCCCTGACCTCCCTGCCAGAGACAGAATGTGACTGTCTGGTGCCCACTGATCATTTCCACTGATTAGTGCTGATTAATGGGCGCGGTGACCTGTGGCCTCGCAAAAGACTTTCATTCAGTTTCATATGATGGATTATGCAGAAAAATGTCTGTTGCTTTATTACACATTCAGGTTTTTAAAAAGTAACTAGTTAATAAAGTAACTAATTACCTTTGAAAATAAGGAATCGGTAAAATAATGGGATTACTTTCTTGGAGAATTAATCAGTAACTAATTACTATTTTCAAGTAACCTGACCCACCGTGTTGATGACCCAGGTCTTCTGTGTTTCTCCCTCTCATGTTTAATCCCACACATATGTAACCATATCACGTGTTTGGTCTCTGAACGTGTTTTGTTACAGACGAGGCTTGTTGTACTTTTTCCTCCCTTTTTCTTTTTTCCTTCTTCTAATCAGTCTCACGTCTCTTTTCTTGCTGCTAATCAAATAGAATAGAAATACATGTGAAAAGAAACAGGAACAGAAGCTTATAGAGAGTTTATAGGATTCCCAAACAAACGATTGTGCCTGGTAAAGCCAGAGAGGGCAAGTTGTTTTACAGAAAAGATTAAAGACATTGTTTTAAATTCTCCCATATACAGAGCAGACCAGTGTGACCCCGTCACTTCTTCCCACTGGACTTATTAATAATCTGGTCGAGCAGAACTGTATAATGGATACAACCTCATAAAAGAGTATTTGTTCCACTGTGATTCTAACTTTTTGCTTGTCCTCTTTCAAACAGGTGCCGTCAGAAACGAATGGTTCAAACTTCAGAGGGGAAAGAGACTGAAGGAGATAAAGGAAGTGAAGGGGCTTTTGAGTAACAGCTCATCTTTTATTTGGCAACACTTCAAATGTCGCCCGTTTACCACGTCTAGACCAGACAGCTTTCAAAGCTTTTTTTTTTTACCCGACTATATAAAAGCTATTTATTGTAACAGCAGAAGACAGACATGTCTTTTAGTTTTCCTACCACAGACGCTCTGCTTCTCCTCTACGCTGCAGATGAGTTTGTCATACGCTCCGGCCCACCTCTCTTTCTCTTAGTGTAACCCTCTTCCAGGAGTCTGTTTGAAGCTGTGAAAAACTGCAGCAGCCTGATTCCATTTGATGGATAATTTGGAAAAAAACCTCTGCATGCGAGATCAGGGCTGAGGCGATGTTCGCTTATTGAAGGCTGGGCTTAAGAGAATGTGCTGCTCGCTTTCTGCTACCCTTTAAATGTGATAGTCAGCTTGTTAAGATCCTTTATGTACTCTAACTACAATCACTGCAGGCACCTCTGATTTATTTTTAACAAAGCTGGTATGAAAAGATGTGGTGAAGAGTTCTGTACTTCAAATATTTGACATCTCCAGGTGTAAACTGACCGAATTACAATATAAAGTGCTTTGGGATTTGGTGCTGTATAAATAAAATATTGTAGTACAATACAAAATCAGGTTCCTCGAGTTCTCTTCTGGACTATGCATGCAGTCCCTTAACATTTATGCACTGGATATTCAGCATGCACTTGAAAGAGTCCATTCAGATGTCACATATTTGTAGCACAGTTTGTCCCTCCTAAGGTGTGAATACAAAGATTATATCACACATGAGACGGAGCAAAAGGGCAAATTTGATTTTGTTAGCATTAAGATGAGAGCTCCTCCACAGCCTGGTTTAGACAATGGAATCAATCAATCTTTATTACAGGACCAGTCCAGACTGTAAGCATGTTCATCCTATTGTTCTATTAAAAAAAGACAAAATGGAAATAACAGCGAGGCCTAAATTGAAAATTAAATTGTTTACTGGTGTAGCTCAAGTTATTGTCAGCATGGAGTTGCTTTAATTGGAGATTTACTTAAGATTCCAGAGGTAGAACGTTTGGATATCGGGACAAAGCGTCTCTGTGTCAACAAGAGCCGGAAACATGTTGGAAAGAGGGAGATTTGGGCAGCTGTGGGGAGGAAGAGGAGGACACGGAGGGATGGACCGATCAGCTCTGCAGACTTTAGCCCAGCGTATTGTATTTGATGCTTTTGTCTCAGACTTCTACATCATCAGGTGACTTTTTTACCCTCAAAAAATGAAATTAATTGCATGACACATTTTTAAGGATGATCTGATATCGTCGTGTTGGTGTTGTTCCCAGACCATCATGAAAATGTTGTTCCAGGTTCAACATTGCAAGTGACCAATCACATTGTTGTGACGTTATTCTTTTGCCATTCATGCATTTATGAAATTCCAATGTTGCAAGGACAATATCAATTCTGCTTGCTGTTTATTAAAGGGTTACAGTTAGGGTTAGGGTCAGGGTCCGTTGATCGGCGGACAGAGGCGGTTTCACGCAGCTTTAGAACAGTTTTTTGTTTTACGCCGCTTTTTCCCGAAGTCGCAAAAGTATGACGTCACAACATTCTGATTGGTCACTTGCAATGTTGATCCTGGAACAACATTTAGTATGATGATCTGGGAACAACACCAACACGAGGATATCAGATCAACCCATTTTTAATGACTAAATTGCAAAAACATGGCTAATGTAGCAAATGTGATACAAATTAAAATTTGATACATTTTTATATATTTTGTGTAAAGGTTCAACAAACACCATTATAAAAAAAATAAAGATTTCTGGCAGTTACTTCAGGTTTTAAAGGGTTAGGGATGGCATCGGTGTGGTGATTCTCACAAACACACACACACAGCGATGGCTAACAACAGCACAGCAGAAGTTTCCTCTGAGACGCTGTTTCCTTTCTATCAGAATCAGAATCAGAATACTTTATTGATCCCTGGGGGAAATTATTTTTTGTTACAGTGCTCCATTTTAAACCAACATTAAGACAAGACAGACAATACGCTAACTAAGAATAGTACAATATATACATATATATACATACATACATACATAAGTCACTTATAAATAAATATTTGGAAAAGAAACATGTGTAGTTGTAGCAGCAAACAGTGTGTTAAGTGGATGCGTTGTACAGGGAGATGGCCACAGGCAGGAATGATTTCCTGTGTCGTTCAGTGGTGCTTTTCGGTAATCTCAGTCTCTCACTGAACGAGCTCCTGTGACTGACCAACATGTCATGGAGTGGGTGGGAGGTGTTATCCAACATTGTCTTTATCTTGGACAGCATCCGCCTCTCCGACACCACCTTGAGGGAGTCCAGCTCCATCCCCACAACATTGCTGGCCTTACGGATCAGTTTATTAAGTCTGTTGGCATCTGCGACCCTCAGCCTGCTCCCCCAGCATGCAACAGCATAGAGGATCGCACTGGCCACAACAGACTCATAGAAAATCCTCAGCATTTTCTGGCAGATGTTGAAGGACCTCAGTCGCCTCAAAAAATAGAGACGACTCTGGCCCTTCCTGTAAAGTGCTGTGGTGTTTTTAGCCCAGTCCAGTTTATTGTCAATGTGTACTCCAAGGTATTTATAGTCCTCCACAATGTCAACACTGACCCCCTGGATTGAAACAGGGGTCAAGTGTTTCCTGGTCTTCCTGAAGTCCACGATCAGTTCCTTGGTCTTTGCCACGTTGAGCTGCAGATGATTCTGCTCACACCACGTGACAAAGGAGTCGACCACAGCCCGGTACTCTGTCTCATCATCCCTGCTGATGCATCCAACCACCGCAGAAGTTTTCTGATGACTCTGCGGTGTCTATCAACAACAGACCCACAATATAGAAATGTTCATCAAGCTTTCCAACAATATTACCATTGCTCTTCATTTCAGTTGAGTCCAGTAATGGTGTGACTTGGATTTGTACTTTGTTTACAGCTATGACGGCCTTCTACTGTCAGTGAGTGTGTTCACGCAGCACCAGCACAGCAACTTTCCTTTGGGGAAGGTTACTGTAAACTTACATGTATTTTAGTGCTCATGCAACAGAGCGGCCAAAGAAACGTCCATTCTTCTTTTTATTACAAGGTTTAAAGGCAACAGCAAAATAATAGCTGACATAATTACAAATTAGTGCATTTTTAAGAAGGATAAGAACATAGACTGACTTGGATCCACTGAGTTGAGCACTAGTACATTGTGTGAGAGCTGATGAATCACACAGTTCCTCAATGTAATCAGATGGAGAGGAGAGCCAATCCCAGTTTAGTTCCCCTGAGAGAATGAATTCAGTCACTGAAAGTGTGTAAGACATCACAAAGACAGGAGAAGGCTTCTTTGTAGCTGACTGCACCCAGTGACAGCAACGAGCGCAGACTGTCTTCCTTTTGTTAGCAATCGTCACAAAGAGCTACAAAATTTTCACTTAAACCAGTTTTACCAGCAAACAGACTGTAACCATCAGTCACAGTCAAAGTGTACGTCAGTGACTTTTTAGCCAAGATAAAACTTTATGTCTGTGCTAGTTGTGACAACTCAAAGCTTTATGAAGACTTTCAATAATAACGTACACACAGGCCAGTATGTGTGCTGCTGCCATAACAACATTTCTGAGATTGTACATCAGAGTTTGGTGTTGGTGGAGAGGCTGGAACAGGACAAATTAATTCTGTATAGGCTTTTACATACGTAAGTTGAGTGACTGTAATTGATTGATCGGTTGTAATCTGTGTGTCACATGGGCACACAACAAATGTGTTGGAGCCAGAATTCTGGCTGGCTTGTAGGGCATCATAATATGACTCAATGACATGCAGGCTGATTTATACAGACCTGTCATAAACATCAGAGTCCCTTCATTTCTTTGTAAGTGAGAAAACTTCAGCAGGAGCTCAAATAGTTCTTCCTCCAGCTGTACCCACTCACCCACTCGGGTGTGGACAGGGGCAGACAGGGCAGCACTAAACCTCCTGTGGTCACCAATGAACTAACTGTACGGGATTAAATTAGACCTGATGAAGTTTAATGTAACTGTTCTACAACCCAGTAACACAGTTCACTGTTGGCTTCTTGAAATAAACCAGATGAACCAAAGCTTATCCCAGTTTAGGTTTTGGTGTAGTTTTGCCTCAGCTTGATTTCTTTTTCACCAGCAGCCTAAGTAAGCGGCTCACTTTTTGTCACACTTTAGTTTTCACTCCTGTGTCTGCTTTTGGGTCCACACCACAAACACACCGGCTGCTCAGCGTGGCAACTAAACTATTTCCATCTATTATACACACATGTTCAAATACACAAAACAAACACACCTCTGAAATTAAAAAGTTTTATCCTAATATTATATATTGAGCTGTGTCCTCAGTTTCTAATATTATTGTATTTTTTTCTTCCAGCAGCAGCATTTAAAGTCTGATAGGGAGCAAAGCTGCACTCAGCCTTGAGACATGGGCTGCTGAGTCTTCTGGATGTGTGTTCATGGACTTACAGCGATATGCTCATTGTTATGTAAATTCACTGAGGGCTGGAAGAAGGATGCAGGGATCAGCAGCAACAGGTCCAGTCGGTTATTTTAACCATCCAGTATGAGCGCAGTGGTGTCGTGGAAGAGCAACAGAAGACACTACAAATAATAAAGTATCGCCACGGTGACTGGTGGAGCAGAACTATGTTTTCTACCTCAGCACCAGGATCCTGAGCTTCTCTGATGACGGGGTGTGACTGTGGCTTCTGGGGAGTGTCTGGAATGGGTACCATCTCTTTGCGGTGCTCCACAAAGGCCTGACGATGGGAAGAGAGGGGACAAGTCAAAGATTCAAATCAGCCATTGGCTGACACGAGAGGACGAAAAGGAGAAAGAAAAGGCGGATGGGAGGTGGGTGAAGACAGAGGGTGCATGGGAATGGCTCATTCTCTCCTCCGCCGCCCAGCAGCTCTGGCATATCACCAATGTTATGGCGGTAATTGATTCTCTCTGTGCCATTAGTCTCTGAGACAAAGATGCGCCAATGAGAGGGGGTGCTGTCACTTAGAGGCTGGCGCGGCGCCCAGCCACGCGCTTTTACCAGCACACAAACAGACCTACGCAAAGATATATTCATTTTACAGGCGCACACACATGCAGTCGTTCATACAGAGGCAAAATACTATTTGTATAATGTCAGCTGTCAGGGTCTGTTGAAGCAGGAGTATTGCTCATTTGCAAATAAGCCAATCATGAATCATATATAGCACAAACATGGTTAATGCAGAAGTGAGCACACGAGGAATCAAAGAAATACAAATGGCTGCTGATCATAATTGGCATTCTCATCCTACTCGTGATTCTGTGTCTGCTTTTGAGGTTACTGTGGTGGAGGCAGAACAACTCTAGTGCATTTCCTCACACACACTCGAATATAGAAAGTGAACTCCCCAGACAAAGAGCAGGGCTTCATCTCATTAAAGTTAACGAGACGCTTCTGTCCTCTGCCTGCAGACCAGCAGTAATCTGATACGGAGCCGTGCTGTGGGCTTCGGGCCTCGGAGCTGTCACAACCTGCACCGCAGCACTCATCGCCACCATCGCACTCATCACCCAGCCTGTGACTGATGTCACTGCTGCACCTTAATGCTGATCGCAGTCATAATACTAATTCTAAGTCTTCAACATTCACGTGTTACCTTATCATCTTTACCGTCGAGTGCTAAATATTGTACATCGTCACCATGGCAATTGTCTTTTGTCTCTGCTGTTCTCATCACCATAGTCACAGCAGCGTTACCTGCTTCACAGTGAGGCAGAGAGGGAGAACAAAAGCAGGTATAACCTGCTACACACACATGCAAGCAAACACGCATGCACTGAATGCCAATTAACCAAATGAGGGATAAGCTGGTGAAGACAATCGCCTCTCAGTCAGTTATAAGCTAATTACAGAACATATTAACGCACATGCTCAGATCATTCAGATCTGCGAGCCCCCAGGTGCTGCAAGCTGGCGGATGAGCGTTCTTCAATATATGTAAAAGCACGCCTGTAAATTGGTGGCAGCCTTCCATCGCTCGAGTCAAACCAGCCCTGGCTGACTTTTTTCCTCTTGCCTTTAAGGCCCACGACTACTTGGATGCTCATTTGGAGTCTGTAATTAATTGGAAGCTCTATTTTTCCATCTATTTTTGTTTGGCTGTTGACCGACGTGTGGTCCTCTCACGCACTCATCTTCAGGTCGAAGTGGCTCCCTAATTAAGACTCCAGAGGATGGCTAATTGCTGTTGCGTGCCTCACGGCAAAGCAAGGGAACCTTCTCCCGGCGCTGCCCAGAAAGAGTGCCCGAGCACCGAATTAAAGGAGTTTATGTAAGCTTGCGGTGAAACTATTAAACACCAACCAACTTTTCCTTGTGAGGAGCTGCCACTTCATTTAATGGGCCTCATTAAAAGTGCACATCACAGAGATCCAAACCACTCTGTGCAACTTCACAAGACAATGGGATAATGGTTCCTCCTCCATGCTGTCAAAGCCTGATCCTAAATATTGAACAGTACTATTGCTCCAGCGGAAGGAACCAAAATGGGCTGCAGCATTCTTAAAAGGAAGTATTCACATCATTTGTCTTTTTTGACAAGGAGCAGAGAGAAGGGATAGATGGTGCCGAGCAGCTCTCTGTTGTTTATTAGAAGCATTTAAAAAAAAAAACCCTGGAGTCGAATGAGAATAGATCCAATACAAAGCTGAAACACTGGTTTACTGCACTCCTTCAAACTTTAGATGAGTTTCTTCTGATGCGAAGAGATCAGATACATGTTGATACTGTTTACATGGATTTGATACAAATAACTGTAATCCACGACATTTTTGCATATATCAATGGCCCCATTTAAGGTGACATATAAGGATTTATAAAAAATGAGTGTGCTGTTATTTAGTGATCTCACTTCTCCTGGTTTTTGCCTGATTTGCTTTGGTTAGTCTTTTGTTACTTTGTTATTCTTACATGTTTCAGGTCATTAGCTACATTTTATTTTAATATCAGAGTAAATACAAAGTCCAGTTTGTAAATACTGGTTAATCTGTAACTGAGACCTTGAATTCTAATGATATGATAAGGACGATGTTTGGTCTTTAGTTTGATCTCTGGAGCTCAAGCACACCTGGGCTATGGAGCAGGATGATGATCTGAAACACACCAGTAAAGCCACCTCTGATTGGCTAAGGTCATCTTTGACATTAACACTGGTTTGATCTGAACCAAGAAAAGTGATAAGAAAGGAGGAAATGGGGCAAATATGTTTTCACAGCACTGTAGCTCCATATCAGGCAGTATCTACTTACGTGTTGAACTAAATATGCAACGACACATTTACATTCAGTCATTTATGACTGAAGCAGGTGGACGACAACAACCACCTGATCTGTGGCCAGAGAAAGGAAACTCACTGCAGTTATTACACGTCAGTGTTCGGCAGTGTGGAAGGCAGGATGTGGACCGGGATCAGAAACCAGGAGTGAATTCGAAACAAAGCTTGAATGCAGGTAATTAACAATACAGAGAAAAACAAATAATATGTAGAGCACAGAATCCAAAACATAGAAGACTGAATGCAGAACAAAGAAACACAACCATGAGGGCCAACTCAACAACGGACAAGGGGAGACTGGGACAAAACACAGGACAATGAGGGTGTGGGTACCAGTGGGAACACAGGTGGGGATAGTTAATAATGAGTCTTGGGAAAAGTAAACTGACTCAAGACAGAGAACATCACCCACCAAAATAAAACAGGAAGTGCAACAGCAGCACAGGGGAAGCATGACCAACTTGACACAAATCACAAAGAGAAGCAGAGACACGAAGGCTGTCAGACATGGGAGGTGGAAATAAACACAGACTCAAGGAATAAAACACAAACACAGAAGTAGATGTGACATTATAATATAAATATAATGAAACCAAGCAGCAAATGCTGCTATGAGAAAATATAAAACTCAGAATATAGAAGAGACTGTCAAAGTTCAAGACCCAGGGTCCATGACGTAACATCCATGAGTGGGAAATTAGGTGTTTTTGTTTTTTTAAGGGAATGTGGTCTCACTGTGTTAAGGATTTAAGAGTGAGTGTTTGCAGAGTATTAAAAAAAATTCGAAGTCCTAAAGTAGCACCCTGAACGCCCTGTAGTGTTACCCAAGCATTGCTATTCATTGATACAATGAAACTCACCAAACCAACAGGAATGAAAGTCATTTTCCACTGTTCCAGTCAAACATGCAATTTAACCTGGAAGCTGTATCAGGTTCCACAGCTTCCAGATTTATGTGTGAAACTGTGCAAGCACTGTTTGTTTCCCCCTGTGGTTACAATATCTTCCAAGGCCCCCACTTGGCCCCACAGCTTAGCAGTAGCCCTCATACTGTACATACTTCATAAATCCTTAAATAATAAAAGTGAAGTAAACTGGCTCCACTAGTTTGCTGCATACATTACACATGTATCTGCCAATAGAAAACTCACCCACCTTGAGAAATTGGTCTTGTCAAACCAACTAAGGTCACTGCAGCAAACGTAATGTGTTAAATCAAGTCAAATATTGAAAATTAATTGGATTTTTCACAAAAAATCAAATATGAGTTGAAGAATAAGCCAATCACTGGGGTTGCTGTAGCTCACAAGGTAGAGCAAGTAAGGTTGGTGATTTGATCCCTGCTGCTCCGGTCTGCATGCCAAATATCCTTGGGCAAGATACCAACCCCAAGATGCTCTGTGTGTTGGGTGCTCAGGTAGAGTGCTTTATACCAGCGGTCTCCAACCTTTTTTGCGCCACGGACCGGTTTATGCCCGACAATATTTTCACGGACCGGCCTTTAAGGTGTCGCGGATAAATACAACAAAATAAAACTAGTACCGGTACCGAAAAAAAGAAAATTTATTCATAACACACGTGAAAAGACCGAGGAAAACCAAGTTAACGATAAAAACGATAACAAAATAACGCTGAAAACCGATAAAAACCCTGAAAACCAGACATTTCACACCTGAGCCTCAACTCTTGTGGCCCGGTACCAAACGACTCACGGACCGGTACCGGTCCGAGGCCCGGGGGTTGGGGACCGCTGCTTTATACCAGTCCAGTTTGACACTTTGATACTTTCCCCTTGTAATCTACCTTTGAGCAGGCTCTGAATGAATCAACGAGTGTAGATGCTTCAAGAGGAAGGACAGTATAAAACACAGCAGCACTTAAGTGTAATTAAAACATGCATATGTGGAAAGACCACGAGCACAATGGGTACCCTTGAAACCCTCCTTCACTTCAAACACATAACTTGTGCTTCTCAGAAAAAAAAATAATAAAAAAAACTCAAAGGAAAAAAGGAGATGGTAGAAAAAAACAAAAGCAAATCAGGAAGAAGCTGGAAATGAGTGCAATTCATGCATAACTTCAAACACTCCGTCTTCAAAGTTGCATAACATTAAAAAAGCAAGCCCACTCCAAGCTCGAAACATCAAAAACCAGCCCGCATCGCTGGGACACTGCTGAGTCTGCTGGGCCATGCCCTCACTCTGAGGCACAGCATGCACCCACCCTCCTCTTCATCTTCATCCTTTGTCATCCCTTGCTATTGTCCTTCGGGTATTTGTTGATGCAACGCAATGCAGCTTTATGGGTAAGAGGAGGGCCAGGTGGTAGCACACATAATGACCCAAAGGCAGGCCAAGAGAATGTGGAGATCCTCTGAATTCATTCCACCAGGATGCCTTTTAGTCCACACACATACATATTTCTCTGTTTGTGCATGAGAGCCTGAAAAAGACCGACGACACAGCAGTTCCTGTTTGTCACTCATTGCCCGTTTAGATGTGCTCTTTTTAAACTGTCATTTAACAATAGTGATTAATGATTTTAAACAAGTGCTAAGATGATATGTATTGTGCGTGGCACACAGGATATTGTACACTCACTGTGCTATTTGAAATCTGATTGACGTTCCTAATCTTCACAGTGCTTTAGGGGAAGTAATGCACAGCTGAAAGTTGTTCAAAAGAGTTTGTAGAACTGTCCCATGTCCTTTATCTTTCTATTGGCATTATTACAATCTTCATCCTCCATGTATAAGATAAGATAAGATAAGATAACCTTTATTAGTCCCACACGTGGGAAATTTGTTTTGTCACAGCAGGAAGTGGACAGTGCAAAAGTTATGAGGCAAAAATTAGAATACAATAAGAATAAATACAGTACACAACTGTACAGAATAGAATAAAATAAAATACTATATACAGTAGAATAAAATAGAATAAAAATATACAATAAGATAAAAATAGAATACGAATGCTATATACAACTGAGTAAAAATACAACGATGCCAGAAAAGATTATTGCACTTAGTGTTATTGCACATGTGTGGATGTGTGTGTTTGTTCAGTTAAAGTCTTTGTTGTGGAGTCTGACAGTGATGTATGCATGTTTAGATGCCTTGGGAGCATCTGTATCCAGAGTTAGGTTCCCTAGGCTAGAAGCCCAAAAGCTACTTTGGATATGAGTGAGAAAGAGATAACTGAAACCATATCTGCTTGATTAATCAGGTCCATGTCAAGTGTTGAGGAACCAGGACACAGGTGAGATGTGGGCGGCTGGACCAAGAAGGCGTAAATGGATGAGAACAAGCACTCTTTGAATACTACCAAGAAGGAGGCTGTTTCCCTCTTGCTAAATAATCCCTTGTGTTCTGTCCAGGCTCCAGCTCCTCTGTTCTGATTGAATGCTGCTCACTGACTCCACCTAACTGCCAAGCAGCAGAGCCCTATGTAATGCAGCTGTGTGTCTGGGCCGTCCAGCCATTTTTGACTGCCATACTTGTGCAGACTTACATGGCTTGTGATGTGTATGTGCATTTTATGTGTCTGTGTTCAGACTGCCTGTAGGGGACAGCTGCCTTTTGTTTTGATCCCCTGTTTTCTCCTGTTTCTGTGTTGTTAGGCAGGTTATGGTTATAGGTTGTATATTTTGTTTTCTTCGGAGTTAGGTAAGTTCCTGTTATTGTCATATCAGGGATGTTTTGTTTGTTATGCTGGCCTTGGCTCTCCCTGAAGTTAACCTACAGTCTGAACCAGAACTTTAACACTAGCAGAAAATAAACCTTTTAAACCTTTAAAACGACCATCTTGACTCCTTCTTCACCATTTTACCATTTAACACTACTATGCAAGTAACCCCAGCGGTTAGATGTCCTATTGAAACTTTGATACCCAACATCAAAGCAATTAATAGCTCAGTATTCCAACATTCAGAACAAGGAACTGCTATCACAACAGGATGTTGATGAGGTAAAACAGTAAAGGTATGGCAACGGGGAAGCAGGAAGTCAGGTCAGAGAGGAAATCACAACCACTAAGGATTGGGACCCAAGTCCAACTGAAGGTGCGTTGAGTGTGAGAGCAGCTGACCTGAAAGACAGGATCATGGCAGGGCTACAAACCTGGAACCTCCGTGGCCGATTACAAGACTACATGAAGCACCCTGTGAAGGTCTGCTAGAAGGTGTGAATGCAGGATTACAACCTACTGTAACCATCACCACAACTAATCAGCTGATCTATACCAAGCAGCAGTGATCACTGAGATGCTTGGCTACAAAATGAATGGCCACATGGAGCAGTACATGGAGAAGAAGACTAGAGGCCAAGATCAAGGCAGTGCAGAGGAAATAAGCCAATCACTGGAGCTGCAGACTGTTGTGATGAAGAAAGGCGTACAGCAAGCTGTCCATACCTGAGTCCTTGGAAACTTGGAAGCAACGACTCACGGCCTTGGCCAGCCACTTGAAGAGATACACCAGAGAGACCGAAGGCAGGAGAATAAACCAGCTGTTTGCACAGAACCAAGAAGTAAATGCAAATCCTCATGACCATTGATCAACAACCACTAATCGTGGTCATGAGTACCAACAGAACCAACTTTTGCAGAGAGGAAAATACTTTTAATGTTTCAGGAAAATCTCAAAGAGACAAATAAATTATAGTAAGAATCATTGTGTTGCCAGTATGAGACAGGATGATGATTGGTACAATCAACAAATGCAGTGTCAGAGTATTAGTATGAAAGTCTGAAGTTAAATCTGAGACGCTGTGGAATTAAACACCACAAACAGCAGCAGCCACTTCTGCTCAGTTGTTGTTTAATCTGATTAGTTTGTTTGTCTCTATGATACCATTGGCCTGTGATTTTAAAACATCTTTCTGACTGGTTTGTACTCTGGTGCCTCATGCTGTGGTTAGCACTGCTGCTTCACGATGAGGAGGTCACCTGGGGCCTTTCTGTGCCTCTGTAGCTTTCCTGGGCTGTGTCCCAATTCAGGGTCTGCATGCTTGAAGAACGCGCACTACGCGTACTACGTACGGTGCGTACGAGAAGTGCGCAAGTGAGAGGCTTGTAAAATGGGACGGTATACGCTTCGTCGCACTGTTCAGGTTGCCTAGCAACCATGATACTAACCGCGACACACGTTACATACAGCTTTGTTTGACAGAAATGAAGGAGAAAAATGTTTTGTTGGTCATTCATTTTCGTCATGACATCACTGTGATTAGTTGAGTATCTGAGGCTGAGACCACAGGACTGTAAAACATGATTGTTGGGCTTCATTTCTGTGCTGAACAGTCATTTAAGATTAGTTAGTAAATAACAATTAGTTAATGTTGTTCATGAGACTAAAGCCTGTGGTAATGTAAATATAATATGGCCAATATTATAGTATTGTCAGATTATTATGATATATATATATATTATATGTATATAAGAGTTAGTGTCATTTTGCTTTGATAACATCTTTTCCTTTGCTAAGCTGCTCAGCATACACACTGCTGTGTCATAAAATAAATACATTGTGATAGAAAACAAAACAGAGGTTATAAACTTTGGTGAACAGCTGGGACTGTGTGAACTTTTTATTTAAAACAGTGCAGCAAGAGGGAACCTTATGTAATATTTAAACCTCCAGCCACCTTTACACACTGTACAACAAATAGAAAGAGCCTGCTTTAGACATCACAGACCAGTATGCACACACAGCTACATGCATGTAGCAGGGAAATGCCACAGTAATGTGTTAGAAAGCACAGTGTACAAAGCACGGGAGACATACTTTAAAGCTAGCTGTACAAGCTGACGAATGAAAAGATACGACAGATATTTCCCGAAACTCTGACTTACCATCAGTTTTCTTCTGTTTACTGGGAGCCTGTCCCACTGGTTTAAAGGCAGGGTACACACTGCACAAGTCACCCGTCTATTGCAGGTCTAACACAGAAGAACAGGCAACCATTCACACTCCCAGTGTCCTCATTACTACAAGTTACCTCTATTGCTGCTGGAGCATTAAGCTGCTGTTAAATGAAGCACTTCCTTAAGCTTAGTCGCAGCTTGAGGGACTTATTGCAGTTGCGTCTAGTGAAGTTACTACCATTACTTAGTTTAACTTAGTTGTTGAACTATGTCAGAATTTGGCTGAGAAAACACAGTAACCCCCGAGGTGATGGGTAGCATTATAAAGAACGTATGAATGTAAAACTGAATCACTGCTCATATCTTTGATTATTTGCAGTTCAGTTAATATTGCTGATAATCACCAGGTTCTTCTTTAAAATAGACATTTAATGCTTCTTTCTAGTTGCATATTTTTAGCATGGAGCCCCACTCGAAACGTATGATTTATTTTATCTGATACTGCTCCTCAGTTCACTCAGCATCTGAAACAAGCACTTCTGGTCTTGCCCATTGAATCAGATCTGAGCTTATTTTGTTCATATTAAATGTTTACATTCCTGACTGTGCAAAGCAGCTAACGCAGGACAAAATGTTCTGCAAACTTTTGCAGATGTCACGGCTGCGGAAGGGAGACGAGGAAGCAGGAAGACACAGGAGAGACGACACAGAGGAACCAGCAACGAACACGAGGGAACTCACACTATAAATACACAGAGGGGAACGAGGACACGACACACAGGAGGGAGGCACAGCTTATTCTGATTGACAAGACGAGACAGGGGAAATACAAACTGAACAACTGGCATAAGACACAGACTTTCACAATAAAACAGGAAACGTAGAACACAGGGACACATAACAAACCCTAAAACTGAACTCAAGAAACACTAAAAAACTTGACACCATGAGAAGAAACCAAAAACCAAAAGTATAAAACTCAAAAAACACTGGGTCACTAACCCAGGCCCATAACAAAAGATTCCTCTGTGATGTGGTGTGAACACACAACTAGCTAGCCTTGTTTATAATGAGTGTACACATTTATAATATATATGATATAAAATAACAAAAAGCATAATAGATCTCCTTCACTCAGTTTGCCATTTACTCTATATGCGTCTTTAAAGACTTCTTATATTATCTAAATGGTTCCACACTTGTGAACCACATCACTGGTATGCAGCGCTCAGCGTATGCAATGAGCTCCACGAGGATGACAGCAAGCACACAGCAACTACAAGTGCAAAGTCTTAGCATGTCTCTATTTAAGAAAGGGCAGAAGTGTTGGAGGCAGCACGGACTGTGTAAAAGCACACTTCTTCAAGTCATCACGTGGCTTTTCCCTTCTTTGTCACTTTCAGCTGCTTCTGACAAATTCTCCAATATACTGATAAACACATACAAAATCCCGCCCACGCGTTCACACAGAGAAAGCTCTTCAGAAGCGCACCTTTCCACCCACATATGTTGACACACACTCATGAACAAACTGGTAATGTTCCATCAAAGCTTATAGCGCCCATTAAAACACGGAGACACACATGGAGCCATGCTCGTAGTCGACACCCACACACTCGTGAATGGCATGGCTTTCCATCACTGCAATTGCTGGTGACAATCATGCACCTCACTCAATTACACCTGGCTAATTGTTGAGATGCCATATTACCATAGAGATTTTCAGTGATGAGTCGCATATGTAATAAAGGATGAATATATATATATACACACGAGGTCAATCCCAGGTGGGGTGGGGACGGAGGGAAACTGTTCGTGCGGCTGTTGGCCACACTGATGTGATTGGTGCTTCCTGCTCTCCCAAACAAGCGTGCACGTCTTCACTGGGATGCTCAATCCTGGCTTGGCAAGTGTGAGGCTTGTGCAGTTTTTCGATTTTTGAACACAAAAAGCCTTAAACCGGTTGAAATTCAACGCCAATTACGTAGGTGTAAAAACGTTTGCAAGTGTGGCAGAGAGCTTAGAGCGGTCAGAAGGTGATTCTGCTCCGACGAAGAGGTGAAAGACGAGGTTCGACGCTCCCTGACAGACCTGGCGGCGAGCTGGTATGACTCGGGCATGCTAAAACTGCCACAGCGCCGACAAAAATGTATCAACCAATTATGTAGAAAAATAAATAATTCTTCAACCTTTAAAATGACGTAAATATTATAGAAAGTAAAAGGTGGTTTGTATTTCTAAAGAAATAGGAGACCTTACTTTTGGGATTGCCCTCGTATACACTTATAATTCATTCTTCTGGTTGATGTTACGGTTCTGTAATGTCCTCATATAATCACCAAATTATTTAAGCATGCGCTCTCATAGATTTTCTCTTTTTGCTCCCAAATACACACACACAAACTGCGAACTACACAATGTACACTACAGGGCACACACACTGCCTGAAGGATTTTAATTTGAGATGCAGACTCTGGTGTCATAGTGAATGATATTAAAAGTCGTATCATGAATAAATCAGGAGACAGAGGACTCACCTCAGCAATGTGACAGATAAGCAAAGAGAAACAGCACACAGGAGGAGACAAAAAGATGGAGAGAGGAAAAGGCTCGGGACTGGCAGAGGAAAGACCAATAAATAAAGCCACTTGCATTTTAACAATACAGCCAGCAGCACTGTTTGATGGAGGCCATTAGTTTATGGCTTTACCCAACAAGGCTGTAATTACTTTACTGCTAAATCTACCACATATGTGCATCTGTTACCTGAGCACTGGAGAAGGTTCTTTATGACGGTTAACAAACAGGAGACGTGTTCACAATGGGAGCTTCATTTGTAAGAAATCACTCAGTTGTAACATCAACACAGATTGACAATTTGTCTATTTGTCATGTAGTTACTGAACAACACCGAACGATGCAGGAGAGCAGTGCAGCCAGACTATGAGAAAGGGCAAGAATTCATTCAAACCTGTCAGCTTTGAGATCAGGAAGGAACACAGATGATGAATGACGCATGGTGCCGAAGACGTGTTAGTTCTGTAATTGTCTATACAACTAAACTGCAGTTTGCCTCCATTATTCCAAACTCTGACTTATTATCTCACAGAATACGAAGTATGACACAAACGTCCACAGCACGATGGTGTTGAAGATAAAGCCTTCAGACTTTGAGCCTGCTGTGCTCTATCTGTGCTGACGTTTGTGGATTCTTTCTTCATTAAGGCTACGTATACACGAATACGTTTGAAAATGGCGCTTTTGTCCAAAAACACTAGCGTTTTCAGTGGTTTTCACAGAGTTGTGCGTCCACATTGAAAAGGCCGAAAATGCGAGAAACGCAAGAAGATTCGACCTGCCTCATTTCTGTCTGCCACTTATTTATTTTCCGGCTCTTTGAAACGTCGGCAAAATGTGGAGGAAAAGCAGCGAGTTTTTTAAATGGACTCACAATGAGGTGGAGTTGTTGCTGCGAGTAACACAAAAGTACAAAGTTGCAAAAGCGATTGAGAATTAAAGAATTTGAAGAAAAGCTCTCTGGAGCCCGTGCAGACTGATTAATCTTTAACAGGGCTGTCAAACACAACAACAGCTGTATAATGCCCTCCACTATCTTTGTTTAATTGGTCACATGACTGCATCACATGACTCAAATGCATCATCGTTTTCGAAAAAGCTCCAGGTTCTCTGTCCACACTGCAACGTGCAAGTGGCGTTTTCTAATGTCTCTGCTTTGGAGAGCGTTTTCAAAACGCTGTGTTTTCCTTGACCGAAAACGCCGTCTCAGTGTGGACGGGAGGCCACGGAGAGAAAACTGTCACAAACAAGGATGCAGTGGACTCAAGAGCAGACTCAATTGCTCGAACTAAGTACAATTTATTGAAAGGAAAAGGAACTTAAACAAGACTGGGTCTAACAGAAATCATTTGCAGGAACTGAGGGAGGCCTGAGGGCGGAGAAACGGACGTAGAACACAGGGAGAACACAGGCGGGAACTTCTGCAAACACAGGAGAAGGGTTTTACTGAATGGGAAACAAGTAAAGGGCAGAGGTGAGTGGTACTAGTGGACACCGGCTATTAGGCGGGGAAGGGGTTGCCGTGGGAGCGTTCCAGGGATGGTTGAGAGTGTGGGGAGGCTGGTCCAGGTTCCAAGGTGTCCAGGGAAGTTGAAGTATGGGCTGGAGGGCAGGCTGAGGAGAAGATGAGTGTGTGGCCCTAGGGTTCTGGGCAGACTGGAAAACAGGACGGAAACAGAACCACCGCTGCTGGTGAGTACGACGGGTGATGAATCTGGAGAATACAGGAGACGGAGAACAACCCACGATCCAGGCATACAGAGTCTGAGCACAGAGGAGGCCAAGTTTACCACGGGTGGTAGCAGGACGAACTGGCGAGGAGTGGCAGGCAGTGCTGGCTTAAAAACCCTCTAGATGGAGCCCCGGAAATTGGAAGCAGGTGATGAGCTGGCCAACTCCTCCCCAGGGGACGGACAACAGGAACCTGGACCACACCCGACCCGACACTCCCACAGCATATGACAGAAAACGATGCGTTTTCAAATGAAAACGTATTAGTGTGGACGTAGCCTAAATCATCCAAAACCCTGACTAACGCTGTGACACCATTTGACTTGTTAATGACTTTGTTAAAAGCAGGTACTCGCCATTGGCGACTACAAGCTGAAATTGTGTCATTTGATTTTGTGTTCAAATAGCTGTTAGAATTTGACTGATCTCAGCAACAGGTCAGACATTATATCCACTGGCTACATTTCATGTCAGAGTTTTGGAGTTATGCCTAAAACATGTTTCTTTATTTGTACCAACAAACATTTCCCTTATGCTAACCTGCTCATAGTTTCCATCTGAAGGTAGAATATAACAGAAAATCTGTGAAAACATTTATAATTTCATCTTGCACGTAATCATTGACCCAAATGTATTTGATAAAATAAATGGCACCCTACAGTTTCAGGAGGGGACAGGTGCTAGAATTAGATTTTAGTTTTTCTGGGGAAAACAATACTTGTGTCATAAAACATGTAAAGCACCATTTTAATATCCTTCTAAAATGTTGTTTAACCAAGTTATTCTCCAGACTTTATGCTGATATGGGGATGATGTGCTAAATCACACAGTTGATCTACAGTATTATGCATGTTATCAGTCAGTTAGTGCTCATGAGAGCATTATTTCAAATCACAAATGCTGCTTTGGTGCTGTTAGTGTCAAAAGCTGCAATGTTTGCATCCAAATACAGCAGGGCGAGCGAGAGATACTGATATCAGTTTGATTTTAGGACAAGCCATTAATGCCAAAGCCAGTATGCTACCACAGCATCCATGCAGGACCCTCTGGTATGCACCTAGTTGGTCAGGGCTTCATCATACAGCAGGATAAAGACCCCAAACATAAATCCAAGCTGTGCCAGAACTACCTCAGGAACAAAGAACAAGATGGTGAGCTTGAAAACATGGAGGTCCAGCACAGTCTCCAGACTTAAACCCCATCGAGCTGGTTTGGGATGAACTGCACAGAAGAGTGAAAGCAAAGCAGCTACAAGGTCCACGTTTATGGGAACTTCTGCTACAGATATGGGAGAAGATTAGATTTCTGCTGTAGCCAGAAGCCACGGCTGTGTTCAGCTGTTATATCTGCAAAGGAGGCGACTCTGATGAGTCAAAGGTTAGACTCACTTTGGTCTATAAACTGATTCCATGATTTCTGTTTTAACTCCAACTCCTTATTTGTACCATGCTTTCATTTCCGAGTGCAACGAGACATTAAACTGCATAATTTTCAATATAAAATGGAAACACTGGGTTGTTCTAAAATGTTTGTGTACTTCTGTGCCGCTCCTGACTTTCTCATGCATCCTCTCCTCTACCAACCGCAGCCTGTTTCAACTCCTCCTTGAACGCTGTACAATATGTTTCCTTCTTTAACTTCCACTACTACCTGCTGACCTCTGCCTTCACTTGTTTTCTCTTCGTGATTTTGAAAGTCATCCTACAAATGACCGTCCAACGTTGCCTAGCCACCATCTAACAGTCTCTCTCTCAGATTACAGATGCTGCACTACATGTAGTTCACCTTTGTGCATCTTGTTCTTATATGTCACCGTCCACTTCTCCCTGTTCCTGAAATATATGCTCACCACAGCCATTTCCATCCTTTTTGTGAATTTCACCACCATCTGTCATTTCTCTCATTAACACCATACCTGCCAACACCTCATCATCTCTGTCTCCTTATGTCCACCTATGTCCACTGAAGTCTGTTCCAATCACCGGTCTAACCCTTTGGGGACACTACCACTTCATCCAGCTTACTCCAGATTTTTTCTTCAGACATCCAACTTGTGGAGCATGTGCACTCACAGCTTCCAACATTATCCACAGATTTCCAGCTTGATTTCCAGGATCAAACTTATGATCCTGTCAAGCACTCTCTTCACTCCACATTCTACTGTCAAGATTTCTCTTCCTATCGACACCATGATGGAACAGTGTGAATGCTACCATTCCTCTCACCACCATGTCGGCCTCCTCTCTCGCTTTACCAGACCAATTATTGTTGTTCTCTAATATTTGATTTGAATTACCTTTTTAACTTAAAAGTAGTCCTGAATAAATGTGCTGTTCACATCACCTAAAGGGACTTGAACCTCTAGAAGAATTATACAGTATGGAAAGTTTTTATCTCCTATGCTTCCCTTCAACGTAACTTTATTCTTTCATGAGTTATTTACAAGTTTCTCTTTGTTCACAGCCATTGACATGTCGAAGAGGTTAACACGTGAGGAGCGGATCGAAATTGTGTTGATATGTGGTGAACGCAGTAACCGGGTCATTGCATCAGATTTCAATGCCAGACACCCTACGAGACCACCCATCTCCCATGCTACAGTCAGCAAACTGCTTGCTAAGTTTCGTGAAACTGGTTCAGTGTTGGATTTGCCAAAATGTGGACGCAAGAAAACTGTCAGTAAAGAAGAAACATCAGTGGCTGTCCTAGCTTCATTCAGCAAGAGCCCACAGCGTAGCACTCGCCGCATGTCACTGGAGAGTGGCATTAGTCGAACATCCCTTCGGCGGATATTAGCTACTCACAAATGGCACCCTTACAAACTCCAGCTACTGCAGCATCTCAGCGAGGATGACCCAGGTCGGCGCACAGAATTTGCAGAATGGGCAAAACAAAAACTGGAACAGGACCCTCAGTTCACGCAGAAGATTTTGTTCAGTGATGAGGCAAACTTTTATGTGAATGGTGAAGTTAACAAACAAAAGCACCGCTATTGGTCTGACACTAACCCACATTGGATGGATCCCTCCAAGACTGTTGGAACTACAAAAGTGATGGTTTGGTGTGGTATATGGGAACAACGATAGTGGGTCCATTCTTCATCAATGGAAACCTCAAGGCCACTGGATATTTGAAATTGCTACATGATGATGTGTTTCCCTCTTTATGCACTGAAGCTGGCACGTTCCCTGAGTTTTTCCAGCAAGATGGTGCCCCACCACATTATGGGTGCAGGTCCGAGCATTCCTAGATGAACACTTTCCTGGAAAGTGGATTGGTCGTCGTGGGCCAGTTGAATGGCCCCCAAGGTCTCCCGATCTGACCCCCTTAGACTTTTATCTTTGGGGTCATCTGAAGGCAATTGTCTATGGTGTGAAGATACGAGATGTGCAGCACCTGAAACTACGGATACTGGATGCCTGTGCTGGCATTTCTCCTGCGGTGTTGCTATCAGTGTGTGAAGAGTGGGAGAAGAGGGTTGCATTGACAATCCAACACAATGGGCAGCACATTGAACACATTTTATAAGTGGTCAGAAACTTGTAAATAACTCATGACAGAATAAAGTTACGTTGAAACCAAGCACACCACTGTTTTTCTTGTGACATTACCAATAAGTTTGATGTGTCACATGGCCCTCTTCCTATTGAAAAAACAAAAGTTGTATCCAAGATGGCCGACTTCTAAATGGCCACCATGGTCACCACCCATCTTGAGGAGTTTGCCCCCTCACATATACTAATGTGCCACAAACAGGACTTTAACATATCACCAACCATTCCCATGTTATTACGGTGTATCCATATAAATGGCCCACCCTGTATATATGAATATATGAGTTTGCATGTGTATTCATGTGTCAGCGCTGCGGTTACCTTAGAGGTGGAGATGGCCGCGCTGGCAGCAGGTTAATCCAGCCCTGAGGCTAAGCATCAAACTTTCAGATCAGACAATCAATAATTCAGACAGCAGCGTGTCAGGATCTATCACCGAACACAGACTGAGAGGCAGGCAGCAGTACGACAAAGGAACACGGGTGATTTATAGCCACATACGACTCACAACATACAAATAAAGGACAGAGCCCCCCTGCATAATTGTGCACCGGTACGCTCAAATTACAGATGCAGGTGCTGAAAGAAAAGAGCGATGGCCACGTATATTTATTCAAACACACAATTATTACAGGCTAGCTGTGATATATGATGGAAAACAACGGATTCAGAAACATGTTTGATTCCCAAACCTCGGCAGCGTGTCACAGATCTACTGCTGTGCTTAAGATCCACCAAATAGTCCTTGAAGCATATGCCAAAATATTAATATGGTTGTGGCATTGCTGTAAATCCTCTGTAAATCAGAGAAACACAGCAACAGACCGTGGCTGTTTAGTGTGCTTTGTGGGGGAGTTAGTTGGTAGGGGGTAAGAGAAATTGAGGGATATTTCAGCGTGTGGGTGTATAATGGCTATCAGAGGTGACTTTCAGTGGGATCAACTCAAAACACTTGCACACAAAAACACAAACAAGCTCCCCCACTCCCACCCACCCACCATAACAGTCACAGACTCAGGACATTAGCTTCTACAGATAACCGTATCAAATGATCATGCAGCAACAAGCTTTGAGGGTGTGTGCGTGTGACTGCATGAGGCAGTCGTGAAGTTGAATGTGCTGATTCTAAGAGACGTTTTCTTGGAGCTGAGTGAGCCCCTGCAGGCCTGCTAACCTTGAGCTCCAAGCTGCGTGAACCCTGAGCAACACAGTGAACGTAACATGACTTTATTTCTCTCTCTCTGTTTATATGTTTAAAATCACTGGCAACTGTACTACAAAGACATGCGAATGGATCTGAGAGCACCAGAGGATGTAATGTCTACCCTCCGTTTAAAAAAAGGATCAGGCTTTTGGTCAAGTTCAGGGACCAAATTCAGACACTGTTAGGTACAAATATGCGGCGGGTATCAGTTTGAAGCCCACAAAGAATTGTTTAGCGCTTTCCAGGCTGTCCTTACCTGACAGGTGGTCTACAGCAGCGGTCCCCAACCTGCTCCACAGACGGTTTAATGTCAGACAGTATTTTCACGGACCGGCCTTTAAGGTGTGGCGGATTGTGGTGGGGCGTGGTCTGCCATCTGCCGCACGGACGCACCTGCACGGCATCCACAATCATGCCCGCCGTGTTACAACACGGGGACTCAAGGGTTGGTGTAGTTGTGGTGGGATGCATGTCAATAAAGATGGCTCAAAACTGTGACCCGTGGACTCACCATGCCTTATTCACACCACACGGATAAATACAACAAAATAAAAGACCGAGACAAAAACTGAGGTATAATAATAAACGTGAATTCATTGTGTAGCTTTATTAGCAGCGTCCTCCTAAAATGCGCCAACAACATTGGGAGTAACATCCTCCTCTCTGCCCCTTAATGCTCTCTGGTCGCTATGGTAACGCATTTCTTTCAAAATACGGGAAAGACCCAGGGGAACCGAGTTAACGATAAAAACCCTGAAAACCATCAATTTCACACCCGAGCCTCACGGCCCGGTACCGAACGACTCACAGAACGGTGCCGGGCCGTGGGGCGGGGGTTGGGGACCGCTGCTCTACATGCTGCTACTGCACTTGATTTGTTTGCTGGGTGCTATGCTTGATCTTTTAGATAGATTGATAGCATCTGTCCAAACTGCTAGACTGTCACCTTTAACAGCTTACTTATGATACTGTGTATTTCTGATACAGCTGTTTATAATGTTATACCTGAAACTCAAAGAGTCCAAAAGGAATCAGCCATGAAGAAATCGTGATTCTGAGGTACAGATGTAAGCTCCCTGTTTTTACAAACCTCTCACCTGTGCAGGCTTACAACAGCATACCTACTAGTCTGCTTTAAGACTACTGTGGTAAAAGAAGGCAAATATCACTAAAACCTACTGAAAGCTGATTTTATGTAGTGTTAATGTATGACACTTCTGTTACTTTTTTAGACAATTATATGGGAAAAGATCATCTCTACTTTAAACTATAGTCTGGCACTTTTAGTTATAAATGATTTTAAATTATTCCAGAAGAATTATATCTATGTCCACACAGTTGCTTTTTGTCTG
The DNA here is from genome assembly GCF_964374335.1 of Astatotilapia calliptera. Classification (NCBI taxonomy): domain Eukaryota; kingdom Metazoa; phylum Chordata; class Actinopteri; order Cichliformes; family Cichlidae; genus Astatotilapia; species Astatotilapia calliptera. The sequence goes on along the minus strand of NC_137442.1, from coordinate 36,496,714 downwards.
TCTTGATCCTGTTCAGGCTTCGGTACTTTGACCCAAATGTTTTTCCTATATGAAGTCAGGATCATTTTTAGACTCTCAGTCTCCTGTGCGCTGTGTGCCAAACACTTTAATTGTTATATAAAGTCTAAAAATGTCTGAATCAGATGAAAGCGTATACAGAGTTCTGCCTGCCATTATCTTCATTCAGTCCCCAGCATTAGAAAACACTCTTTGCTGCAGCACCAGTCGCAGGGAAACTGATCATTATCCACAGAGCTTGGTGGACGCAGATCATTTAAAACTAAATCTGTTTCTTCATGCAATCAGAGTCGACACAGTTTTGAATCTTCGTGAAAGTGTTGTAGTGAATGTTGGTGTGCACAGAGGGTTGTTAGTGGAGTCTGCTGTTATGGTGTGATGCCATACGATGTTTCTACCAATAACTTAACCTTGGCTTTGCAATGTTAGTTATTAACCTTCAGATCTAAACCCTGAGCCCAACCCTGGATAACTGTGCCCTGTGTATGTGCTACACCATTTACTCTCAACTCTGAGAATATATTCACAGCTGCAGTGGGAAAGTGGGAAGATGTAATGAGCACTTCTGTCTGCATTTTTATTCTACCCCTCTACCAGCATTAGTTTTTGTGATTTGGAGTTTAAGATCTGTCACCTCGTGATGTGCTTGTGGAGCTGCAGGTCCCTAAACCCAACTATGTTCAGGATTAGGCGATGAAGTCAAAAATACTTTCCTCAGGCCTCGTCATATACTTATGCTTGATCAGGTTCTCCTTGTTTCATTCTGACATGTAGGACCCGATAATAACACGATGATGTTATGTGGATGTAATATGGTGTGAGTCATCAAAAGGTATTACAGTTAAAAATATAGTGGAAACATAAAATGTTTCATGTTAAGTTGCACTTAAGAGTGGTCTGAGGTGGTCTGTCTGTCTGTAACTGACTGTGACATGAAAGGAAACATCAACAAAAACACTGAAAGGAAAGAACAGACGTGCTAGCTCGGAAACCGTTAGCACAAAGAACGATTAGGCTCCTGTAACAGTGTGCAAGAATGTTCATGTCTGTGCTTGGTTATTACTCTGGGACAGAGTAAGCAGCAGTGTTGAGGACAGCTGCAGTCAGAGAAACAGACGAACGCAAGCTAGTCAGGACAAATAACTACCAGAATAAAACAGGAAGTGAAACATGATAACTAAACAGAGAAACATGAATGTAGTTACCGTATTTTTCGGACCATAAGGTGCAGCAGATTATAAAGGCGCCTTAAGCAAAAGAAAACAGTCAGGCAAGTCAAACTTTACTAAACTCATTCTTCTTGCTTCCTCCACTTCCATTAATTCATTAATGTTGAATTCTCTGGCAGCTGCTCTGTTCCCATGTTGTTGCAGTATATTAATGACTAACCTCGTATTGTGGATGATCTCAGTTGTTCTCCTGGCTGAAGTTTGGTCCGTTTACAGCATCCTGCCATGCGATTACATTTGTTCCTGACCACCGAGAACACGTTAACTTTTATCGAGTGGGAAAAAGTTAGTGTTCATCCTGCAGCTTCACTGTGTTTGTTATGCTAACATAGCTGTGCTAGCTAGCGATCACGTAGTACATCATTATATACCAGCTAGCCCAGTGGTTCTCAAACTTTTTTAGGCCCCCCTTTCCCAGCCAACATTTACATGTGGGGCCCATATGGTTTGGAAATGGCCTAAAAAATGGGCCCCATATAGGATTGTCCGCGGGTTCCATAATGGCCCCATGTTATGTTCGGAAGATCTGGGCATTAAATGGGCCCCAACTAGGCAAAGTACACAGAAACTGTCAGGGCTCTGTGTGCGGGCAGGCGGAGGTGAGGATCCAAATGCAGGACTCCAAGACTGAATGCAACTCAAAACCCAGAGCTTTATTGCTGGCACAAAACAAAACATGAATCAAACTGAGATTGCTAAGACAACAACACACAGGCAATTCTGAGGGTACGACACAACAGAGAGCAAAGGCAAACACAGGGCTTATATACACAGGGAGTAATCAGGGAAAGGGAAACAGGAGGGAGACACAGCTGGGAGAGATTAGGATTAACGAGACAGGGGCAGGTAAAAGTGAATACACTGACATAGGACTGGGACTATCAAAATAAAACAGGAAATAAGAAATAAATCACAAAAACGCAAACTTGACACTGAGAGATTGACAGAAGGAATATAAAACATAAACAGAGAAGACAGTGACTTAAACTAGAGGCCAGAACACCAAATAACGTAAGGAGAACAAAACCAAGAATAACCCTTAATACAAAATCAAACCAGCACAACTCAAAAACCCAAACAAATCATAATTTAGAAAACACCAAAACAGAAGCAGAAAAAGCTGGGTCAAAATGACCCAGAACCGTGACAGAAACACACCCGGGCCCCACCTTTCAAGTTTTTTGTGGGTACCATGTAGGTACCACATAAGCTAAAACGTGGGTTTAAAGTGGGATTGTCTGCGGGTTCCATAATGGCCCCATTTTATAAGCCCATCTTGGTGGTATATTGGTAAAATCTGGGAACTAAATGGGCCCCAACGGGGCAAAGCACACAGAAACCCACCCAGGCCCCATTTTTCATGTTCTTAGTGGGTACAACATGAGGACAACATGAGCTAAAAAGTTGGAAAGGCCTTATCAGTGGGTTCTGTACACTCAAAAAAGTGAAATTTGGTGGTTATTGCATTTACAAGACTCTAACATGTAATTTGAACACAATGAATTTATGTTTCTAAAGTGAACGTAATAAAATCATATAAGATCTACAAGAAATTTACCAACTTAGCGCCTCTTAAATTTATTCTTGTTTTTATGACATGATCAAATCTAACAAGAGTGGTTAGCTGCCTTAAAGACTCGCGATATCACAAGATCACGTGAGATTCTAAACAACAAGAGGCAGGAAAGCACATGGTTTGCTTCACGGTCATCTTGGAAAGGTAAGAGTGAATCTATCTTCATCCATCTTGATGAAAATACTTTTTGCACAAAGGTATCATTAGTTTGTCGATTCTTTTCAGTTCTATTTATTCACATTTGTTTTTTTGTTTTTGTTTTTTAAAATATCTGTTTGTTTATGCCATTCTAGCTAGCTAACACGTTAGTGCAAGAATATAGCACAATGTCATGCTAGCATGATAGCCTAATATGAAAGACTTAGCTACTCCAAATATAGATATTGTTTATAACTTAACCTCTGCACATAAGCTAGTTTGGCTCTACCACAGAGACTGTTGTGATAAATTTACATTTTACGTGTGGGTTGTTGAAATTTGTAAGTTTGTAAGTTGCAACTGATGGACAGTGGTTTATTTAACAATTTATGTGTTTTTAGTACACTGAGGAGGAAAGACAAAACATGAACAGATATGTTTTGCTGTTTTTTAATTTTTTTGAAATTAAATATTTTTCTACTTAATAAACTTGGAGACTTGCAGTTCCCTCCTGTAAAGATAATAAATGTTTAATCTTATCAGGTGGTGAAAGGTCTGGAGAGCTGGCAGGCCAGTTCATCAAATTCATGGTGAGCTAATATTTTTCTTAAAAATTATCACATTCCCATGTTAAAAATGTAATATATTCATTTGTAAGTGACATATAGTTTTGAGACCAAGAAAACATTGCATTCTGATTTTATGTACACATCATCTAAACTTTCTTGAATTGGGGGTATGGCATGATTAAATTAATACACAAATTACAAAACAATATTAAAATGACAGACTTGTCTAAAATGCATAAATACTATTTGAAAAGATTAAGACTGTAAAACTGTAAAACAATAGCCTCTGTATTTCTCACAAATTCCTGGTAATTCAACTAAAAGTTCTTTAATCCCACTGCTAGGTCGTTGAGATGGATTTCCGTATATATTTGTTTTTTTCCCCCCTCTGTGTATAAAGACTGATGCTGTTGAAATCAGAAGAGAATACATCGCCCAAGGTCTTTGCGTGTACCTGAATGAAGATCCTGAGAAGCTGGTGAAGGATTACCTGGTATGTTAACTTGCCTGTATCCTTAACTAAGAAGATGATCAAAGATAAGCTTGAACTACATAAAAGAGTTTCAGGGGATGGGGTTTTCCTATAAATTACCGGTGGCTGTAAAAAATACCTTTTAAAATAGAAAAAGTAAGAGCTTTAAGTTTCTCACTGGATACTACACACACCATTCTTGAGTGTTTTATACTATCATTATTATAATATCATTATAATAACCTCATTCATACACACATTCATACAAGATTTTTATGTAACATTTACACTTCAATGGATGTATCAGGAGCAACTTGGGGTTCAGTATGTTACCCATTGATAGTTTTAGTATCAGATTAGAGAAGCCAGGGATTAAACCAGTAGACAACTTGCTCTACCTCCTGTGCCACAGTCACCCCTATCACAACTCAAGATTTTGAAAGACATTGTTGAGGTATTGAATGAACTTCTCTTGAGTCAGGAAAAATATCGGGCAGTCATTTTTGATTACATTTACATTATTATAAGGCTTGAATGAATAGCTTTTAGGTATTTTACATTAATGTAAAACAGATATTTATTTTTAAAACTGTTTGCAATGGACATTAGTGAGAAATCATTATCTTTTTTTTGTTTGTTTTATTGTCACAGGAAGTTGATAAAAAGCATCGCCACTGCCATAGCAGAGACAGTCTTTGGAATCTGTGTCATTCGGTCAGAGGGTGCGGAGCCTGGCGATGACCCTCAGGATGTTGTGATTGTTCTAGAGGGGGTGGAAGTAGGGCTGAACGATATATCGCATTTGCGATAATATCGCGACATGATCAAGTGCAATTTTCTAACCGCAAAGGCTGCGATTATACTCTGGACATGTCCAAATTCATGGGCTGCATCCTCCTGAGGCCGCATTTGTAGACCGATTACGTCACAGCGACGCGCCGAAGGCTGTCCAAATTACTACCATATCCCAGAATTCATAGCGCGGCCCAGCCAAACTCCAGTTTCCAACAATGGCGGCCGCTACTAAGTTTTAAAATTACTCATACTAATCTTTCTGGGTCACAAAATAAACTTTTAACATATTTTCAGGCGAGAAAGTAGCTGTGTAAACATCAAATATCTGCTCGGTTTATCAAGATATCGCATATTTGCAAAAGTGCTTCGACGTTTTCAGAGGCGTCTGCTACCCACCAGCTCGACAGCTAGCCGGGAGCTCGAGGGTCACTGATGCGGCCGAGAACGGCACAACTCCCGGCACATCATTTTCAGATCACCGCGGAGTTTCGCTGCTCGGGTTAAACGTAATATATAAGTCACTTAGACAACCTAAAAATGTTATTGTTGGGCTTTTTTCAGTGTTTTGTTTGTTCGTGAGTAAATCGGTTTGGCTGAGATTAAAGTTATTAGATTAGATAAAATAAAACTTTATTAATCCCCCGGGTGGGTTCCTCCTTGGTTTTCACACAGCTGAATAAACGTCAAACAGAAAACTTATTAAACAGAAGTATGAGACAGTGGAGAATTTACACCAGTGTCTGGTTATATTTTAGATAGCAAGAAGCAGACGGCCGAGTTTATTAAACTCCACCGAGACAGCGGTGACGCTAATCAGAACTAGACCGTCCAATTTCACGCCTTTAAACTTTAAAGGCGTGTTTGTGTGTGTGTTTATACAATTGCTATTATGTTTGCACTTTATGTGTAATGTTACTGACTGCAGAGATCAGTAAGATGTGTGTATTTTTTATTTATTAGTTTGATTTATTTAATATTATTTTTTAATTGAATGACTGTCTAGTAGTTCACAGATGTCGAAAAACTGAGTGTGGTAAAGCCACTGATTTTGTTTATGTATATTTCTGCAATCTGCACATTGTACTGACTTTCATTTTAATGTTTACACCAGGGTTCCTTGTCACCACTTTATGCTCAGATGTTTGTAAGCTAAAAATAAACTATTGTCTATGTTCAAATATACTGTTGTGATTGAAGAAGTTAAATAAAAATGTCAGTCATCAATTCATGCATCACCTCATGTCATCATAACAGAGGTCTGTCTTCCAGGAAAGAACAGTTTAAAATTAATGTAATATAGTATTGGCCATACTATATGATGTATTGCTTGTCTTTGTTTAATAATACAGAAGACAAAGACCTTAAAAAATAATCGCATATCGCATCGCAATCGCAATATTGGGGCAAAAAATCGCAATTAGATTATTTTCCATAATCGTTCAGCCCTAGGTGGAAGTGATGGGTGAGTTGGGCAATGTAGTTTTTGCAGTGACAATGTTGCTTGGTCTGGTCTATTCACTGAACCTGAGCTACCCTCTGGAACTCAGGTACACCTTTGAGGTCCTGCAGAAGATTCTTATGGAATTAGATGCACACGAACTATCCAACAGCACACAAAGTACAGGTTCTCAAAACACTATTTTCTCATTGAGAAATGTTTCCATTACAACAGCTATACCATGTATCTGGACCATGAACCTAAAATAATTGCAGATATTTTCTTTTTTGAAAGTGCATCTGTTGACCTTCAAAGTAGTTGTATTAGTCATCGGAAAATCACCTGATTCAGCCATTCATTGTTGTTAAAAAATTGTTTTAACAGGTTAACTTTCCACTTTGTCCACTACTTTTTTTTCTGTTATGTAACTTGTACTTGCATTTCATGTATTCTTTATACATTATGTGAAATTTGCTATAAATTCAATAAATTGGAGAAAACAAAAAGATGTGTATGACAAATTTTTATTTACCTTTTAGATGTAATAGTGAAATGTATGTTAACCAGACTCTAGACTTTGTTAAATACTCCAAAAAATTACTCTTTAAATTAACTTAAAATAATCATGGAAAGAATTTCCATGTGATTAAATTGCTTTCTATTAGCATTAAAGACTTGTGTTGGAATAACTTAATTTGTATGAGTTGGTTCAACTCAATTAACTTAAGCTGGGACCAAATTTAGTAAATTAGTTGGAGAAAACCTACTGAATTGAGTTGGAACAAAACTCTTTAAGTTGTATCAACACTATTAAAATATATTGGATCAAAATGCAGTAAATACGTTGATTCATCAATCTTTAATTAAGTTGGTCCAACTTGAGTGCATTAAGTTGGAGTAACAGAATTGCATAATGCTAAAATAAAGCAATTTAATCACGTGGAAATTCTTTCCATGATTTTTTTATGTTCATTTAAAGAGTTATTTTTTTGAGTGTAGTTGCAACTTACTTCTTGTTTGAATTGGCTAATTTCTGGCACTGGATGGGCCCCGTGTAGGAAAACAGCAACAAAATCAATTTAACAGACGGCCAATACGGGTTCTGTGACACAAAGACACCAAATATATTAAAGCTGACCGCAAACAAAAACTAGTTTGTAAATATAACCATTACAAAAATCACGAGGGGACACAAAACAATATTTTTCACATTTATTTTGTCCAAAAACTGTGATTTTACGTAACTGTATTCCAAAGTGCGTAAACGTTTAAAAACTAGAAATGTCAAACTACAGCAAAATTCCTTAGATATTTGGAACTGTAGCAACATGGGAAAGTCAGATGGAAAACTCAAAAGCTTATCTTGAATCAGCAGGGTTTCTTTTTTGTTTTGTTTTTACAGAGCTGTAAGCTCTACTTTGTACCCTTGCAGCCCTCAGTCCTCTGTCTTTAGCTCCAGTGAACCACTTGGACAGAGTAACTCTGCTTCTTGAAGGTTAAAGAATTCTTCTTCAGTGCCTCTGGTTAGGATGCCTCCCTGGTGAGGTGTTTTGGGCACGTCCCACCAGGATGAGACCCAGAGAAACTGGGCCTCTCTACTTAGTACCGGATTGGGTTGCGAGGGGAAGCAGCCTCAGCTTAAGATAATGGACCAGGAATGGAGGATAAATGGACACTTTATATATTACTTAATGTTTACTGTGTGGTGACAAAAAAATGGTAGTAAACACAAGCTAAACTGTAAAAAATGTAATCGTAGTTCCTTAACCCTTTATCCCTTATAGTGTTAAGCAGGATAACCGGAATTATATACAGTGGAACCCCGACTTACGAAATTAATTCGTTCCCGAGGGTCTTTCGTAAGTCGAAAATTTTCGTAAGTCGAGGTACCCATCGCGGCTTTTGAGTGAACGATAGGCTAATTGCTAACTGCAACAACAATACGTCGTTCAAGCGAAGCGCAAGTACGAAAGCCAAGGGGGTCGTCACCAGTGTTGGTCAAGTTACTTGAAAAATGTAATCAGTAACTAATTACTGATTACTTCCCCCAAAAAGTAATCCCGTTACTTTACTGATTACTTATTTTCAAAAGTAATTAATTACTTAGTTACTTAGTTACTTTTTAAAAACACGATTTACAACCTGAAGAGGTGATAAAGCGATAGATCTTTCAGCCCAATTCTACTTTTTCTGCATAATCCATCATACAAAGTGTAATCAAATGGAAAAGTCTCTTTTTTTAAAACTTGTTTTATTAGTTTTAATCTTTTAACTTTAAGCATCAAGCAAAAATTTAATTATATGCAACATTCTCTGACTGGAAGAAATTAGTTTAACATTTAAACCTATTTTCTGCACATTCCAGCACATAAAATAAAATATTTTTTGTGTTTACACTCAGTCTTTCAAATAGATGCAAGTAAAACACAGCAGAAAATAAATAAAGTCAAAGACTCAGCGGTCCCGTTGCTCTATTTTCACCTGTAAAGCAGGAGTGGGGTAGGCGGAGGTTTACCCTGGTGTAGGTGTGCCGCGGTCAGTGGAAGAATCCGTGAGTTTCTCTGTGAGTTTCCCATCACGTCGTAGCTACTCGGTGCTTGTTGGAAGTTTAGGGGTTTTTTCGCTGTAAAAAGAAGTTTTCTTCCCACGCACAGCGGACACTAATGTTTTTGTCACTTTTTATGGAATCAAACTCAAAGTAAGGTCAGTACTTCCACGCTTTAAACGCTGCACACTCATACTCTCTCTGCACTCGATATATGATCCATTGTTGATCTGCACACAGCTGTTGTCACTAACGTCGCACTCGCTTACGTCACTGTCATGAGACATTCTCGCAAAAACATCACGGTTTTAGTAACGCAGTAACGCAGCGTTCCTACGGGAAAGTAACGGTAATCTAATTACCGTTTTTGCAATAGTAATCCCTTACTTTACTCGTTACCTGAAAAAGGTAATCAGATTACAGTTACTGCCCATCTCTGGTTGTCACATGATTCGGAAGGTATTGTGGGCATTGTCGGCTCAGCCAATCAGAGCCAGCGGATTTTGTTACGCGGGCATTTTGCCATAACACGGGCAGAAATATAGCCGTTAAGCGCCTTTGTAACTTGAATTTTTCGTTAAATGGTGTATTCGTCAGTCGGGGTTCCACTGTATTGTTTTAGCTGTAAAAGTGTCATAAAATCAGCTGTGAGTGTGTGTGCTCTTTTCCCGTTTTTCAGGATTACTACTACTCTACTCTACTCTACTCTACTCTACTCTACTCTACTACTACTACTACTCTACTCAGGGATTATTAACAGAAAAAAAAAACGAAATTGAAATTGAGCTGTTTTTACTGAAAAAGGCAATCAAAATGTACATGAATAAAAGATTTTGTAACGGCGGATATGTAAAGCTAGCGCATATTCACGTAATATGACATTTTTTATTTTGGTAACTTCCTGTGTGACCGGAAGTGAATGATGTAACGGTAAACAACTTGATGTGCAAAAGAGACGGAAGAAAACGGAAAACTAATGCTAACGGAGAAAAGGGAGAGAAGAATATAGTTAAATTGTACAAAAACGAATGGTTCTAGCTACAGTCAACAGGGGAACAAGGTTTGTAATGTATATGATTTAATTTGAGCAATCTGAAATGTATAATATGTATTATATAGTTTAATAGAAAACGGTTAGACCAGCGTAATGAGCGGTTAAGATGCTGTTACATGAATAATATGGTAATTGTTTTATTTGTTTGTCTAGCTCTTACGTTGGTTCGTTGTCTGATACACGGCAAGGAATAATAAAGGTCATTCAACAACCATCAGTTCTGGCCTTCTCAGTTCGACTGGATGCTACAGTAAGAGCTTGACCGCCGCCATTTTGCTACACCACGAGGGCTCAAGGTTTAACGGCAATTCCCACAACGTCCAGCAGATGGCAGAAGCAGGTCAGAGAACAAAACGGCGAAAGGCATAAGGAAAATAAAGTTAAAATGGAGGATTCAGAAGAAGACATTAATGAACAGTTTGCAAACAAAGAACAAATATTAAATGAGCCACAAGATAAAGCTCAAAGTAACTCTGCGATTCCAAGGCGTTCAGAAAGAGCCAAGGTGCCAACCGAAAAAATGCTAACTTATCAGAAAGAAGAGATAAGTAAAAAAGAAAAAAGACTATTAACTCTTTATGAACAATGGAAAATACGAGTGCGAGAAACAAGAGAAAGATTAAAGTTGGACATTTCAGAGAAAGAAATGGCAGATCTTGCAGATGATGTAGAGCAAAGAAAAGATGAACTGCTAAAGTTGTACACTGAAATGAGAAGTCACATTGCACCTTCATCAGACATACGAAGAAAAACCGATGCATGTGAAGCAGTTACTCATGACATCGTGAAAGTCATCCTGGAAAGAATAAGCGGTGTAGATGGAGATTTTGATGGAGAATATGAAAGAAAACGTCTACGCAGACTATTAGAACATGATTATGCCCAATCCATCTATGGTTCAACTGCAGCATCGAAACGTAGCCAACTGTCTTCAGCCTCACATCTTGCTTCAAAACGAGCAGAGGCAGCAGCAGAACTAGCAGCAAAGGAGGCAGAGTACAAGATTGTACAAGAGGAACAAAGACAGAAGGAAAAGATAAAGGCTCTAGAAGAGGAGCATAAGAAACAAATGGCAGTTCAAACATCAGAGTTGGAATGCCTGAAAGCTGAAAGGGAGGTGGAAGCCGCTCGCGCCAGGTTGGACGCCTACAACAGAGAGTTGTCGCAACTTGATGATGCATATTCAGTTAAGATGGAAAAGGTGAACCCAGAGCACACACCCAAACACACTGTACCATCATACTCCATACACTGTACCAACAACCCCTCCTAGTGTCAGCCAGCTTTCACAGGCGGTACAAGACAGCATAAGAATAAATAGACTCCCCACGCCAGAACCAACGATGTTTAGTGGTGAGCCAATAAAATTTATTGAATGGAAATCCACTTTCATGTCACTTATTGAACAAACTGACATGTCAGCAGCAGATAAACTGTACTATCTGAAAAGGTATGTAACTGGCTCAGCTCGCAAGTGCCTTGAAGGGACTTTCTTCAGAAATGATGAAGAAGCGTATAACGATGCTTGGGCAAAGTTAAACCAAAGGTATGGCCAGCCTTTCGTGCTACAAAGGGCATTTAGAGAGAAGTTATCTAGTTGGCCTAAAATACAGTCGAGAGATGCTGATGGGCTAAGGAACTTTGCTGATTTTGTGAATGCATGCACACTTGCTATGCCTCACGTGAAAGGACTGCAAATACTCAATGACTGTGAAGAAAATCAGAAACTGTTGCATAAATTGCCAGACTGGATAAACACAAGATGGAACAGGCATGTAACAAAGACACTCATGGACGGTGGTGAATTCCCCAGCTTCAGTGAATTTGCCTCCTTTCTCTCACTTGAAGCAGAAGTAGCATGCAACCCAGTCACTTCCATACATGCACTTCGCTCCACGGAAATAAATGATGACAAAAGAAACACAAGAGAAGTCAAAAGAAACAAGGCAAGTGTATTCAACATTAACACAACTGAACGAGATGCAAAGACTAAAATATACAACAGTTCTTCATGCACACTGTGCCAAGAGTCGCATCCACTTATAAAGTGCCCAAAGTTTCTGCAAATGACCCTGGAAATGAAAAAGAAACATGTAAAGGATAATAAACATTGTTATGGTTGTTTAAAGCAAGGTCATAGTGCCAAGGACTGCAAACGGCGTCTCACTTGTGAAACCTGCTCTAAGAGACACCCGACCTGTCTTCACGATGAGAACTACAGCATCAGTCTGCAAAGAGAAAAGCAAGCTCAAGTGAGTATAGACATCGCAACACAAGGGAACTCACCTGAAAGTGCAACAGCCATGGCGTTAAATGTCGCTAGAGCAGAACACACAGTCAGCACCTCCATGATAGTCCCAGTATGGGTCTCAACGGCTGCTAATCCACAAAGGGAAAAACTAGTCTATGCGCTACTAGACACGCAGAGTGACACTGTTTTTATAGATCAGGATGTAACACAGAAACTGCAAGCAAATGTGTGCCCTGTGAAACTCAGACTTACCACAATGATGGGTAAAAATGCAGTAGTAAGCAGCGGAAAGGTGTGTGATCTTCTAGTGAGAGGTTACAATTCAGCAACTGTGCTAAGGCTCCCAACTGCTTACACAAAGGACTACATACCTGCAAATAGAGAACACATACCAACATGTGACACGGCAAAACTGTGGAGTCATTTGTCGTCCATTGCAGATGAGATCCCACCGCTCCTCAGTTGTGAGGTGAGTCTCCTGATAGGTTATACTTGTCCCCAAGCTCTGGCGTCTAGACAAGTACTCTTAGGTAAAGACAATGAGCCATATGCCATCCAAACTGATTTAGGATGGAGCATAGTTGGCAACTCAGTGCCATGCAGTGCATCAGAGACAACAAGGAGTCTCTGTCACAGAATAACTGTTAAAGAAATGCCTCCATGTACTCCCGCAGATGCAATACGTGCACTAGAAAGGGACTTTAAAGAAAACGAAATAAACGAAAAGACGGTGTCTCAAGACGACCTTAGGTTTCTTGAGAAACTTGAACAAGGCATAACACAAGCAGAAAAGGGACATTATGAAATGCCATTGCCATTTAAAGAAAGGCTACAAATGCCAGATAACAGACAACTCGCCGAGAGCAGACTCAATCAGCTCAAATGTAAACCAATGCGTGATGAAAAATACAAAAGAGACTATGTCACATACATGAATGACATTATACAAAGGGGTGATGCCAAAGAGATTGATGATAATGGACCTGAAGGCGAGAAACAAAACAATACTACACCACAGCAATGGTTCTATGTACCGACGAGTGAAAACCCCGCTGACATAACATCAAGGAGCACATCAGTAGCGGAACTGCTATCATCAAACTGGCTCACAGGCCCTCAGTTCTTATGGGAAAAGAAGTTAAACCTTCCAACTAAAGAGTCTATTGAACTTTTGGTGGGAGATCCAGAGGCGAGAAACGTGCAAACACTCAACAGCCAAACTACAGAACACAGAAGTCTCTGTGACCGTCTCACAAGGTTCTCATCCTGGTCACACGCTGTCAGTGCCATAGCACGTCTCAAACGTTTCCTACTCAGAGACAAATCAAAGTCACTCAGCACTGTAACTGAAAGACATAACGCTGAAATAGTGATTATCAAAAACTTACAAGGGCTAACATTTTCAGATGAGATAAAGACATTAAGCAAAGGAAAGGCACTACATGAGAGCAACAAAATGTACAACTTGGATCCTTTCTTGGACGAAGACAATGTGCTCAAGGTGGGAGGAAGGCTACAACACTCATCGCTTCCTAACACATTCAAACATCTAACTGTCATTCCAAGAGACCATCATACTACAAAACTCATAATCGCTCACTGTCACGAAAGAATAAATCATCAAGGAAAGAGCTTCACAATGAACGAAATACGGTCCAGCGGTTATTGGATTCCCAAGCTAAGTCAAACAGTATCAGACTACATCCGTCAGTGTGTGACATGTCGGAGACTAAGGAGAGCTGTGGAAGGACAAAAAATGAAAGATCTCCCCACAGAAAGAGTCGAACACTCTCCGCCTTTCACATATTGTGGTATGGATGTTTTCGGCCCGTTCCTAACCAAGCAAGCAAGAAAAGAAAAGAAAAGAAAAGGTACGCTCTCCTTTTCATTTGTTTCTATTTACGAGCAGTACACATAGAAATGTTAGAAGACCTGACTACGGACGCTTTCATTAATGGACTAAGGTGCTTTATAGCTCTGAGAGGCTCTGTCAGACAAATAAAATGTGATCGAGGTACTAACTTTGTAGGTGCCAAAAATGAACTGTGTGCAGCACTGAATGAAATAGACACTGAAAAACTGACAACCTTTCTATCTGAAAAACAATGTGTTTTGTGTTTAACACACCCCATGCTAGCCACGCAGGTGGAGTATGGGAACGACAAATTCGGACTGTGAGAAACGTCCTCAACGCCACACTTGCTCTCGCAAAGAGACGACTCACCGATTCATCACTCAGAACCTTTCTCTATGAAGCAGCTGCAATAGTAAACAGCCGCCCGTTGACGACAGACAATCTCAATGATCCAAACTGTTTGAAACCAATAACTCCAAATCATCTCCTAACTATGAAAACCACAACAGCTTTGCCTCCTCCAGGACAGTTTGTTAAAGAGGATCTGTATGCTCGGAAGCAATGGCATCAGGTACAATACCTAACGGAGCAATTTTGGAGCAGATGGAAGAGAGAGTATCTTCACAACATCAGGGTTCGGCAGAGATGGCATGCTGCTAAAAGGAATATGCAAGTAGGTGACATAGTGATGGACAAGAAAGAAATACTGCCACGATCCCAATGGAGACTTGGTAGGGTTGTGGACACCATAACAGACGAAGATGGACTTGTGAGAAAGGTCAAAGTAACCTTTGCAGACAGAAACCTTAGTAAAAAGGGTGAACGTTTGCAAAGGATGTCTACAGTGGAACGCCCAGTTCATAAGTTGATTCTACTGTTAGAAAGTTGTGAAAAGTAAGATGCATTAAGCAGTTAAAATGCAATGAAAATTTGTTGTTGCATATACAAAGGTATTATCATTGTTAAGTTACCTGTTTAGAAATTATTTGTGTTTTATTTTGTTTGTAACAGCAAATAATTTGGTGGGAGTGTAACGGCGGATATGTAAAGCTAGCGCATATTCACGTAATATAACATTTGTGCTTTTATTCTGGTAACTTCCTGTGTGACCGGAAGTGAATGATGTAACGGTAAAAATTGGATGTACAAAAAAGACGGAAGAAAATGGAAAACTAATGCTAACGGAGAAAAGGGAGAGAAGATTATGGTTAAATTGTACAAAAACGAATGGTTCTAGCTACAGTCGACAGGGGAACAAGGTTTGTAATGTATATGATTTAATTTGAGCAATCTGAAATGCATAATATGTATTATATAGTTTAATAGAAAACGGTTAGACCAGCGTAATGAGCGGTTAAGATGCTGTTACATGAATAATATGGTAATTGTTTTATTTGTTTGTCTAGCTCTTACGTTGGTTCGTTGTCTGATACACGGCAAGGAATAATAAAGGTCATTCAACAACCATCAGTTCTGGCCTTCTCAGTTCGACTGGATGCTACAGATTTAGAATAGCCAATTTGAATTAACTAGTAAATTAATCAAGTACTTGACCATGTGGTTTATTTTCGGGCATCTCTTTCCTTTAAATAAGTCCAGGCGTGTTGGGCCCCTGGTAGAGCTCAGGTTTGGAAAAACCTGTCGCTGGCGACTTGTTGGGGGCTAAAGGGTTAAAATAAATAGGAATTGGCCAAAATTTGTATAATCTATCATAGCAGAACAAAAATTAAAAAAATCTTTATCAATTATCAGAATCAAATATTTGATTAGGATAAAAAATGTAACTTTCTGGACGGTTTCTCCTTACATCTGGCATAAAAGTAACAACATCTCAGTAAAGAAACATCATAGCAACAGAAAAATATGGTAGCTGTGTGATGTGATGGTCCCTGGCCAGAGTTTTACACGTATTATAAGCCCTGTGACACAAAAACCACCGAACTCGGACACACACAGTTTTCCTTTGTAGTGATGAAAGAAAATGCTGGGCTGGTATGTAAAAGGGAATTTATTCTTCCAGGACCTGAAGCTCTGTAAAGCACCGCTACAACAGCCAAACCTGTCTGTTCTCTGATTGGATTGTTAAATTTGTGATTGATTAACATTGAGCTGCTGCAGTCAACACCATCAAACTCATTTAGTGTTAAAATCTTTACCAGAGCTTAAAGACTGTAGATGTTCACACCTGCTGTTAGAAAACCGAGCTCACAGCAGTGTTTTTTTTAAAGCAGGAAATAAAGATTTTCATTGGATGCTATTTTTATTACCACTTTAATCAGTAATGTACTTCCTATGAAATATAGATTTGATGAGTTACCGGTTCATTGAAGTCAAGTAGTGAACACATTAATCGCTTTATTGAACTAACCCCTAACCCTAACCCTAACCCTTACACTCTTGTGAGCTCTGGTTACTAACAGCAGGTGTGAATGTTTGGAGCCCCAAACGCAGATAAAGATTAGAATAACAAGGCAATGAAAAATCAGTTTGATGCAGTTGACAGTAGCAGCTCAGATGGAAATCAGCCAATTGTGAGAGGAGCAGAGGACTAAAACTGTCAGAGTTGTGGGACAAGTGAAGAGAACACCGTTGGCATTATTGTTAGCATAAAAGATTGAAATGTAAATAAATGTTAAATTTTAAAATTGATCTTTGCCTCCTGTGCCTAAGTAAATATATATACACTGATTACCAGTAAAAATAAATAAATAAATAAAATGAAGCAATGCACTCCTTTCCAGGAAGCCCCATAGACTATCACTTTTCAAAATAATCTGTGCAAGTTATTGAATGTGGCTAATAAGTAATACAAATAATATAAAAGTTACTTACATGTCAAAGATGGTGTTTGAGAAAGTGTCTGGGCTGGGGCTCTGGCTGGGCCTTGGGGGCTTGGATTCTGGTTGGTGTGTCGCCGAGGTTGTGGGCGGGTGGGTGCATGGGGGCTCAGCCCTGGCGCGGGGGCCCTACGGTGCATTGAGCCAACTGGGGGGGCTCTTCAACTGGTGGGGAGGTTGTTACATCCTTGCAGAAGTTCTCTGGTCTCCAGGAGTTCACTCTGCAGGTGGGGGAGATTCAATTCAATTTCAATTTTATTTATTTAGCGCCAAATCACAACAAATGTTGCCTCAAGGCGCTTCATAGATACAGAGAAAAACCAAACAATCATATGACCCCCTATGAGCAAGCACTTTGGCGACAGTGGGAAGGAAAAACTCCCTTTTAACAGGAAGAAACCTCCGGCAGAACCAGGCTCAGGGAGGGGCGGGGCCATCTGCTGAGATCGGTTGGGGTGAGAGAAGGAAGACAGGATGAAGACATGCTGTGGAAGAGAGACAGAGGTTAATAACAGGTATGATTCAATGCAGAGAGGTCAGTTAACACATAGTGAGTGAGAAAGGTGACTGGAAAGGAAAAACTCAATGCATCATGGGAATCCCCCGGCAGCCTACGTCTATTGCTCGTCTGTGAAGCACTTTGTTGTACCTGTGACTTTTAAATGTGCTATAGAAATAAAATTGAAATTGAAAATTGAAATTGCAGCATAACTAAGGGAGGATTCAGGGTCACCTGGTCCAGCCCTAACTATAATGTTAGGAGGAGGATAATAATGGGGCCCGGGTGGGCACAGCAGTGATTGGGAGGAACGGCCCCCCGGATCTGAACCCGAGCGGTGTTTCGTTATTGGACTTCAATGCAAACCACAGTTTGGACATAACGAACACCATGTTCGACCATAAGAGTGTCCATAAGTGCACGTGGCACCAGGACACTCTAGGCCACAGGTCGATTATCGATTTTGTAATCGTATCACCAGACCTGAGGCCATATGTTTTGGACAATCGGGTAAAGAAAGGGGCTGAGCTGTTAACTGATCACCACCTGGTGGTGAGCTGGATCAGGTGGCGGGGGAGGACGCTGGACAGACCTGGCGCGCCCAAACGTACAGTGAGGGTGTGCTGGGAACGTCTAGCAGAGACCCCAGTCTGCGAGATCTTCAACACACACCTCCGGCAGAGCTTCAACAGCATTCTGAGGGAGACTGGGGACATTGAGATTCTGAATGGACCATGTTCAGCACCTCTATTGCTGAAGCCGCTGCACTGAGCTGCAGCCGCAAGGTAGTTGGTGCCTGCCATGGTGGTAATCCCCGAACCAAATGGTGGACACCAGAGGTGAAGGGAGCCACCAAGCTGAAGAAGGAGTCCTACCGGGTCAGGCGGTGGAAGGAATACCTTGAGGACCTCCTCAATCCCACTGACACATCTTCCTTGGTGAAAGCAGAGTCTGGGGATGAAGGGGATGACCCGCCAATCTCTGGGGGCAAGGTCACTGAGGCAGTTAAACAACTCCTTGGTGGCAGAGCCCCTGGGGTGGACGAGGTGTGCCCCGAGTTCCTGAAGGCTCTGGACGTTGTAGGGCTGTCCTGGTTGACACGTCTCTGCAATGTTGCATGGAGAACAGGGGTAGTACCCCTGGACTGGCAGACCGGGGTGGTGGTCCCCATCTTTAAGAAAGGGGACCGGAGGATGTGTTCCAACTACAGAGGGATCACACTCCTTAGCCTCCCTGGGAAAGTCTATGCCAGGGTGCTGGAGAGGAGAGTCCGTCCGTTAGTTGAAACTCGGATACAGGAGGAACAATCCGGTTTTCGTCCTGGTCGTGGAACACTGGACCAGCTCTTTATCCTCTCAAGGATACTTGAGGGTGCATGGGAGTTTGCCCAACCAGTCTACATGTGTTTTGTGAACTTGGAGAAGGCATTCGACTGTGTCCCTTGGGGTGTCCTGTGGGAGGTGTTGCGGGAGTATGGGGTGTCTGGCCCATTGCTACGGGCCATTCGATCCCTATACAACCGTTGCAAGAGCTTGGTTCGCATTGCCAGCAATAAGTCGGACTCGTTCCCGGTGGGTGATGGACTCCACCAGGGCTGCCCTTTGTCACCGATTCTGTTCATAATTTTCATGGACAGAATTTCTAGGCGCAGCCAAGTGGCGGAGGGCTTTCACTTCGGTGGCCTCAGAATCTCATCTCTGCTTTTTGTGGATAATGTGGTCCTATTGGCTTCATCAGGTGATGGCCTCCAGCTCGCCTTGGAACGGTTCGCAGCCGAGTGTGAAGCGGTGGGAATGAGAAATCTGAGGCCATGGTCCTCAGCTGGAAAAGGGTGGAGTGCCCACTCCGGGTCAGGGACGTGACCCTGCCCCAAGTGAAGGAGTTTAAGTATCTCGGGGTCTTGTTCACGAGTGATGGGAGAAGGGAGCGAGAGATCGACAGACGGATTGGTGCAGCGGCTGCAGTGATGTGGACGAGGTACCGGTCCGTCGTGGTGAAGAGAGAGCTGAGTGTAAAAGCGAAGCTCTCAATTTCCCGGTCGATCTACGTCCCTACCCTCACCTATGGCCACGAGCTGTGGGTAGTGACCGAAAGAACGAGATCGCAAATACAAGCCGCGGAAATGGGCATCCTCTGAAGGGTGGCTGGCCTCTCCCTTAGAAATAGGGTCAGAAGTTCGGCCATTCAGGAGGGGCTCAGAGTAGCGCCGCTGCTCCTCCACAGCAAAAGGAGCCAGTTGAGGTGGTTCAGGCATCTGACAAGGATGCCTCCTGGGCGAGGTTTTCCGGGCATGTCCCACCGGGAGGAGGCCCCGGGGCAGACCCGGCAGATCCAGGACATGCTGGAGCGATTATATCTCTCGGCTGGCCTGGGAACGCCTTGGTGTTCCCCCAGATAAGCTGGAGGAGGTGGCTGGGTAGAGGGAGATCTGGGTTTCTCTGCCTGGGCTGCTGCCCCCGCGACCGTGCCCCGGATAAGCGGAAGAAAATGGATGGATAGAATCAATGAAGTCCTTATTTTATCTTATCTGAGCCTCACCATGCGGAGCGCTGAAAGTTCAAGTTAAGTACTTAAAATGAAATCTAAACTTAAAAAGTAACCCATTGCAAACCAGTTGTTTGGAATAGTGTGCAACATGGACTTTGAACCAAGGCTAAATACTGAGAGGGTCAAAAATGAAAGGTAAAGAACATCTGACTGTACCTAAGGATAGCAAAAGTGATAGACTGAGGTTGTGCCAAATATTAGGGTGATTTGTTAGAGAATGCCAAAAATGGTACCCCATGGGTGCCGTCTGCAGGATATAAAAGAGATTTATGTTCATACTTTTGAGATTCTTTCTATAATTTGACTTTCAGAAGTCTCCCTGGACTGTGTGCAATCTGTAATGGGCTTGTTTGGAATAATTTATTCAAATAACACTTTCTCAGGGTCTTCACAGAAGAAGAATCCTCACATAACCATGTGCAACGGTTTTGAACCAATGCACAATATTGACCATCAATGACCTAAGTAGGACCTACATTGGATGCCCACCCAGGTTTATCCATATGGATTTAATGTTAGAAACCCAAATGGGTCCCATATATACTAAACAATTTTGAGGCCATGTAAAATATATGCCCATATTAACTTAACCATTTGGGGCCCACATAGACATGTGGACATGTCAGACAGGGTCTGACTTGCATTTGCCTATGTGTGACCCATATAGTTTAACCAGGTGGGCCCCACCTGTCTCATCAGTACAAAAAAAAATATATTGATTACCTAACTTTGCCCCACCTGGGGCCCACAACAACAGCTTTTCTTTAAATGACTGTGTTTGCCCATGTCTAACCCAGGTGAAAAACCCAAGTGGGTCCTACGTGTGTTTCCCATTTTGAACCAAGTTAAGTGTTTCCCATGTTTGACCCAGCAAGGAGCTACTAAAAGTGCCCACTTGGGATTGCCCATATGGGTTTAATATGAGAAACCCACGTAGGCCCCATACAAAAAGCCCAGTTTGAGCCCATGCCCAGATTGGTACCCATCCAGCACGAGCAAAAACCAGGTGGGGACCATATATACATGTTGGCTGGGTGGTTTTACAAGAACCCCTCCCCTGCACCAACACATCTTCCAATCACACACACCCATATTTTGTTTTTAAACTCCATTGCAGTTTATTCCACCCCTCAAACCTTTTGTAAACCGTTAAATAAAAGTTAACTGAAACAAATTACAGATTGCAATAAAATAAACCACTAAACAAACCATCTTTATGGTGTAATTATTTTACATCTTTCTCTTTTCGTTTGTGTGGGAGCCCCGTCAAAAAACCTGTCCATTATGCTAGCAGTGTCCAAGCGTTGTTTTGTTTTTTTTAATTCATACCGCACCCACGCCGGTGCGTCGAGCCACCTGGGGGGCTCTTCAACTGGTGGGGGAGATTGTCACATCTTGCAGGAGCTTTCCTTTCTTCAGGAACTCTCTCTGCAGGAGGGGGAGATACAGGAGAGGTGGAGGAAGATCTCAGCCTGGGCGTCTATTGTCTTATGTAGTCTGGAAGATGAGTGGATGGTGGGGTGGGTGCAGTTTTCTCTGTGGTGGGGTTGGGTGGACTGTCCCGGGCTCTGTGGGGCCGGGAGGCGCTGCTGCACTGGGCCCCGGTCTGGATGGGCCTGGGCCCCCTTTCCCTGGCGGGTTGCAGAGTATGGGGGTGCCTACTGGGGTCAGCGGGGGAACTTGCCCCTCCCTTCCTTCCCTCCCCATCTCCAGCTGCCTCCCTCTTCCCGCTCCACCACAACCACCCACACATGCAGGGCCTTGGAGTAGGGGTATGTCACCAGGGTGCAGAGGAGGCTACCCCCCCCCCCCCCCCTGTCCCCTTCTGGCTGCCTCTGCCTCAATTTTATCCCACAACTTAGACATTCACATTACTCACACTCTCATTACACATACATGTAGGATCTTGGGGGTGGGCACGATACACGGATTCCAAAAGACCATCAGGGTGTACACCTCACCCCTGGCGTCGTTGCCCACCTCTCAATGTTAAATACACGTAGACATTGAGGGCTAGCAGGAGGGACCATGCGCTTACCTGCTCCTCTCTGGCAGGTAGCTCCATGCCCTCCTGGGTTTTAAAGGCACCTTAGAACACACATGCATCAACACTACAATGAGCGGGTGGAGGGAGGTTTGGAGTCTTCTCTCACCCCCGTTCTCTGTGGCCTGCTGGAGCAGGGGGGCTAGGAGGAGTTGGCCGTCCGACTGCGGTCTGGAGTGTGGGGCCTCCCTGCTGCTGCAGAGTCGGGGCGGTCTGCCTCCCCCCACTGCAGGGAAAAGGGTAACACCACCTGGGTCTGGGTGCAGTTCCCCCCTCCAGGGGCAAGGGTACCTAGACCCGGTTTGTAGAGTACGTTTGGGGAGTGTGATCGTGTGTACAGCGTCTCTTTATGTCTGTCTCCACGTTGGTTGAGTGTGGAGTAAGTGCATATGAGAGCATGAGGGTGGGAATGGATGTTTGTGTCTGTGTGTGCCTGTATGTCTGTGTCTATATGTCAGGCTGGGTATCAGACGTCACCTCTCTGGGGACATCTCAGGCCCTCCAAGGTATGGAGGCCTATCTCCCACCACCACCACTTCCCCTGCTAGTGGCAGATGCCCTCAGACATCGGTGCATTGGTGGTTCTTTGTGTCTGGGGATGGGCATTCAGGTACCCACCGGCTCACTCCTTGGCGGCCGCTTATCGGGGCCTGGAGCCTGGGGCTCGCTCCGGCCACTTCGGAGGTGGGGTGCCCTCGGCCTCTCGGCCTGGGGCTCGGTCACTCAGGCACGGCTGGCTGCCGGCGGAGCTCACGGGCGCGTCACTGCAACTCCCCCTGGCTTCTGCTCCGCGGCTGCTGAGTGAGCCCTCATCTGGGACTCTCCTCAGCTCTTTCTGGGACAGTGGCGCGGCTGCCCCTCTGTTGGTCTTCCTTGGTCTCTTGTGTTCTGGGGGCCTCTGGATGTCTGGAGTTTTGATCTCCTCCATACCTGCTTCATACCCTGGAGGACGGGGCTGTGGCCCCCCCACACCCTCTAGCAGATCATTACATGAAGGAACCTTTTAAATACAAGCGCGTCCATGCTCACAGGTGCACACACGGGTGATCACACCCACAAACTACACCCTTTTTGGCTCCTACCTCAAAGCACACTGTGTTCTGTTGATCTTATGTGCTGCACAATAATGTTTAATATTTAGTATTTACTGTCATATTTCCATATATCATTGTCCATCCATCCACCCATCCATTCGCTTCCGCTTATCCTTTTCAGGGTCGCGGGGGGGCGCTGGAGCCTATCCCAGCTGTCATAGGGCGAAAGGCGGGGTACACCCTGGACAGGTCGCCAGTCTGTCGCAGGGCTAACACACAAGGACAGACAACCATTCGCACTCACATTCACACCTAGTGACAATTTGGATTATCCAATTAACCTATCCCCACAAGCTGCATGTCTTTGGACGGTGGGAGGAAGCCGGAGTACCCGGAGGGAACCCACGCAAACACGGGGAGAACATGCAAACTCCACACAGAAAGACCCCGGCCTGATGGTGGAATTGAACTCAGGACCTTCTTGCTGTGCGGCAACAGTGCTAACTACTGTGCCACCGTGCATATCATTGTGATGTTGTTTATTCTATTGCTCTTGTTCTCTTCTGCTTGCTTTCTTTTTTCTTTCTCAGCAGGTGATCCAGGTGATCGATAGATGCATTTTTTTTCTTTTTTTTTCTGCCCATTCTGTTGGTTTTTGTCTTTTACCCTTCTCCCCCGTCCCTCTTCTCAGCTGTTTCTCTTTCCCTCTTTCTTTCTCCCCTTCTTTCCCCCAGTCAAGTCTGTCCCGTATTCAGTAAGTGAAAATAAAATGAACAATAAAAGGTGAATCAAATGGACCATTACGGCAAGGCTGGGATGGTCAATTTGGTAAAGTAAATCCGTTGGGCATCTTTCTTTGCCTTTAGACAACAATTCTGATGGCAAAAGAGCCAAACGGGACAGGCAAAAAAAAAAAAAATTTCATACTGCACCCTTACTGCAATGGCTCTGCATGACCCCTAGGGGGCACACCCCACACTTTGGGAACGCCTGAGCTAGCCCAACTTCAGTAACCCTACAAATGTCACTGCTGTTTAGTTTCCTGTCTTCATTTATGTTGGAAGTGATAGCAGAGCTGCACGTTTGATGCTATATCTGCCGTGGTCCTGGGTCGTTTTGTTTCATTTTTGGTATCGCTTTGTGTTTTGTGTTAATCCTGATTTTGCATTGGTTCTTAGGGTTGGTTCTGGTGTTTAGCGTTTTATCATCCCTATCTGTGTCTTTCCTCTGTGTTCTGTTCTTGTCAAGTTCTTCAAGTTTGTGTTGTAAAACAGTCTGTAAGTTTCCTGTTTTACTTTGAAGGTCTGTGTCTCGTTATGCCCATTAGTTCCACCTGTGTCCACCCCTGCATGTTATTTCCCCTCATTACCGTGTATGTATCTATAGTGCATGTCTGCCTATGCTCCTTGTAGCGTCGTCTGCTTTACTCTGTGTATTTTGGTATTCCTTGCAACATGTCCTCATGTTTTCAGGTTTGTGTATTAGTTTTCCCAGTTTAGGATTTAGTTGCTCCCTGTTTATTTCCTGTTTTGTACTTCACTTTCATTACAAATAAACACTCACTCGCACCCCAGCCAGTACCTGCATTTTGGATCCTTTTCTCACTACACCACACGACTGCTGCCCCAGCAGTGATAATATCATGTTTAGGTGATAACTAGCGAGCTAACTTCCTGCTCACTTCTATCTCTGTTAAATTTGATAAATTCTGTTTTCATGGATGCCTGGATTTTAATAGTTACACCTGGTAAAGCAGCAACTCTGATCATTTTATTAAAGATGAAAGAATTTAGAGCAGCGGTCCCCAACCCCCGGGCCATGGACTGGTACCAGTCTGTGAGTCGTTTGGTACTGGGCTGTGAGAGTTGACGCTTCGGTGTGAAATTTGTGGCTTTCAGGATTTTTATCATTAACTCGGTTTCCCTGGGTCTTTTCCCGTGTTGTAGTTGTGTGTCTTATTATAAAATAAATATTTATGCCTTACCATAGCGACAAGAGAGCATTAAGGGGCAGAGTCATTGGTCGTATCATTTTGTTGTATTTATCTGCGACACCTTAAAGGCCGGTCAGTGAAAATATTGTCTGACATTAAACCGGTCCATAGCACAAAAAAGGTTGGGGACCGCTGATTTAGACAGTTTTTAACTCTCAGTGATGCCGCAGTGTTCGTTTGACTTTGGGACCTGTAGCGGAGTTTAGGACCCAGATTCCTCCGTGAGGCTCCTGACTATGGTAGCCATATTGCTCCAACAATCCATCAAGTGAACTAAAACATTTTTGACAGATTGCTGAGCGCCGTGTAGCACATAAAATTGGTCCGAGGTCAGTAAGCACAACCACAATTCATACATAAGGTGCACTGTCGATTTTTGAGAAAATTAAAGGATTTTAAGTGCGCCTTATAGTCAGAAAACTACAAAAATACAGGGCAACTGATACGAAACAAAAGGGACAACCCAGAAAAATACATAAAGGCCAATATAATCCAAACTCCTGGGGTCGGACACCCACATACGCTCGTCTACATAGCATTAATATAAATGATAATTGATTGGTTGTTGTGACTCTTTTTTGACTCCTAACCTGTCCAGAGTTGTGACAAAGTGAGAGAGACTAGAGGAGGAAATACGAGAGAGTGCGAGACTAGTCTGACCTCAAGAGGAGAGGCAGATAAAGAGATAAAAGGATAAAGAGGGATGAGAGACGAGATGGAGGATGCAAGAAGGCAAGGGGAAGGAACAGCCTGTCTGCTTCCTGTGTTCATCTATATTTCACAGCACTTTCAATTAGAACCAGTGTGGCTGCAGTGCGGCCCAGAGAGATAAAGAGAGCGATGGGGAGAGAGCGAGGTTTGCTCCAGGTCACGGTGGCCCTGGTAATGGCCTGTCTCCCGCTCTCTTCCCTTAAAGGTGTTTGCAAACATAAAGTCTGTTTACTTTGGCCTGAAGCAAAGCTCTTGGTTTGTTACGTCTGTATATTGCTCAGGTTATTTTTAATGTGGCGTAACTTGCAGCATGCTGTAATTTATCAAGAGAAGCCACATGGAGCAGCCTTTTCATTCACAAGATCTTTTGGCGTTGGGGAAACTTGCTCCTTGCACATCCCAGTCGGTGTGGGAGAAGTTCAAAGTACAAACAAAATTCTCTCTATGTAAGAGCGACACGGTGGGAATTTAATTGAAAATAGATCCGGAAACTGTTTTTAACTGATAGTAAAAAGATTTTATACCCCAAATCCCCTCAAACTCTGTAGACATCAAATTTCATTTAGACCTCAAAATTTTCAAGTTGTGAAAGTTTTTGAACTGGCCAAGAGAATTATTAGCAAAGTTATACAGGAAGCCTGACAGCGGTCCTGTCTACATGTTAGAGCTAAAGGAGGAGGGCGCTTCGACTAGCTTAGCTTTAATTATCAGCTGTCACCTGACCGTTAATGTTTTTCTAATTATTAGACTATTATCATTAATCAGTCAACATTAACTGTAAAAGACAACATTGGCGTGTTTCAGCATGTGAGTTCTCACACTGACCAGCCCATGTATCTGTGTGGTTTGCTTTGCTACCCCAACTTTTCCTCAGATTCAGTCGTTTGCTCCGCTCAGATCAACCCTTCAGCACAGACCTCTTAACAAACCAAGACCAAATGCCACATTCGATGGTGTCTAATCAATTAAGAGAAAAAAAGTTTTCAGATAGTTGGATGACAGGTTTTAATTATATAATGAATGTTTGGTTTGTGCTTTTAGCATCTTGAGTTCACCTTCAGTCCAACCTTCATCAGGCTCTTTGAGTTATATTTAGAGCTCATTTAAATTTTTATTTTTCAAAATAAATTATGCAGATCTCTGTTTTTTATTTATAAATGAGAACCAAAGAGGAAAGAAAGTGTTTAAGAATGTGTTAAAAACCAGATTTTTTAAATCAAGTTTTATTTGAACTTTGAAATAAAACTTTTCACTCTTTATTAAAGTTTTGTGTCAGTAACACAGTTAACTAAAACATTTACAGTTCCTGGGTGCATGAATATATAAAACTCTCATTATTAGTTGGTAATTACAAAAATAAAATCTAATCATACTGAATATGAAAGACATGCAAGCTGATGAAAGTGTTACTGGGAGGTTTGGCAGACTCAACAAAAATAAAATAAAATAAAAAAAACTATAATAAATACAACCAAAATACCAAAAAATGACAAATGAAATAAAAATGACTGCAGAGAGGTACAGAGCTATACGGAGATGCAAACATTTATACTGCTAACAAGAGACACAGCAGATTATTGATCTATTATGATAACAGACGCTGAACATAGTCTGGTAGCAGTTATCAAAATTACTCCATTATTTCAAATGATGGCGTTCCTCTTCAGCCTCGAACCATCAAACAGGCTGCAAACAGCATCAGGCTGTAAGCAGGAGTCTGTCTGCAGACAGAGGATGATGGAAGTGAGAGGAAGGAAAATGAAGACTGTCCTGAGGCTGGAGGGAAGGATGAGGACAGAGAGCATGTCAGAAAAGTGTTGCAAAACTTCATATCTTCAGAATCATAAACTCCTGAATAAAAATAAACTCTTCAGTTTGATATTCTAAGCGAACATTACAGCATGTCGAGAAATGAGGGTTGAAATGTGAGATATGTAAGACGTATCATAGATTTATATTATGTTTGGTATATGAACAATGCCTACCCCAATGACCTCTATTCATTTTTATGTGCAGTTGTCAGCTCACGATTCTTTTTAAAAAATCAGAAGATGTGTGAGAGAAGGAGACCACAGAGACGTCTTCTGTTCAAGGTCTAGAGCTCTGTACTGAACCCCTGCACCGGAGGAACGGGCAGAACATTATAACCTCTGGGGACCACAAATATCTGTACCAGATGTCAATTCATGCACAAAAAATCGAAATACAGTCAGAAGAATGCATCATCTGTGGAGCATGAAAAGTATAGCAACTGTCCTAATATTAGCAGCTGATATTTCTTTCAGATCTGAAACGTAACATCTGTGAAATCATGCTGCTGGTAGTGGAGTTAAAAATACCGAATCATTTTCAGCATTTGAATGCCACATGAAAGAGCCGGAGTTGAAAGGCAGGCATAGGTCTGGTCGCTGTTGAAAGATTGTGCAGCACTGGAAGGATCAGAGCATTTCTACTGAATGCTTCAGCAGTGGCCCATTCATATAAAACTGTGACCATAACCTCACAGCTACGTCGAACATGCAAAGCACTGTGTCAAAGAGCAAGAGTAGAAACTAAGAAAGGCCTCAGAGGACTCGTCGTAAGCACTGGTGTGTATACTGGACTGACTGGACGCAGGAGATGGTCGATTAAGGTTGCATGTGAGGAAAGACCATTTCTGCTGCTTCCAGCATCTGCTCTCCAACACCACCTGTTTCTCCAGGGAACTAAGGCCTACAGAGAAGGGACAGCAGTGTCCGGGCAAAACCCCGGGCAGTATATTTCAGCCATATGCCCGGGCTGCAGGGAGTGAGGCATGGAAAAAATGACACACTGTCATTATACTGAACACCACCACTGACATAGAGTAGTGTGTGTGTCCGAAGGAAATGATGAAGAGTGGCACATCAGGAAATTAATGAATACCCCAAAAGTAGCAAAGAAGCTATCTGAGTCAATAAAGCTGTGTTCCCTTGGATCAGCTGGTCAACCCACGGAAGTTAGTTGCATATAAAAATGTGATGTCTGTCACCTGGTTCAACATCACCCACACTGCTTCGAGTTAGCCACAGCTGCATCGTAAGATTTCAAAATAAAAGCCTCAGCTGACACTTTGGGAATTGTTGTAAATTGCCCCCTTTACCAAACAATACGAGAGCAGAGTCTGGAAGCAGACAGTGTTTTGGGGAGACGATGGCTCTGAGATAGATGCAGTCTACCTGCTGTCCAGTCTGACACTGTGATGTGGCTGTTGTATGTTAGGTTTCTTCTAACATCCTCGAAAGCGGAGCTTGAATTATGACTCCAGGGGAACTCCGGGCCTCGATGGCTGGTGTCCTGCAGGTTCAGCTCTCACCCTGGGTCAACACACCTGAATCAGATGATTAGTTCATAACCAGGCCTCTGGGGAAGGTCACGACATGTGGTTTGACACCGACTTCTGTCAGGGCAGTCAGCTTTTCATCTGCTGCCACACTCCACACTCGTCTCCGGTCCTCGGCGCTGCCCCTTGAGCACCACCCCTCCCCTACAGCAGAGCCAGAGACCACACCCCCGCCACAAATGAACTATACGAAAGTCATAACATGAGTCAGAAGGTGAGCTGGCATAAAAGGTAATGACAGGAATCACAGGATAACGACACAGGGGAAGTAGAACCAAACCCAAGCACACAAGACTGTCAAAATAAAATAGGAGCTAATATACACACTGAAACCCAGACTAAGACTCGTGAACTTGAAGAAAAATTGACTTGGAGACATGACTGACTGGGGAGACCAGACACACTACCGAGACATGGCACAGAGGGACTAGATGGACACGGGGATAAGACTAAATGTCACATAACCTAAAGATGAACACAAACTGAAAATCAGAAGCACAAGGAAACATTATACTGAAAGAGCTTGAACATAAACCACATCTAAAAATCTAAGAATGAATTATACGTCCACAGCAAAAACTCAAAATGCTGAGATTGTGACATCTCTGGTTATACACAGTGCTTAGCTGTGAGTCAGACTACGTCCACTCTAGCCCGGACAGAATTGAAAACGGCGTTTCCGTCTCCGCGTCCACACTAGCGTTTTCAGTTGTTTTCACAGAGCTGTGCGTCCACATTGACACAGCCGAAAACGCTGACGTTCCAGTCCTGCACATGCGTGAAACGCAAGAAGATTCGACCTGCCTAATTTCTGTCTGCCGCTTATTTACTTTCCGGTTCTTTGAAACTTCAGCAAAATGTGGAGGAAAAGCACCAAGTTTTTTAAATGGACTCACAATGAGGTGGAGTTGTTGCTGCGAGTAACACAAAAGTACAAAGATAAGATAGAACTTTATTAATCCCTCGGGTGGGTTCCTCTGGGAAATTCGATTTCCAAAAAAGCACAGCACCGACAGAAGTTACAGTTACAGAATGTTATATATATATATATATACACACACACACATATATAAATACAGAGACAAATATAAATAAAATATACAAAGGGGATAAATAGAATAAATAGGAATAAAAAATAAAAATAAAAAGTTGCAAAAGCGAGTGAGAATTAACGAATTTGAAGAAAAGCTCTCTGGAGCCCGTGCAGACTGACTGATTAATCTTTAACAGGGCTGTCAAACAAAACAACAGCTGTATAATGCCCTCCGCTATCTTTGTTTAATTGGTCACATGACTGTATCACATGACCAACATGCGTCATCGTCCACACTGCAACGGGACAGCTTGGTTTTTGAAATGTATGCGTTTTCGAGAGCGTTTTCAAAATGCTGCGTTTTTCCTTGGGGAAAACGCTGTCTCAGTGTGGACGGGAGAGAAAACTATGTTTTCAGACGAAAACGCGTTAGTGTGGACCAGTGTTCCCTCTAAGCGCTTTGAGGGCCCCAAAAAGCGCTGTATAAATGCAATCCATTATTATTATTATTATTATTAATGTTTCATGTGTCTGAGCGAACACAAACTCCCTGAGCGTCCCCTTGGACCACTGTGAGCAACAGCAGACGTGTGCACTGTGATCATGCCAGCATCCAATCCATCCAAGTTACATGTTTATTAAAGTAATCAAATTACAGCATTTATGTTAGACTACTTTTAATTAACTGCTTTAGCCCACTTACAATGAAAATTATAAAAATCTTGTTCCTGTCCTGTGCAGCATGTTAACACTATTGGAAGGAAAAATAACTTCAACTCCAATTTTGAAAACACAACTTTCTTTTTTTTTATTAAATAAAGCTCTGACTGTATTCTGAGTCTGTGGTCTGGGAGAGAGTCTGTAACTCTGTCTGCAAAATACAGTAAATAATGACCAATGTTGGGTAATTAATTATATAGTTACTTCTTCATAAAAAAGTAACTGAGTTATGCAAACAACAAAGTGTTTTGCAGCTGTTTACCTAAAAATGCAGCCAAGGTGTTTTTTAAACAAACATTTCAAACTATTTACAGAACAATCAGCTGTTCTGCATCAAATCTGATGCCACACAAATTATTTGTGCCGCTCCAAAAAATAATTTGTGTCCACTATAAGATGAAGGAGAACAACAGCCTGATACCTGCAGGCCTGACAGCAGCAGATGTGTCACTGCTGTAACACCTGTAACACTCAGCAGGCGCCTCATTGTTCTGACACACAACACAACTACTGACTACACTACACACTAACTACACACTGACTACACACTAACTACACACTGACTACACACTAACTATACACTAACTACACACTAACTACACACTAACTACACACTAACTATACACTAACTACACACTAACTACACACTAACTATACACTAACTACACACTAACTACACACTAACTATACACTAACTACACACTAACTACACACTAACTACACACTAACTATACACTAACTACACACTAACTACACACTAACTATACACTAACTACACACTAACTATACACTAACTACACACTAACTATACACTAACCCCCTAACCCTAACCCTAACCCTATACACTAACTACACACTAACTATACACTAACTATACACTAACTACACACTAACTATACACTAACTACACACTAACTACACACTAACTACACACTAACTAAACACTAACTACACACTAACTATACACTAACTACACACTAACTATACACTAACTACACACTAACTAAACACTAACTACACACTAACTATACACTAACTACACACTAACTACACACTAACTACACACTAACTATACACTAACTACACACTAACTACACACTAACTATACACTAACTATACACTAACTACACACTGACTACACACTAACTACACACTAACTACACACTAACTATACACTAACTACACACTAACTATACACTAACTAAACACTAACTACACACTAACTAAACACTAACTACACACTAACTATACACTAACTACACACTAACTACACACTAACTATACACTAACTATACACTAACTACACACTAACTATACACTAACTACACACTAACTATACACTAACTACACACTAACTACACACTAACTATACACTAACTACACACTAACTAAACACTAACTACACACTAACTATACACTAACTACACACTAACTACACACTAACTATACACTAACTACACACTAACTATACACTAACTACACACTAACTAAACACTAACTACACACTAACTATACACTAACTACACACTGACTACACACTAACTACACACTAACTATACACTAACTACACACTAACTACACACTAACTATACACTAACTACACACTAACTATACACTAACTACACACTAACTAAACACTAACTACACACTAACTATACACTAACTACACACTAACTACACACTAACTATACACTAACTACACACTAACTATACACTAACTACACACTAACTAAACACTAACTACACACTAACTATACACTAACTACACACTGACTACACACTAACTACACACTGACTACACACTAACTACACACCAACTACACACTGACTACACACTAAATACACACTAACTACACACTGACTACACACTAACTACACACTGACTACACACTAACTACACACTGACTACACACTAACTACACACTAACTACACACTAACTACACACTGACTACACACTAACTACACACTGACTACACACTAACTACACACTAACTACACAAGATTTGTGCTAAACGTCTCAAATCTCTCACATCTCAAACACGCCGTCACTCCTAAAACTTCCCCCGTCCTAAACAACTAAAGGCCATGTTGCCATATCATTCTTTGATTGGTCCACATGGTACATTTTTCCACCAATAGGAAAGGCTGGGAGTTTTGGTGTTTTTGCTCACAGGCTTTCGAGCATTTTCCTTATAAAACGCAGTTTTTACCGTTTCTTCCTGCAGTAAATATAAACAACGACAGTATTCAGGAAGAAAACCAAACATTGCAGATATTTTTATCATAACTCTGGTTTTACGTGGCCGATCAACACAATTTAAAAACTGGTATAAAGTCCACACTTTGTCCGTCAGTTGTTCCGTCTGTCCTGCTCACATCTCCAATGGTTGTACACGTTGTCATTAACGTGGCTTCACTCCACATCAGCCGCTTTGCTAAAACACCGGCACATAAGGACGCTGTCATAGCCTGTCAGCCACGTTGATTAGCTGCGTATATACGAATGTGAATCGCATCATTGGCTGGACTTTGGGATAAGGTGGCATCGTTCTGATCCCATACGGGAGCAGCCAGTCACTGACTCACACTGCAAACAGAATTGTTAAAGTATTAATTTTAATTTCAATTCAGGTTAGATTTTTTTTTGTGTGTGCAACACATATTTTCTGTGCGCAGAGACCGTGCCAGCAGTGCGCAATTGCAGACGCAAACAGCTTAGAGGGAACATTAGTGTGGACGTAGCCTCAAACCTACCTTTAATAAAATGGAAGCATTAACAGTAGGACTAGGAAAGGGCTCTACTATTTATGCTGATGGTTTGGAGGAAGTGATTACTGAAATAAACCCAGAAAGATCAGTCAGAGATAAAAACTAAATAAATATCAATCGCACTGAAAGTAGTACATCAGTTGCATTCCATTAGGGCAATCAAGGCGAGCAGTGCTTGCAGAGCAGCGTGCGGGGCAAGCTGCTCTGCAAGCACTGCATGATATGCACTTCATATGAAACACAGCTAGCATTAGCAAGTAAACAAACTTTAATGACTTGGCATCATAACAGAGGGGTTTCCTCTTGCTAACTACCGTGGCCAACATGTGTGATGTGGCAAAGATGGAGCGTGAAGAAGTAACTCCAATGATACACTAGCAAGGAAAGCAGTACCTGTGGTGGAGAGGGGCCAGCAGCTCTGACCATGGCCAGTGTAATAAAACGTGGACATTGACCAGGTGCTAGTTAGACCCCACCTTCAGATTAGCATCTAACATCTCAGTCTTAGCATCCAATTCCATTTTGATCTCAGGACTTCCAGGCTGTACTCGGCACAGCGTTTCCTTTATCCTAGGCAGGAACATGTAGGGACGTCTGTATATGTGTGTGGTTAGTAGTTTAATATGTGACTAATACATTTTTCAGGTAAATTGGCTATAAATGCTAATGTTAGTAAGAGTTTATTGCTTCACTCTCATATCAGCTCATCTGTACCAATGCTGCCTGTTTTTATTTCTGGTAATCCTTTTAGAAACTCGAATATTAAAAGTAATATGTAATAAAGAATAAAGAATGGACTCCTTTTAGAGTCAAGTAGAGACTTCTTCTCAAAAACGGGCAATGCCAATTGGATAAACCAGCCAGAGCACACACTCATAATAGAACTACATGTGTGTTACTTGTGATTATGACTTCATTTGCTAGTTATTATTTCAAACTATGATGTCTGGGTGACCATCACAGCACAGCAAATCTTAAAAATGTGAAAAATATCCGGTCCCTGTAACTAATATGTATTCTGATTACAGTCTTAATATCACACAGCGGTATTTTTCTCTGGTTTGGCTCACAGCTGGAGATGTGCTTACAATATCAATCTCAGTGAATCACTTTAAAAATCTGCACTTTTGTGGTATTTTGTGAGCAGTTATGACATCACTCATGTTTGCCCAGTTTGATCTTCACTCCACCAACACCAACACTTTCACTCAAAGCTTTTCCATCATCTGATGTAGTTTTCATCGATCTGTTTTCTTGTTTAACCATCTCAACATGGACTCAACATGAAAACAGCCAGCAGTGGAGTGTGGCTACAGACAGAACTGCACTGAGCATTACAAGCCATGAAAATATGTGTGTCTGTATAACATAATACATTCAAGTTTAAGAAAAACCTGAGCTTATTTACTTATTTTTGTGTCTGTTTTTCCCATCGTAGAAACCTTAGTTAATTTCTGTTGTTACGCTTACAGGCGACACTCAGCTGGAGCCACTCGCTTCAGCACTGCAGTCAGGCCAACCATTCCTTTAACCTTAACTAGGAATGACTTAACTTTAACCATTAGAGAAACAAATGATTCAGAACCTCACAGACATAATAGTATGTACAGCTACTTTTAATACTATTGATATTTATTTAGATTCTTTTTCTTCCATTGATCTGAATTGACCATCACAGCACAGAAACAGCTTTAGTGAAGGTTACAAATGATCTTCTTATGGCCTCTGACAGTGGACTCATCTCTGTGCTTGTCCTGCTAGACCTCAGTGCAGCGTTCGATACTGTCGACCATAATATCCTATTAGAGCGATTAGAACATGCTGTAGGTATTACAGGTACTGCGCTGCAGTGGTTTGTATCATATCTATCTAATAGACTCCAGTTTGTGCATGTAAATGGAGAGTCCTCTTCACACACTGAGGTTAATTATGGAGTTCCACAGGGTTCAGTGCTAGGACCAATTCTGTTTACATTATACATGCTTCCCTTAGGCAGCATCATTAGAAGACATAGCATACATTTACACTGCTATGCAGATGACACCCAGCTCTATCTGTCCATGAAGCCAGATAACACACACCACATACTGGTCTTTGTTTGTTAGATATTTTTTATTAAGTGGAAATTTTAATACTCGCACCCAACATACTCAGCTCTGCTGCTCAAACCACAAATGCATTTCCTTTACAAATGTGGCACCATTTAAATAGAAATTAACAGGGTGGAGCTAATCCACAGATCAGAGGTTACTGCGGGGGGGGGGGGGGGGGGGGGGGGTGATAGAGTACAGGACAACGTTCAAGAGCATCTGCTGAATAGAAGGAGTGAGGCAGGCAGGAAATAACAGGAGTGAGAAGCTGTTACAGTCTTTCACTAAAAACAATCATCTCACTATGAAATCTGCAGGTTACAACCACAGGAGGAAACCAGTACAATATACTGCATTCTCATCACTTACTACCAACTTCATGTCAGCTACAAGGAACCCCAATAGCAAGACTGGACCCAGTCTCTTTCCTCTGCTGGCTCACACAGCAACATCTCTTCTGTTAGGTTTTTCTATTACTCCTCCTCAGACTGTGAAACTGTTTTACCTTTAATATATGAGATGACAGGAAGAGGAGAAGGAGCACTAACAAAGGGCATTGCTTGTTAACAACATGTGTGTAAAACTCACTTTACCTAAATGTGTCTTTTATTTTCCTGTAATATCCTCAGCAAACTTAATAAAATATGAATTATATTCTTATACTGACCGACCCAGACACATTTCTGTGAATGAAAAATGAGCTTTCAAGTTGTCTGCCTCCCCCACACACGTAACAATCAACTTCAACATCAATTAGCATTCAGAATCAAATCTCACAGTGAGCTTGAGCCGCAGATTATTGAGGGGATAATTATTGCCTCGCGGTGCTTTAAAGTCGCCTGTCGACTGACTGACACTTATACATAAACATACATGAACAGTAATTACTAACAACCACATAAAGACACATAAAGAATAAGTGACACTGACAATTAACACACATGCACTCTTCTTTCCTATGCCTTCCAGAGGGCCTGTTTACACCACATTCACAATAATCCATCTCCATTAAGTCGATACAGGGCTCCGTCTCTGGAATTGTCACACTCACTAATTACTCTTAAAGATAATCAGCCCGTGTGGCTGGAGATGCAGCTCCTTTCCACGGCTCCGTCTTCTCAGGGAATGAGAGGTTTAATCTGTGGCGAGATCAGAGCTACTGGGAGCAGGGGAAGGAGGATGGGAGGTGGATAGAGGGAGGTGGGTGGAAATGAGAAGGAATTTGGGCATCTTAACAAACTCTTAATTACATTCTCTATCCTCCGCTGGTGGCAGGCGTAAATGGCAGTCCCCGGGGAGCCTCTGATCCACTTTCTGATCTGCAGAATGCACAGCCGAGCTGCTGATCAAAAAGATGGAGCAGCCTAGATGCTTCAAACACATGGGACCTTTTTCCAGCGTGGGACTCGTAGCTTGTCATTGAGCGGAAGTTTGAATTGTTGAAATTCATGCTCAAAAAAGAAGAAAAAAAACCCTCAGTTCTCTTTAAAGAGATGGAAAAAAGAGAATTTGAAGAGAGACGGGAGTGTTCAGTGGCTCCATGAATTGATAATGAGCATTTTTGCAACGTGCTGTAGGCGTTTGTCCCATATATGAGGCAGAATTCATTGGAGATGACCTCCACCCACATTCTCGCTGTTCTAATATGCCAGGCGCAGCTTTGATGTTGGCCATCAGCTGAATCCCAGGGGAAGCTCTGCTGTAATAAACCACAGCAGTGAGCACATTTCAACACACTCACCAGCAGGAAGAGCCATCAGCCCTTCCCCATGGCTCTCTGGGAGCTGCATGAGGTCAGGAGGCCAGTGAGAATGGATCATGTCAGGTTATTGTACTCGTTGTCCTCTGCTGACCACCAGTGTTAAATTTTATCTCCTGTATATGAAGCCAAATTTGATGATAAGATACTGTGATAAAAGGGTTTTGTTTGTTTTGTTTTTTTGTACAGCCCCATGTGACCATCGCTGACCAGCCTGCATGAGGTCGAAGGGAAATTCAAAAGGTTAAAGGTTTGTGAAAAGGACGCGGACATGCCAGAGCTCATACATGGAGAATGGAAAACAGAGCTTTTGCTGTTGATATAACTTTTCAATTTGTGACTTTTCAAATTTCCACCTCAGACCCCAAAAAGTAGATTCTGTTAATCTGGACATAAATTTTTCAGTGGGAGAAACTGTGACACTGAACCTGACTTTAATTCACTTGTTTAAGACCAAAACAAGCTGGATTCCTTTTACTGAATAAGAAAAAACAAACTGGAAAAGCAGTAGATCAAGTACTACAAGCAGAATAGCAATACTAGATGATTCAGAGTTTGTATTTTCAGGGAAGTCAATGAAATCGTGATTGAATCCTGGCATTTTTACCGTACATTCTCATCGCCTAACTCAATGTCTGCTCGTACCAGTAATGGCTTATAAAGAGAAATAATAAAAATCATTTTAAGGAGAATTTAGTTCACCTCAGTAGTGCCAGTTTGTCGTGTGGCCCCTTGGGGAAAATAAATGGCCACCCCTGGTTTTAGAGAGTAGTCTCCTTATTTGGGACAGCAGTATCTCTCACTGGCACAAAAGTATCAGACTTGCCATTGTCTTGCAGGTGTCTGCTCCCACGGCACACATTGAACAGAGACACGAATCACAGTTTGACTATTCAATTAAATTCAATTGAGTTTTATTTATACAGTGCCAAGTCATACCAGGAGTTGTCTCAAGGTGCTTTTTATTGTAAGGTTAACCCCTGAAACTGTAAAACCCCAGCAATTAGACAATCTAACCGAGCAACAGTGGGAAGGAAAAAAGGGAGATGGGAGAGAATAATGACAGCATAAGTTTAATTACTCCGGACATCACTTTAAGGTCTCTTTGGACTGGTTTTCATCCTTGTTCTTGGCTTTGTGTTCTGTAACACTAGCTAAGGTTACTGCAGGTTCCAGCATGATACAGGTTGTGGTTGGGAGAAGAACTCGGCAATGACCATCTGTGCCCCCACCCTATGGATCACCTTGAACCTAAATGGCTGGAGAGCCAGATTCCAGCGGGTGATTCAGGCAGAGGACAAAAATGAGGGAGAAGTCAGGCAAACACCGCCTGGCACTGCTCCATCCACTGGACCAGATCTGGAGCTCCCTTTCAGGAGGTCGGTTAAGAGATTGCTCAGCTGCAGTTAGTTTGGGACGGGAACGTTGGGGACAAACCTGTGGGAATAACAAGCCAGCCCCATGAACTGCCTCACCTCCATTTTAGTCTTGGAAGTGTATTAGACCATCTCCAGCATACCAGCCAATTACTTCTTAACTAACTGTCTCTTATGTTCGAGTTACCGAACCAGGGTGAGTTTCAAAATCCTGTGGATGTCTGGGGCTCCTCTGCACAGCAAATAACAAAGGGTCTAACCACTAATCCCAGTTGCATTCATCCTCGTGAATGAACTTGCAAATTAAAAACTTTAGAGATTTATTCAGTTGCATCACTAACCTTTTAGTCTGTGTGATTGACACTGGTCCTTTTAAAGTGCAAAACATAAACAAAGTCCCCTGGTTACTATCTTTTTTTGGGACGCCAAGTCAGGAATTGATCCAAAAACAGCATCTTTGCCACACTCTTTGCAGAAATGCTGCTCAGTGGCACAGTTTTAGATATTGCATTGCATAATCCACTCAAACTAATTGAAAGTGATGTCCACATGCACTCTGGTGAAATTGCTCGGTAAGGTCTATGCCATCACATTCAAACAGGACCTTCAGTAATGGCGATGGATCCAAAGGCTATCTTGGAATGGACCATTCTGGGCCAACAGAATTGAGCCATTATTTGCTTTTATTTGCTTTGACCAGCCGTCATGTTACAATGAGCTGCCTGGAAATGTAATTCCTGATGGCTTTTTAGCACCAGCAACTTGGTGAGCTCTTTTCCTGTACAACACTTAGACTCATCCCCTTCCCCGATCCCACGCAGTGTAACTGAGGGCCAGAGAGAGAGCTGGTGCAGGAGAGGACCCAGACTGAGCAACCAGGTTCTCCAAAACTTGCATCTGGCACTCAGCCTGTGTCTCTAGCTTCTCAAGTGATTGCTGGTAGGTGGTCGCCTGCTCCTGATGGTTGCCTACCTCACATACCAGCTCTGCCACCATGTGCTCCAACACAACAGCTACATTGGCTGCAGGTCCAGCGTGTCGCACTGGAAGTTTGGGCATCACAGTAACATTAGCCAATATTACTACAGGTCCCAGCACAACAGACACAGGTTATGGTTGGTTGCACGTTTTACTTTTATTTACATTTTTAGTTAGTTTTCGGGCCTCAGTAGCCACGTTCCTTCTGACAGTATGATTAGACGATCACTGAAAGTTGCACCAGCCATACTGCATCACTTTTAAGTTACGAGTAATGTTTAATACACGGGTATTGAGTAACTACCTCAACACTGATCACAATACTGAAAAAGCTCGACAAATACCTGAACTCTTGAAGTCCTCTGGAGGCCCATTGACATATCTGTAGCATGAAAATACTTGCAACCATGCTGTTGGAGAATACAGGTTTCAGGCACAACTTTTGTCAATTTCAAGATGGTAACATTTGATTGGTGGATCTTTTTAAAGCTTTGCAGATCTAGAGGTAGTCATAATAATCTGAGAAAAATGTGTGTTTGCTTTTTGATGTTGGTGGTATTTATATTTTCATCTATTTGGAAATATTTTCTCATGAAACAAAACCGTCTTGTTCTTTTGTTGTTGTTGTTTTTTTTACATATACTCAATGCATACGTTGTAGTGTAATTACAATAGAACATTATTTTCTATCATAATTTACTTGCAGTTGACTACATCAAACTACAAACTACATCACTGGACTGTGTGATCATTTTCAAAGTACTTCCTCAGGGTGAATGAAGAATTTTAGTCTGCAGTTTTTAGTGACAGTCTTTGCATATTTTCCAGCACCATACACTTTATGTTGATATCAAACGCTAGTACAGAGCTCCCATATCAGCCTACAACCTTTGTCAGATCACAAAATTCCATATTCTGTGAAATATGAGGACATTTCTAAACTAGCTGCAAAGGAAACTGGGAGATTAGGGTGGAAAGTGCATTAGGATGCTGTGGTTGTAAATATATATGAGGATGGAGAGAGGGAGAGGGAGGAGGGTAGGTTTTTAAGTTGCTGTCACCACACTGTCACCGTGTCTGTCAGAACAGATCCATCAAGGCTCTGACACGTCAGGTTTCACATTTGCATGGAGTGCAGCAGGAGCGTGTCCTTATTATGCATCCTGCCTCACACTAACCTTCCTCTACCAGATGAGCTAACTAGCAGCGAGAGAGGCATATTTTACAGAATGGCATGAGCTGGAAATGATGGAGAGCAGTTATTGGCATCTGACTGTGTGTGTGTGTGTCTGTGTGTGTGTGTGTGTGTGTGTGTGTGTGTGTGTGTGTGTGTCTGTGTCTGTGTGTGTGTGTGTGTGTGTGTGTCTGTGTCTGTGTGTGTGTGTGTGTGTGTACCTATCTGTCCGTCTGTGTCTCGGTGCCGGGTGCCACCAT
This sequence comes from Astatotilapia calliptera, assembly GCF_964374335.1. Classification (NCBI taxonomy): domain Eukaryota; kingdom Metazoa; phylum Chordata; class Actinopteri; order Cichliformes; family Cichlidae; genus Astatotilapia; species Astatotilapia calliptera. The sequence continues at coordinate 36,455,588 of NC_137442.1, read as the reverse complement.
CTTCCCAGGTATATAAAGAACAGCCGTCTAGTCAGGTGAGTTGCCACTAACTATGTCTTGCTTTGCATTTTTCTCTGCAGGCTCAAACCTGGATATAGTCATGTGTACGTCTGTGTGTGCTGCACAGTATGGAGATGCAGATGCAGTCGGTCCCTCGGTGGGAAAGCTTCCGCTGGGACAGACACAGCTGTGGCACGGCATCAGGTTGCTAACGAGCCTTATCGCACAGGCCCTAGACTATGCACACACACACACACACACACACACACACACACACACACAGACACATGTGCATACACATGCATAGAGGGAGTCGTGCACAAATTCCCTTTTAGTCACAAAACCGATGTCAGAGGTTTTAAAGTGTCCCACTCTAAGTAATAAATGTAAATATTTCCTCCATTGTTCTTTCACTATATGATTGCATCTGCAACTTAATAAATTATTTTTATTGTCCTTTCAGTTTATTAGAGGTGGGAATCACCATACATCCCACGATACGATATTATCACGATACTTAACGCACGATACGACATTATTGCAATTTTTTTAAATATTTTGCAGTATTCAGATTCTGTCCATAAAGGTAAACTTTATCAATATTCATTTTATCTAATATCAAAGTCTCACACTCAGTCTTTCTCTCATTTCAGTTTTATTGTTGACAAACTGAACGGTTTGTATTACAGTCTAGTCCAACTTAACTGAATGCAACCATCTGGTACAATTATAACTATTCTGAACTATGCAATATGAAAACTATGCAGCCCCTTCAGCAACTGAAGAATTTGAAAGTAAATTAAGACAAAATATAATTTTACATTAAATAAAAAAGTTTTAAACTTAATTAAAATAAAACATAAATGAAAATAAGTAAACTGTCATGTTTATTGCTGCCAAAAACAAGTTAAACACATTTGGACAGTGAAGGAATGTCAGGATTCTTGCTCAGAAAAAGGATCAACATGCTCTGAAGTCAGAGTCCACAAAAACTTTTTTTGTAACAAAATATCGATTTGTGCTGTCCCTGTATCGATACATTATTAGCAAACAAAATATCACGATACTACACAGTATCGATTTTTTCCCCCACCCCTATTATATATGAGTCCTTGCATTCACAAAGCTAATGGCTAATCTGTGGAAACAAAACATCAACACTGAGTGAGATGAAGTAAGAAACAAGTGAATATTAAAATTATTATCTTACTGCTATTATCATAGTTCATACACTGACTTTGTGCAAATTGTAAATTCTTCAAGGATAAAGAGATTTTCCCCCCAGTGTATTAGGTTCAGTCATTTTCAGTTTATAACTTTGACGAAGCAGTGAACTCTCGGCTCATTTAAAAATTCGCCAATAATCTGAACACTCATGTCTAATGAGACAAGTGAGAGCAATTGTCACCCTTTGCCTGTTTCCAAATCTGGAAACAATGGCTTGTATTTATAGTGCAACTCTTACCACAGCTAAAACTGAGGGCAAAAAGGACAAAAACAAATATTATAAACTAGCTCTATAGCATGCTGGTGTGGTGGTTAGCACCACCGCCTCATAGCGAGAAGATCCTGGGTTTGTATCCACCATCTGGCCAAGTTAAAGATCACAGAGAAAACCCAAACAGTCAGATGCCCTCAAATCTCTCTGAATAACGTGGCTTTTGTTTCTTGTTCCTGGGCTTCTTCCAGTCTGTCTGTAACTACAGTTAAATGTAACCTCCCACTCTTTTCTCAGGAGGTTTTTGTACTTGCTCCATTCTTGCCTCAGCATTCCATCTTCTCCTTCTCTCCATTAGAAACTGTTGAAGGTAAATGGACTGGTTCTTATGTAGCGCTCTGCTCAATCTTGAGCACTCAAAGCGCTTTACCCAACTTGTGCATTCACCCATTCACTCAAGCACATTTTTCTTAGTGCTTTCTAACTTTCTAACATTCACACACATTCATACTCCAATGGATGCATCTGAGAGCAACTTGGTTAGTATCTTGGCCAAGGATATTCTGCATGCAGACTAGGGGAAGCCCCCTTCCGATCAGTAGATGACCTGCTCTAGCGCCTGAGCTACAGCCACCCATACCTACCCTACCCACCCAAGGTACTGAGCTCATGAAAAAAAAGTTTAGAGCCACCTGTTTTTTGGTGCCAAGCACAGTATCTACGTCATGGTGGAGATTTCAGGAGACAGTGATTTACTGTGGGAGAGCTGGACAGGACTGGTATCTGCTCCTTTGTGAAAGGATGAACAGACGGAGCACTACCAGAGACCTGCAAAGTGACCTCCAGCAGGCACTGGTGTTAATGTCTCTGACCAATCAGAAATAAACACCATGAGGGTGTCCTGAGGGTCAGACGCCCTCTAGTGGACCCTGTGCTCACTGCCTAGTACCATGGAGCCCCATTAGCATTTGCTGTAGTACACCTGAATTGTCAGGTCTACCACTGGAACCCCCCACCTGGCTTTTCACATATGAGAGTGGGCTCACCTTGACCACATGTCACAGATGTAAAAGAGTGTGGAGAAGCTGCGGAGAACATTATGCTGCCCGTAACATTTTTCAACATGCCCTGTCTGTTGGTGGGTCAGTGATGTCTACAGAGACACATCCATGGAGAGACAAATAGACCTCTACAGTCTAGGCAACAGCCAAATGACTGCCAATTGGGTATTAGGATGAAATCCTTGGACCTGAGCTTGGAAAGAAAAGTGTCTGGACTTTAAGCTTCTTGAAGACTTTTCATCTGAGAAGCTTCTTCAGTTTTAGGAGCGATTGGTGAAGAGCCCCAGATTTTAAGCCCAATTGGAGTGTCCCTAAGAGGTCCTGGACCCCCTATTGATCCTCTGCCTAATCACAGTGTGGGTCACAATCAGCCAAGGCTTCAGGTGAACCCGTTTGGAGACTTTGCCCCACCCTATCGACCATCTTTGAACAGAGGCGGTGGCTTACGACACCAACTGTCTGTCATCTATAATCCAGTTTTCAGATCCCTTCCTTAACGTCTACTCACATCCTGGGCCACCTGTTCTCAGTAAGTCACATGATAGGGTGGGGCTGGGTGTTCATTCAGTGGTGCTAGCTTCAGTCATTGTGTAAACGAACTGTTGGAAGGTTGGAAACCTGCAGTCAGCTGAGACTGAAGAAGTCTCCCACTGAAAACATCCAGATGAACAAAACCAGCTTTTTGACATTTACTTACCTGGATGATTGAGCATCAAGATGTCTCACAATGGGTTCACCTGAAAACTTGAAACTTTGGAAACCTTGGAAAGGAAAATACCAACGTAAGCAAAAACCACATTTTACTGTATATCAGCCTGTAACTATATTTTTCAGTCCTTTAAATTTAGAGATTTTAAGATAAGAGTCTACAGTATGAGGATTTTTGGAGTCTGCCAAGTGGCAAAAAGCAGAACTGCAGTTTTTGCCACTTGTTGGCTTCAACACTAGAATCAACGGTTATTATCCTACAGAGAGCTGAATTCTTAGATACCCCAAAAATCAAACTGAAAAAATGATGTGGTGGATTAGTCAATTTTACTGAACTTTCATTCAAGCAATTCCCAGAGGTATTCAGTATGGTCTGACAATGAGTCCAAGGATTGTCTGCAAAGGTTCTCAATCATCCAGGTCATCAGGAGCTTGGAAAGAAAAACATCTGGATGTTGTGAGTGTGTGCATTGCCTTTTGGACTATTTTAACAGATTACCTGACTAATGTTAAGGCTGTATTATGTGGTAAAACCAAGGTTTTTGTGCTCTGACCTAGAAAGCGTAGAAACATGGTGTACAACTAGACAGTTATTCTGTCTTCCAGTAACACTGGAGGCAGTCACCTCGTGGGCGTTCCAGCCATGTCCTTCTGGGAGGAAGCCCGTAGACCTGATCATCAGCTGGCCTGGGAAACGCTCAATGTTTCTCAGATAAGCTCGTGGAGGTCACCCGTCTTCAGATAAGTGTCACTTTTACTGAAGTTTTTGTCATTAATTTTCAAACAGCGTGCATCATTAATAATGCACGGCACAATGCAACGCACTTTTTAGTTGCGCTTTTTTGTTTTATTGGCGTTAATTTGTCATGTTTTAATATCACGTGAACATCTTTTGTAGTAACATGTTTTCATATTATATTTGTGCCTTGAGAAAACTGTTGTGTATGGCACTAAATAAATAAAATTGAATTGAAATGAAATGAAGAATTTGTGCTTCAGGTCTGTCACATTGTTGTCTGTGCATTTCACCGTTTTTAAAGGGAACTTGCTGACCACGCCAGCTAATAAATTTAAACTTTCTTTCGTCACTCTAAGGTCATTTCTGGCTCCAAAAAACCCAAAATGCTAATTTTTGTAACTTCAAAGGAATCCAAAGTGGGAGTCAACACAGTTACCATTTATACATTCACCTTCATTTATACACTTTCACTATAACATTTTTAACTATTTGGATCAATCAGAGTAAAAAGAGGTTCTTTACTTTTGTCAGCTTGTTTTATTGAAAATAAAATAATCACCTAGAAATACCTCAAACATACTGAAGTATTTATAGCATTATAATTTCTGCTTTCTTTGCATAATTATTTGTTGACTTGATAATATTAATATTGCATTATTAGTATTAACATTGTTAATATTCACAGTTAGTCACTGAAATTTGATTTTCCTATATGAGTTCTGTTGGCATCATCAAAAATCTCCAGCCAGTGAATTACTCTTGATCTTATATGACTTTATATTTTATTTTTTTAATCTTGGAAAAGCATGAACACAAACTAGAACTAAACATGTAAAACTAGTCCAATCGAATCACAGAGACACAAAACAAAAAGGGTTGTATTTTTTATTTTACAGTCACCAGAAGAGCAGATACATCATTTTAGAAAAGAAATTGATATTTGCAAAAAAATTATAGTACAATTTTGTCAATATAGATTATGTACATAACAAAATGTCGTCAAACTGAAATAGCTTTCCACTTCTTCGTCATCAAGGAAACAGAGAAGTGAGGGGTCTGGTCCTCCGTAGACCCAGCTCCCTAACCAATAAATATAAACTGTATATATTATCTGGTGCACTCAGCCAGGCATAGACAACACCAGGGCAAGTTATTTCTCAATAATATTCCCTTAATCAGTTCTTGTACATCACTGTGATACACGCTCGCACACCCACGACAAGCTTGACACAATTGCACACAGGCCAGAGAACAAATTACAGTTGAATTACAACAATGGGCTATCTTAACTCCTGAAAAGGAATGAAAAAATCAAAAGAAATGTGCATGGAAATACCCGTCATTGTCCTTGATCACCAGGGAGAAGTGGCTTTCTGGTCAAAGCTCGCTGCAGCTAGCTGAGTAGCACTTGACATTTGGCCTGATTGAAACAGCCAATTCCAAGCTAGAAAATCTCTTACGGTCTTAGAGATCCTACCTCCTCATTCAGCTCTTTTCCTCCCTCTTAGCATCTCTTGATATCCATCTACCTTCCTTTCCTCTCTTGTCCCTATTCTCTCTATCTTGAAGGGGACAGTTGCCAGCACGAGGGCTGGCAATTGCCACCCTTTTCCTGTTTTCCCCACTGCGAACAAAGAAAATAAAATGCACACAAAAGCTCCTATCCACGCTGTACCGAAACAGGACAGACAACTGCACGTTCACAGAACAAGCACAAGAAAAGACAACAGCAAAGTAAAGCTATGGCCGGGATGGGAGTCTTGTAAAGAGGATTCTTGAAGGACATTGCGAGCATACCGTTTGCCAGCCGCTCTACCTCGTCGCTGGGTACCACCTCTCAAAATACGCCCTGCTTGTGCTTTGTGGGAGGTGCAGAGAATTATGACTTTGTGCCAATGAGCGAATACACACACTTGCATAAATCATCCATCTTGTTTGGCGGTTAATTACTCTTGTTTACCCTCCGAGTAACCTCGGGATGGGGCGGCGCGATAGGAGGGAGCCTGGGAAGAAGAGATAGCACCAAATAGTAATCTGCTGACGGTGTTCATCAGTGAGCAATTCACAGGAGTAAAAGCACATAGTGGGCTTGAACCTGGGTGTTAGTGAATTACACAAGGTTACCTGGGGTCTGAGGACAGCAGCTCCATCAACATGCTGGCCTGACCACACTTGCTCACTAAGGTATTCTCGGGTCAGTCGGTGAAGGTGCCACGCCGAGGCGATGAGGCACAGGCCAATCAGAGAGCCCCTAAGGATGCACAGCAGGCCGCGATCGTTGCTTATTTCATTATGGGGAAAGCTACATAAATCCACTAAATGGAGAAGAAGAGACACAGAGGGAATATTTGCATTTCTTCTCTCCTATCATCCCCCCTCAATGCCACCCCACCCCCGCCCTCAAAAATCACCCATTTCAATCCCTCGCCCATTTAGTGCAGAGTGAGTTTAATCATCACTTTTGCCAAAACACATTAAGCCAATGTGTCCAGAGTTGAAGAGAAAGGGGGAGGTTGAAAAACTATAGAGTGGCGCATTAGATTTGCAATAGCGATGCATCACTCTGGCATTACTTTGGAGATTAAAGAAGGGACGTTGCATTTCAGTGCTGAGCGTTGCCTAATGGACGCCTGTCCTCCTGTGCCGAGCCTGAAACGAAACACCGTTGTCCACCTGGAGAAGACGAGTCGCAATCACCCTGGAGTTCCCCTCTTCTATACCTGCAAATTCCCTCTTCTTCTAAAAACCTTTTTTCTTTAAACTTCAAAGCCTTCCCTTGACTTTTAACCCCCGATTTGAGAGCACCTCCACACTGAAGACATTTATGCAGCTGTTTGATCATGTTCTCAAGTCAAGAACAACGCCTCCTTTAATACTGTAAAGTGGATTGCATACATTAAAGTTAAGCCAACACACAACATGACTTTGCCTGGGCTCTGTGTTACTGCTGTTGTATGAAAAGATGGATATAAAGTGCTTGGAAGCTTAGGGACAGGCAGAATGAGCTTGGGATTAGAGAATAAAAATATAAAAAATGAAAGGCGGGGGGGGGGGGGGGGGGGCGGGGGTTGCTTTAGCACTGTGCTAACTGGGGGCAGGTTCGATATGGCGACAGAAGGCTTTTAAGTAAGAGAAAGAGCACAACATCGGAGTGTGGGGAGTCCCCAGAAAACAAAATGATGATACAGAATCACAGTCAGTCAGTCCAAGGCTACAGCCAAACAGCAGCCCAGCCCAGGGAATGAGCTTTCTGGTCACGAGTCTGTATGTATGGGCGTAAGTTCACCCTGGCACCCAGCTCTGGTTGCTGTGTGAAGGTGGGGGGCATGCAAAAGCCCCTAGACTCATGCCCATCCCCATCCCCATCCCCACTCCCTGGGACAGAGAACCGTCAAAGTTGAAGTCCATGTTTTCTGTATTCATAAAATCACTGAGCAGGATAGAGTCCACATCACAGTCTAGACTATTAGGGACATTCTCCATCTCCAGGTCAGCAGCCATTCTACTCTGGGAGTTTTGAGGTTGGAAACCAGCATTCCCTGACTGGTGATTGTTGGGGTAGAACCCATGCCAGGAGTCAGTGATACCCTGATGGTGAGCTCCAGGGTAAGGCTGATGACGAGGGTGAGGTGCGGATGCCAGGCGGCAGGGGTCCTGGGGAACACCCATGAGGCCGGCAGGGTTCGGGGGCAGAGAAGGGGATGTTGGGAGGTGGGGACGGGGTCCATAGTGGTTAGAGGTCTTGAGACTGTAGGGCTGCAGGATGTCAGTGCTCACTCTCGGGGAAAGAGCCTGATGGTGAGGCCCGCTATGCATAGGGTTATGAGGGTTGTGGGGATTGTGGTTGTGCAGGTGACTCTGCGTGGAGTGAGGGTTGTGATCATGGCTAGGATTTACTTTACTGTGATTGTGATCATGACTCGAACCGTAGTCGTGAGCCGGGTGGGGCTTGTGACTGTGTGCGTAGTCGAGGCAGGCTTGGTGTTTGTGACCCTGATTGTGGTTCTGATGGTGAGTTGTGTTCTGGTCATGGTCATTGTGTAGACTTGCATTGCGAGCATGCTCTTGGCTGTGGTTCTGATTGTGGCTGCGATTCTGATTGTGGTTGTGCTGGCTGTGAATGCCATTGGTTCCCTGTGTCATTAATGTGTGTGGTTCCCGTCCTTGGCTCAGGACTGTGTCTTTGTTGCAATATCGAGGACCTCCAGTGAGCAAACTCTGCAGGGCATTGTTCTCTGAATAGCCCCTCACTGGGCGCTGAAAGCTGACTGGCTTGTTCTCCTGGATGGTCTCCATGGGAGTGTGGTGGCGCAGCATGCCCATAGAAGGCTGTCCGTACATTGGCGCACAGTAGGAGCCCTCTGCCTTGGGTCCAGGCACATAGGGATAACCATTGCATTTAATTTGTGGTGGCTGGGGGTAGCCACTCTCATCTAGACTGATAGCCCCAGTCAGGTCAGTCAGCTGAGGCAACTCCACCGTGGGACAGTGGCCTCCAGTGCCCAAGGCTGGGGAACGCGTGCTAGTGGGGCTTGGGTATATTCTTGGGGAAGCTGAATTGGAAAGCCCACCCTCCTCTGGTTCATCAGCCTCGGCCTCAGCTAGGATTGGAGATAGGCAGCCGCTCAACGTGGAGCCAGAAGATGACGTGCGGGAATGGAGGTCTGTCCAAGTATCATACTCCTCTCCACCTATGCCCACACCTCCTTTCGCCGCTGGACTGCCGTGCTCTGGGGAGCCTTGCATCGCTGGTCCAGCTCCCTGACCTTGTCCTCGTTGTAGCCCCATGGCCCCTGCTCTCTTCCGGCTGATGCGACCCTTCGTCTTCAGGTAGCGGGTGCCATTGTCTATAGATGCACGTCGCCTCGGTCCCTTTCCCATCTTCCCGCCTTCTGGGTTGAGCATCCACCAGGAACTCTTCCCCGTCCCTTCATTTTGCACCCGGATGAAGCGACTGTGCAGCGACAGATTGTGCCTGATAGAATTCTGCAACAAGAAAGAAAAATAGGAGAAAGGAAGAGAGAGAGAGAAGAAAATTGATAAATGTTAACACCCAAGGGAACATTTAGGGTTAAATAATCATTTCTTGAGAAAACAAAGTCATTTCGAATTATGGTTAAACTGTCGAGGCAGCACTGCAAGTGAGAAAAAAGATGGATAAAGAAAAAGCAGATGGAGGGGTGAGCAGAGAGGGCAGGGAAAGTGAAGGGCCAATCAATATCTCCCTTGACCTGCCTCTCCTCTCCACACGCGCTCAGTGAGTCATAATATGGACATGGGTGCAGCCTCTACATCAAACCATCACCAAGGTTACAGAAATGAATCACACAAGGCAACCCAATCACAGACAGCCCGTATCGATTGCAGGGCCTCCAAATATGAAAGCCTAAGATCCAGCCAGAGAAGAAGAGGGGGGAGGCGGGGGATTTGGCACGAGAAGCTGTGGAAGAGCACCAGAATAAAAAAAGAAACACTACAGAGGCCTGGAATAAGTTACAGTGGAAGTAAGTGGGAGGACGGGAGGGACCTGCTCATCTGACCTCTTTTAAAAATCATGGCACAATTAGCACGACTGTAGGTGACCACGGCAGACAGCTTTATAATGAAGTCCTTCTGCAAGTCGCTTGAAATGGAGACGGATGCAGTGACTGTGGGTGGGTGAGGAGCGCTGTGGGGTGGTGGGGGGGAGTATGCAATAAGCCTCTCCAGACCCTGTTTAAGTGTCTGAGTGACGGCTGTATAGTTAATCCAGAGCTCTGCAGCAGCATTTGAAACTGGTGCCAACCTGGAGTGAGTTGATGAGATCTAAGCCTGCCTAAAGGAGAGCTTAGCAGGGATACACATCATCTCAGCTGGCCAAGTAAGACTAAGTACAGCATGTTCATCCAAATCTTTCCGGCTTGTGTCATTATTCACACTCTTTCCAGTTTTCCTCGCCATTCTGCCCTCTCTTTCTTCCCTTTGGTTTTTTGGTCTTTTGGGAGCAACAATTCCTCCAAACATCTACCCCAATGCCCGCAATCACACACTTTTCTTTTTCCTCTCAGGAGATATCTATCTATTTCTGCCTTGTTTATTACCTGCACATAGCTCACAATCTCTGTCTCCTGATATCTCGAGCCATTCTCTATCTTCATTCACTCCCCGTCCCCTGTCCAATTTTCCTGCTCTCAGCCCCATTCATCTCCCTATCTGTGTCCCAGCCTCTCTAGATCCTGACAATGCTCATTTTCTCTCTCTCTCTTATTCTCTCTCTATCTATCCTCCCATCATCTCGCAAAACTTCGGCTACCACCTCTCCTCTATCATTCACTCACTCATTTATTCATACATGCATATATTCGCATGTAAAAGCAAATATCAACCAGAAACAAACCTAAGGCTAAACATTTCAGTGCTGCCTGTAGATTCAGCATATGTATAGCCCCTCACACACACACACACACACACACACACACACACACACACACACACACACACACACACACACACACACACACACACACACACACACACACACACACACACACACACACACACAGTTAACTGGCTGCAAATTGGACAGCACATTATGAAAAGCACAGCATCCAGAGTGGCAGGTAATGGGTTTCTCACAGGAAGAATTCAGGTTTATGTGAGTTTGGGATCAGTCTTGTATCCCACCTACTACTGTTTTCATTCATGCAGAAGAGCCCACCCATCCCCACGGCGTGACTCCTAACAGGTAATGTTTACCTATCCTCCACTCACATCACGCTGCCTTGACTAGACTCTCTTCACAGATGTGGAAATTTCCTACGAGAGCTGTATTTATGGTTTTTTCCTGCTGTTTCAAAGTGTTCTCTCCAAAACACCAGGTCAACAAAATTGCACAAGCTCAACATTTACCAAAGAAATAGAGCGACTGCACTCCTGCGCCGCAGCTCGCTATGGAGAGCAGACTTAATCAAAGCCAAATTGAACGATGACACCATGTGAAAGAGGCCACCAGTGGAGGCGACCCGCATCAGGTGATCTGAGAGCGGCACCCTGACAGGTTCCTCCGCAACATGACGGCTCCGGCTGAGCGTAGCCATGGCAACAGAGTAAACCAAAAGAGGCGTAGTGAAGAGAGGGGAGGTGATGGTAAGGAGGAGAAGTGGGGGGAGGAGGCTGATGCTGTTTGATGCTGCAGGCAACTCCAAACAGCCTTTTATCTGAGTCTGTCAGATTCCTGCTCCAATCCACCAGGGAGGCTCAATCACCAGTAGTCCCAAAGCCTCACTACCTGTACCAAGCTGTGATTAGTGTGTGTGTGTGTGTGTGTGTGTGTGTGTGTGTGTGCGCGCGCGCGTGCGGTGGGGGAGGGGCTTCTGAACACCTACAAGAGCAACAATTATGCCACAACAGCAGGCTGCTGTTCCCGTCCCTGCTTTTATAATGTGTACGTTCATGTGGCTGCTTACATATTATGATTCCTGACTGTCAGTCCTTCTGAAACAATAACAGCACAAAGAGTTAAATCCTGAAATTAACAATTATGTAAACTTACTTCAGCTTCTTGCACTGCACCACGCTGCCTGCATTTTCAAGTTTAGACTTGAGGAGACTTTTTTGTGTAATTCATCAAATGAAACCTCAAATAAAGAAGTGTGTATGTTCAGTTCATCAATAATTGCACACAGGATAATAGATAATAAAGTATCATGTTGATCTTTTGAAACAAAAGTCATTTTTTTTATTTTCAATCATCATTGTATTAGTTGCACAGAGCTGAAACTAAGGCTGTCCTGTAAATTATTTCCCCTAATGTGCAGCGGTGGTCTAATAGTGATAATTCAGCCGTATGACCACTCTGGAGTCTGCTGTTTGTCATGCTGTTGAAACGTGCAGCACTGATTCATTTATTGGTATTTATGTTTAAATCAGTGTGAGCTAAATAACTGAAGGACTTTTCTCAGCAGCATTTTGCAGGTAAAGGTGAATTTCCCTTTAATCTTTATAAAGTTTAACAGAAACTCTCATCATAAACGGGTGGTCTCATCCCACAAATTAGAACAATTTGAGATATGTTTTTAGCATGGTGTCAATTTAATTTCACTTTATCTATACAGCACCAAATCTCCTCAAAGCCCTTTATATTGTAAGGTAGACCCTACGATAATAGAGACAAACTCAACAAGCATTTTGGGTCCAAGAGACTTTAAATCCTCTCCTTTAGCAAAAAGAAGTACTGAAACTACTTGACACCAAAGGCTTCTGTCTCTGTGGGACTAGCTGTCCAATGTGTTTAGTGTCAGAAATGTCTTTGACCACACTACACTGGGACTTTGGACAGTCTGCAGGTTATAATGGTAATCACATCTCTATAGCTGGAGTGAAATCCTCAAGTGTACCCTTTGGCTAGAATAAAAAACAAGTAAAAATAGATTCCTAGGCTTATGTAGGCCATAGCTGTGTTTATATTAAGCTGCCAATAAGACTGATCTGATGCGGAGGAGCCCGCTCCCTTTGCTCTATGTCTCTGCCTTTCTGCTAATGCTGACGGAGATGGACTGCTGCAGAGAGAACAATAACTGAATCTGTCCTCATATCCACCCTGCTCCTCTACAGGGAATGCACTGCACTGTAGCACAGCTGTATGTTCTGCCTAAATACTGAGTGAGTCTGATCCTGGCACTTCTTTCACTGAGTCAGGGAATAGTCAGTCCAGTTGTTAGCTAATGGTCCATAGACACACAAATCTGTGCGTACACAGATGTCCTGTTGTTTCCCCGTTAAAAACACATCGGGCTACAGTTCCAAACAAGTACTTCATATTTCTCTCTGTGAGATTAAAAGAGCTCAAATAGAATCGGAAAAAATCTTAGTTCAAACTTCACATACAGCATGAAAACATGAGGGGAACATGTGCTACAGATCAGAGACACGTTAGTCAGTGACTTTGGATCAGACTTGTTTTGTCCATTAATGTTTTGAAAAGTCCCGCCTACGATTTCTGTGACTGTTGTATTTAAGATGGAACGACAACAGACACAACTGAAGCAGAAGAAACTGATATGGCCTACCTTTGCTTCACAGTGCAAACCAAGCTTTAACAGTGCGTTTCCCATGATGCAACAGTAGCATCAAAATCAAAAGCTGACCTACAGAGGACATTATACATCTGTTTAAACAGGCTGAGCAGAGCATCCCATTCTGAACAAATCAAACTGGAACTGCTGCTTGGCTTCCACAGTGAGCATGCAGACGATGTCATCCCTGCAGTCTGTTTAAGTCTAGTGCAATAGATCAGATGATGCTCTCAGACTGCAGTAGGTCATGTCATGCTGCTGCTGTTTTGTCTGCTATGCACCTACATTTTTTCCTGCAAATAGCATTTTGAAAGCTCAGAAAGCATGTGTCCTCTTCAGCTGCATGCCGACAAACTCCCTTTCAGAAAAGCAATAACAGAGCAATGGCTAATTTTCTTGATTATTATTATTTTCAACCCCCTTGTCCTTTTTCATTCTGGGTGAGCTAGCTAACACTAATTACATGTATTGCAAATTATCCAGTTTGTGTTGCGTAGCAACGCAAATGACTCAACCCATTCTGCTCTTTTCCCTCTTGTTGCCTTTCTAATATTTCTATCAATGAAGCTATACGTGCGTATAGAGAAAAGCCTTGTGTGTTAGCTCTGTGGAACAGAAAGTAGCAGCACACAAAAAACAAACACGGTTTCCACATATTTAAACATCTCTTTGCACTTTAACTCTGTCCGTGCTTTAGATCTGTTATTAAAAGCCAACCCACCAGCATTTGTGGTTTGCTAGTGTGGCACATTAAACGAGGCCTCTCAGCATTACTGTCATTCAAATGGATGCTGACTCCTTCATTAAACTGCATTGTTTTTGATGATGAACAGGCGTCAGAGACAAAGCTGTCCCTAATTTACAGTTCTGATTTGTAAAGTAGAAAAGCTGGTGATGTTGACTCTCCACTTTGCTTTTGCACCTTTATATTTTATATATATATTTTTGATGTTGTTCTCATTGTTTTAAATCAAACTTCATATAAAAAAAGTGTTAATATGGTCCGACAAAGTCAGGAAAAGACACCAGAAGAACAGAAGAGAGCAAAATGAGAAGCAAAGTGATGCAATCCATCTGTAAGACACGCAGGCGATTTGTGTCTCTTTTCTCACTCAGTCTTGCTCATAAGTTGGAGCGAGGGAAACCTTTTACATGTCTGCTCCCCAGGGCCTGTTATTTCATTATCTGGCTACAATTGTTATTATTATTTTCAATCTACTGTAATTTTTTTATTTTTCCTCTTCTCGTTTTCCTCTCGTGTGTCGTCCTTTTGTTCGGTCGTCCTCTCTGTGAAGCGCTGCTGCGTTTTGTAAAGGTGCTATAAATTGAGCTCGGCCGAATCAACAACAACATTAGATGCCACACATGTAAACACCACCATACGTACGGTGTTTCACAACTCGTTCGCCTCGCCTTGCGTGGGCACAGACTTGCACAAGGCGCCCCCACCCCACTCTAAACTGGCAATCATACTTAATCCCTCTCCAGCCTGAGTAATCCCTAACAATCCAGGGCTAATCCTGGTTAATTCTGGGCACTCCTCAGCTGGGTTTCACCCTGAAACCACAGAGACAGGGTGGGGATTGGTCGGATCATGGCGACTGAGGGTGGGCGCACCATTGATAGACATAATTGGTCAGACGGTTATTGGGAGTCGAGAAAAACAAGCACAGGTTTTCGCGGGTCTTCCAAACACATCCGGATTGACCCCGTGCTATTTGTCCTGGTAGAAAACATGTTTTTCTCCAGAGCCCGCGTTAGCGTCTCCCTGCTAATAAAAGTCTGTGCTGGTTATTTGCCTGCTACTGAAACGTGAGCCGTGTGTGATTTAACACAAGTACCACAGGCAGCACATACAGTATGAGCCATTCCTCTGCTATAAAAGGCTTCTGAGAAGTCATTAGCCTCTATTCAATCAGCTCTACCTACCGAAGCTCCTAGCTCAATTCTTCTTAGTGGCTATTGATCCTGATTCCATAATGAAGCACTTAAGACGCCTTGATCAAGCTGCTCCTTAATCTAGCGTTAAGGAGATTGAGACCTTTTCACCCCGTGTCTCAGACAGACTTATTACTCTGGCGCACGGGTACAGTGGCAGCCTCGGGTTGGTCTCTTTTAAGCCCCGTTGGTGCAGCGTAGGCAGTGCGAGCACTTTTACTCTCTGCCACTTTGAAAAGTGTCAATATTCCCAAAGCCAAGAGTGTTAATGAAGCAATGTGTCGGTGACAGGGGAAAAACAAGGAGGCCTTTGCTGTTTGCAGGCTCGACCGTGTGCAGGATGTGAACCGTGGGTATGCGCGTGACAGCAAAGAGGAAACTGATTTACCTTCAGCTGCGGCGAGACGAGGGAACACGGACGAGTCCAGCTTCTGGACGTTTTAGCTTTTACCTCGCCGTCCTCGCAGGACAGAACGCATCTTGAAGAGGATTCAACAGAACGTCATGCAGTGGATTTGATAGTCCACACATTTTAAGAAGCCCACCTCTAATTTATAATGCATTCCACAGTGCATTCAAGCAGACTGTTGCATTTTGCATTTCATGCAGTGTCCCATTAGATGTGGTCCAGCAGTGGATTGTTCTACGCGCCGTGTTGAAAAGTAGCAGGACTAGGCAAAGCCGTTTGCTCAACCATTATTTATTAATCCATTTCACACAGCCAGGAGTCATTATGCACGGTCCTGTCAATGGGTATCTCTCTATGCCGCGCATTTATTTGATAATAAGCAGGAGTGGGGAAAAAGATAAAAGCACAGACTGCGTTCATTGTGAAGCGTTTTCTGCAGGCGGGGAGACTTAAATGAGAGCAGCCAGGCTCTGTGTAGGAATGGGTCTTGTGTGCTAAGCCTGTCTGGAGGCAATCGATGGAAATTAGTCAACGCTAAAGATTCACTTCCTGTGACTGATGTCACGGGCTGTGCTTGTCTCTTTGAAGGGAAATAAAGAAGTGGGAGGCTGAGGGATTAATGGGGTTGGAGAAGGTGTGAGCAAGCTGAGTTTGGGTGGGAGCTAAGCTGGGAAAAAAGATGCCATTCGTCTCTCTCTTTTCTTGACTGCAGGAAAATATTAGGTCAGAGAAACCAGTGTAACTTTAACGTTTAAGACAATGCGTGGTTGTGTACAAGCAGCACAGAGCAGGGAGCTAGAATGCAGATTAGTGCGTGAGAAACATGGCATCGCATAGGAGATCATTGAAGTGTGTGTGAAACAACCACCTCGTTGAACGTAGACGACACTTTTGGTGCAAACAACAGTTAAGAAAGGTTTTAATGCAGGAGCTGGAAACAAAGCAAGCTTTGGCTTCATTTATACACGTCTGTCTCATCTGGCATGTTCTTTGGGTCATGATGTGAGCAGCCCATCAAACAACAATCTCTGTGCTCAGGATGCATTACAGTGTTTACACTGCTAGCAGCAGTTTCAGATGTTCCTGTTGTGGCTGTGACAATTGGATCAGAGTTAGTGTCTCCTGCAGTTGTGCTGAGACAGCCTTCTGAAAGGTGCACCAGTTAGCTTCTTCTGAAAGTGCAGCCGAGGGACTAGAGCCAGTCCTCGGGCGACAGAAGGCCTTTCACTCCCCCTCACTCCCTGTGGAGCTCCACAAGCTCTAGAGGGGTCTGGTAGGGGGTGGGGTACACTGGGAGAGAAGGGACTAACCTGAGAAAAGGTAGACAAGAAAAGAGCCTGAGGGACTGGGGGCGGACAGCAAGCCCAATTCCCAGCGAAGAGGCCTCTAATTGGAGCTGCCGGCCTGCTGAGGCTCTCCCTCTGCAGAAGGACATAAGGAGCCAAGTGAAGGCGGAGAGCCCGGGGGCGAGAGGAGAGGGCAGATAAAAATAGAGCGGGCAGATTAACGAGCATCTGAAAGCGGGGCAGGGGATCAGAAAATCCTCCCTGCGTGCCAGAGATGCCCAGTTCATGGGCCAGAGCCAGCTCTGTAAAGACTGATGCAGCCATAATGGCGCTTCCTTCCTGTTGTCCTTACATCACAGAGAGCAAAACCAGCGTGTTCTGCTACTTACATTTAAATAAAGCACGGTAGGAGTCATCTTTCTGCTCTAAAATGCTCTTATTTTGATAGTTTAGATATCATATAAGGAAAGCCACACCGTAAAAGAAAAGATCCTAAAAAAACAGTAATATTCCAGCAGCTGGGGCGCCAAAATAATACCAGAAAATAACTTTCTCATGAAAATACGGTTATTTTCAGTAATGACAATACAGTTTGTTGCCCTACTTTTACATGGGCTTTTGCCTTTTTCAAGTGCCTTTAAACATTAAATTAGGAACATTTTAATGTGATTAAACAATGAAATTACCTATAATCAAGGTCAATGAATGCAGCACTATGAATAATAATACTTAAATGTACAGAAACATACAGTTAATTTAACTAATAATGGATTGCATTCATATAGCGCTTTATAATTCCCCTCTGGCCATCACTAGTAGGTGAAGTGTCTCGCCCAAGGACACAACGACCGAGACTGTCCGAGCCGGGGCTCGAACCGGCAACCTTCTGATTACAAGGCGAACTGCCAACTCTTGAGCCACGATGGCCCTAAACAACAATGATAGTAATTATTATGTGATGTAAAAAAAAGTTTATACGAATCATTTTATATATTTGTCCATAGCATTACATTTGAATTTAACAGTTCAATCTTTCAAATAACGGACAGATATTTGTGAAATCATGACACATTTCTGAATTATTTTAACAATGTAAATATGCATATGTGCAGACAGATACATGTAAAAAACAAGAATTATTACATTTACAGTGATTTTACGTAAATTTACGTTTGAAATGTGAAATCAGTCTATTGATGTGAATTTAATGATGTTCTAGAAGAACAGAACAAAACTGTAAAATACTTTTATATTACAATTTATTTACAGTGTATCTCACCTCTGCAGCGTATACATTTTTATGCTGATCACTTTTTAAATGTTTGTATTTTGGGGGAATCACTTGCAAAGCTTCAAACACTTATGATTGAATCCTTTTCTGGTTTCATTATCCTACAGTTACATTATCATTACAGATTTCATGGAGTTTTGCTTGTGACAAAAATGAGGAAAAAATGATACAAACAATGAAAATGCCCCACATGATAGTAACAAAACCACATCACCTCCACAGCTGACTCCTCCCCCCTGAGAGTTTCACGCACCAGGTGTAACATCGTGACACCTACGAGAGCCAAAGGAGGAGCTGATAAACAGGACTGATCACACCTGCAGTCAGGTCTCAGGAGAGCACCTCCGCCCAGCACTGAGCACGTGTGCTGATCCACAGTGAAGAGCCGATTCAGGCTAACGGGAAAAAAAGATCGACTTGAAGAAACAAAGATGGAGGACCCCGCCACACGCTTTCACCGCCTTTCATCCAGAGTGTGAAAAACACAATATTGTAGCCTTGAATAACAAACTCGTATGGAAGCGGTGATGAGCTTTGGAGACGTATAGTTCACTCACAGGTTAGTCTGATTCAATCCAAAGTGCCGCTGAGAAGCCACTTAATCGTGACCATGAGTATTGCATACTTTATACCGAATATTCATTATTTCTTTGAACAAACGAAGGTGTCGTTGAATATTCAGAGCCCAACAAGCTTTGCTCCCAAACTGCTGCTTGAATAAAGCATCACACAACATTAACTGCTTCACCAACATCACCACAATAACGGCCAGTTGCCATTTTGTGGCACTTCTTCCTATTCAGTCAGATGTGCGCTGATGTTAGCTTTATTATATTACACCTGACAATGACGTACGAGTCCTGCTAACAGTGTTAGTGCATCCAGAAGCAGTTGTGCCGTATAAAGATCTCTCTTTATATAAAACAACAAGTCTAACAAATAAATGTAGTACTCCGGTACGAGATGGTGCAAGAAACTCTGCTGACTGTCCTGTAGGTGCACTAAACCCTCACAGAGGCATTAAGATGAACTTCACCCCGTAAGCCCCGGGCGTTATATCTATAACCATCCTTTATGTGCAGTCTGGGCTTTCTGTGGATCAGAGGCCTGTCCACATCAGCAGGCAAGGAGAGAGAGAAAATAGCAAAGAAAAACTGTTACGTGTACCTGATCAACAAATAAATGAGCATTAGACAGTAAATAACAGCTTTGTAAGAGCGATGACACCAAACCTGCTCTAAAAGTTTTCATCTACGGGACCAAATCACCTGAAATCACACACTCATCTCAGTCCCAGCAGTGCTGCACGGCATCACCAGTAAACAGGCCGATGTGCATGCTTTGATACAGGATGGATCAATGACAGGACACAGCAGTGGAGTTCTTCTGACGCTCTCCTCCAGCCCAGCCACAGGGAAACTCATGCACTCATTATGGCCCATAGTTACATTTATACAGCGTCCTGTGACGCACAACGTGCTTGTTGTTTGGTTGTTCATTTATTTCAATCACGTAAACAACACACAAGGTTCAATTAGCAAAGAACATTTCAATCTGGCTTCACCCGTTCTGATTCAGCTACATATATTTAATCCCGCCCCTTCGCCATAAGTTAGCAGTTAGTTGCTTCTATGATGCCTGTCTGCTGACCTAAAGATGCAGTTTGTTGGTTGTTTTTTAAACCTTCCAGTAGCTTAAAGCTAAGCGAACAGTTAGTGAGAACAGAAGAATGAAACAATGAAAAGATTTTAGTCGCGCATGTGTTCAGTATTATTAGATTTCGTTTCACATCAGCAAACAGCCAATATGCTCATGTAGACGTGCACATGCTGATTACTGAGTGAGTAAATTTGCATGAATTATAATAACTCCATAATTCTATCTAATAATAATAAATAATAATAACATAACTATATATAATAAGTACCTGACAGTAGAATTTGATTCAATTAGTCCTTTAAATTCAGATTCAAACCCACCAGATAAGACTTGATCATTTTTTCCCAGATAACCATTTCCCAGTTCACACTGTCACACTCTCCAGTGAGCACGTCTCCTGTCAGACACACTCTGTGGAAATATTTCAATCTTAAAGGGGGAAAAATCACACTAAAATATGTGGGACATGTTGACTGAAAGAATAACCAGGTTATCCATTTCTCCTTCGTGGCAGGAAACTGAAGAGACGCGGGGAAAGACGATGAACGTATCGTCAGACTTTACAAAAGTTGTCATTCTGCTTTATCAGTTGACATCACAGCACTCTGACTGCGTGAATCTCACCCTTGCAAACACAAAGCCACACCAACACGCACACACACAAACGCACACGCATCTCGCGCTCCGCAAGCATGGCATGCTGGGACGGCTCATTACTACAATGCCAAGCTACTAGTTGCTAAGGAGACCTGAGGGAGAGGGAGGGTTCCTGTTTCCATGGTAGCAAGCTCGCATCCTGCCAACTGTCTTCTACCCAGGAGACTTGACCACCGTAGACAGAGAGAGAAAGAGAGACGGGGAAGAAAAAGTGAGGGCAGAATGGAGTGAAGAGAAAGGCTGGAGGGGGTTATGTTGACGATGTGAGAGAGCTTGCAAAGATGCCTGTGAGGCTGCACACATGTTGGAGAACCAAAGAGACCGTTGCATTAATGCAGAGGGAAAAGAGAAGGAGGGAGAGCCTGGGGGGGCATGTGGATGCAGCAGTGTTCCCATGGCTAACAGGTCGCTGCGTGGCTAAAACACACCTCGCTCTAAGCATTGAGAACGACGACAAACTGACACTTTGCAGCCCCTCCTTCAGCTTCCACCTCTTAATGTCACACGTGTCCCCAGGTGAACTGCCCGCCTCCCGGCGTGAAGATCTGACAGAGCTTTTCCACAGAGCCCATCCATCATGGAAAAATCTGCTTTAGTGAGAGTGTGCTGTAACGAACGACGGATGGAGAAAGGGAGAGGGAGAGCATGTGTGAGGGATGAGCAGAGAGAGATTAAACTGATTGGGGAGTGCAGGAAAAGGGCGACGAGGAGGTCGTACGAGGTCAAAGACGAGAGAAGAAGTCCTCAGTCTCAAATTCAAATTAGCCTTATTGGTTTTCAAGGACAGTGAATTGTTTCCATCCTCTGTTTCCCCCTCCTCCCTCTCCCGCCAGCACATCTCTGTTCTTTTTCTTATTAAATCATTCTTTTCATTGCGCAGGACTGCTTTGTCACTTTGAGGAATACATGCGTGCCAGGGGAACGAGAACTGCAGGAGCCACCATGTATTAACACCCAAAGCCTTACACGCTCTGCACGCTGGAGTGCTGCTACCAGTCCTGCATGTTCGTTTGGTTTAGATCAGGGAAGAGACGTTTCTGTGTTTGTTTGTGATCAAGATTACACCAAACCTACCAGGATGGACTGCATGAAACTACCTGCAACAACAAAAATGCCCAAGAGACATGTTTACATTTTTAAATGTAACAAATTATAGCTATATATGTGTAATCTGACAAAAAGTAAGGGGACAAAGTCAGCTTCTAAAGAAATAGCTGTACCTGCAGAGACTGAACACTAACTGTGAGCAAACCTTAGCAAGAGGTTTGTTCAACAATCGCATTTGGAAATACAAATGCAAATAAATACAAATAAATGTACTTTTGACTGATTTTTATGAGCAAAATCAACTCATTTGATTTATTTTGTCTTGGAAAAAGAAGCATTAAAACATGTAAGTGGTTGATTTCTGATCTCAGTTTGAGAGCGCTGCAGAATCCTTACACATGTGCAACATATTCCCACAAACTTCCACACAACATACAGACAAGCTGCAACTGTCCCAGCGACATGCTCCTCTCTGAGTGTGCGAGCCTCTCTCAGCCTGTTTCTCATTGGCAGTGCGGCGTCTGTCTCTTTGTCACAGATGCTGGGAAACCAGAAGCCTCATCACCCTCATCTGATTCTCTTCTCTTCCCTGTCTTTACTGACTCTCACCAATACCCCCCCCCCCCACACACACACACACGCACACACACAGTTTTATTGACTTATTCATGCATGGGTTAGTTTCGGGGGCAGAACTCCTGTCTGCCAGTCTGACAGACAACCCGTGAACCCTTGAGACTCCCCTCCCCATCTTTGTCTACACACACACACACACACACACACACACACACACACACACACACACACCTCTGTCACACCCCTACCCACCCCACCTCCCGACCCCCGAGTCCCCCTCACCCCGAGCAGGGCACATGGGTTATTTGTAGAGCGACCCAGGTTTATCCTACATCGTTTCCCCTCCCTTCGTCTGTCGTTCTCCACCTCCTCTTCACTTTCGACTTCTCTTTTCTCTCTCTGCTGGGGAGAAGGGGAAGGTATGCCCACATTTCCCAGAACAAAGACAGCCCAATTAAGTCAGTTTGAGTTAAGGTCTGTGTGGCAGAGAAGGATCGGAAGCGAGCAAGGTAGAAAGCGACGGCGGAGGAGCGAACGGCAAGCAGAGGGGAAGAGAGAGACGGTCTAACAAACAGGGGAAAGAGGGGGTGAAAGAGAAGTGGAAAGAAAGGAAGAAACGAGGCGCGCGAGTCACTTTGTAGCGGAAGCGGGTCGACTTTGTTTTTAGTTCCTCCATGGGAGACTATGAAATATTAATAACTGCTCCAGCCATATACTTCAGAGGCCTATGGTAAAACTTAAAGTCTAATGAGACGCCGCTCATGAATTGCTAATGGGGATGCTGCAATGTGTGTTTTTTGTGTGTCTTTGAGTATGTGCACATGTGTGTGTGTGTGAGTGAAGGGAGGAGGGGGGTCAAGTTGGTAACTGAGGGGTGGAGTAAAGCGGAGCTTTCAGTCTTTCAAAGTGCAGACGAGAAACTTCATTAGAGGCTTGAAGTTTTTCCTGCTGCACATCCAAGTGTTTTCTCTGATATTTGGCTTCGCTGTTCTCAGCGCTCCCACCACAGCTAACAAAGTTTCAAACCATCCTGCTAATTCAAACAAAACCAGACTGGGGTGTTTGTAGCCAGGCTTCCTTTTATTCATGGCTGGAGTTGGATGTGCGTCTGAAGGACAAAAGAAAATAGGTTCAAGAGTTGAACTGGATTTTTTTCCAACCGTAGTGTTTGTGTGTTTGTGTGTTTGTGTGTGATCTGTTTAATAAAAATGCAACATTTTGGGTGTAACACAAAGAAATGATTTTAGCCAAAAGTTATTCATCTGTTATGTCTGTGAAGGTTCTCAGTCGGTCTTTCCAAGCTCCTTAGATTATTAATCTGTTATAAATCAGTAGAAACTAAAAAGCCTTCTCTGGGCATTAGTTACTGTAACAGTTCTGTGTTTTGTACATATTCATGTTGGGTAAATTTTTCTTACTTTAAAACTCTTTTGTAGAGCAGTAAAACCAGCGTGCAGGCTTTGGTTAAACAGGTTTTAACAGCATAATTCTGAGTGTTTATTTACATGTTATAGTGCAGGAGTAACATTCGTTTTGATGTTAAGTGAAATTAAGTGTTTACTAAGTTTATGCTGTTTTCCAACAGAATAATACTGTGACCCCGTACACGTGTTCAAACTGGTACATTTATTTAAAGTTACGTAACCTGTTCCTGTGATGTACAAAACAAAAGTCATATAAAATTAATCAGCTATGCTCAACACAGCCCCACCTGTTTGACCTGAAGGGAGAGGTCAGAGGTCAAAGGTGACATGACATTTTAAATCTTTTGTATTGTATTTTCTATACGTCAAGAATGCACATCATGATTATAACAATAAATCCTTCTGCTGCGCTTGAAGCTTTGGTGGATGTGCTCCAACCTGACCCCGCTCTACACCCCTACAATATTTGGGGGGAGCACCTTGTAAAACTGTGGGTGGTGTCGACGTGGATTCTACTTGATTTATCTTTCACTGAAGTAAAGTCCGTCGCTGTCACTTTGGTGGATTCATATATCGGCTTATTAAAAGTGAAAAGAAATCTTTCCCAGACTAAAAACTGTATTCAGGGCTTATTGCTGATTTATATGTTTTTAGTATTATTAAATGCCATTAGCTACAGAATTATACACTTTAAAATGTGTTATAAAAGAAGGAGGCTGATTCTGCTAAAACACAACATGGTGAAAGGTCACTGAAGTCTCTGCTCTACCTGAGAAACTGCCTCATGTTCCTTTCTCGCACAGATATTCAGTAAAGCGGTGAAATACCCGGCCGAGTCTCCCTCTCTAATCTGTGCCAGAGCTGGCAGGCCTAGCGGAGTCTTGTGTAACCCCACCCCCCACCCTGGCTGAGCACGATGGCAAGGCTGAGCCATCAGCTGGGGGACTGTGGGCCGTGTGCATGCCGGGTCCAGGGGGAGCCCACGGGTGTTACACGGCATCGCAGGTTTGCTCACTGACCTCATTCCTCACCTTACTGAAACTCGCTCGGCAGGGCGCTGCTGTAGAGAGCCAAGCATGCTTAGATTATTAAAAATCAAATATGAACCAGTCAGTGATGTATACACTGGACTGGCTGCAGAGCTGATCGATGCCACAGTGGGAGTCTGTGGGAGTGAATTATACTGAATTGATTCAAATGAGCTATTCTGAACAGATTTCCATATGCATGACTGTTTATTATTAGTAAGAGCCAATTAGAAATTAGGAGTAAGAGCAGCAGGAGAATACGGAGTCAGTGCTGGAGCACACACTGATGAAAGAACACAAAGATATTCAGTTATTATCTTACTGAGAAACTAGGCTACTTCACCAAGCTTCAGTTTGGAGGTGTTGCAAAATCTGTGAAGTGGCAACAATTTATTTGTGAGCACCACTGAAGTGTTTTTGCCTCGTCGCAGGTTAGTTAATATGTGAATAATAATATATGTAATGCTGGGATCCACCAGGCAACAGGCTTTTAAGTCATAACGAAGGTTTCAAACCTGAGGCTGGTTTGAGAATGTAAGACTCACGTGGGACAGTTTGAAGAGGATTCTTGAGTAAAAGCAGACATTTAAAAAAAATCTGAAGGTTAAATTAGTGCTAAGATTACTTTACATTATCAGTAAATTCAGTGTCATTCACCTTAGATTTGAATCCCTTTGTCTGTCAGACTGATAACAGCTGAGCTCTCCATATTCAACATTAGGTAGCATAAAGACTGGTTCAACTGTTGGTCAATGTAAACAACTATAACTACAACAGACTATAAACAGATCAGGCTTCAAACACAACGAGGAGCTGTGTGTTACATGTTTTTGTACATGAACATGTGTTCACGTGTGTCAAATAAATCCAATAAATCCATTTCAGCTGCTTTTTGTCAGCCTGACAGAACCGTTCTACATTTTATTATTAGCAGTAGTGTTTATGTGCTAGGATAACCAGAACGATGATTCACACATTAAACATAGTGTGTTACGTTTGATTATCCACACATGACAGTGCATGACTGAAATAAATGCTCCCATAATACGACATCCTGAAAACTTCACCATCAGCACTCACTGTGACGTCTTCACCTCTCCTGTTTTTTAAGTATTAAGTCGGAAAAAGCTGATTTTTATTTAATTGATAAATTAATTATAATCGATTATTAAAATTGACAAAATGAAAAGTTACACATTTACTGTGAGTATTAACCAGCTTCTTCATATCGCTGTCTGAACAGAAGGTTTTAAAGCTGCTGTTCAGCCGGAGCCTTTCTGTATCAGGTTTGCATGTTTGTGCTGAATCAGTGCACAGGCTGTGACTGTGTGTTGTTGTCTGTCTCTTTGTGTTGGGCCTACTGACTGAGCTTGTACAGGACTTGCTGTAGTTTTGGTCAACAAGAAGCTGCCGCTGAGAGCAGGACTGGGGTGAGCAGCTCGTATGTGGCTCTGGGGTTGCTCCTCCATATCTGAGAAGCTAGAGTCATTTTCTGATCCATGAACTATTTCAGCTCCTCTCGTGCTAAACATGAACTCTTGAACCACGACTAACGCAGCTGCTGAAAGGCTAATCATGTCAAACCTTCACCATGTTTCTAACGTAACAGAAGTATTCCCATCTCTACTTATATCACATTATTTATATTATTTTATAATCTTTTGTCCCCAGGTGAGATAAAAGTGTGGGAATTCCACTGAAATGTGCTGCTTTCTATTCAGTATAATTCAGTCAGTCGGTCGTGCAGATGGCTTCAGTAGAATTCAAGTCACATCAAAATACAAAATAAAAAACATCAAAACTACATGAAAACAGCCAAAGGGAGGCGAGAACCCACTGTACTACCAGTGCCAGTCCAAGACTGGGTAAATGGGAAGGACTGCATCACAGAGGCTGTCTGACATAACATTCTGGCCAAGCCAAACATGCGGAGGATAAAGAATCAGTCAGGGTTAACAACAGCCGCCTTTACCAGTGGAAACTGTGCTACTGCTGGCCAAAGACAATGGAAGAGGAGAGTGACGAGGCGATAAGAGAGAAGGAAGGAAGGCTTATAACATATAACATATAAGAGTGGAGGAAGTTGCACATAGTTTCACTACATCTTTGGCAGAAGGTCTGATCTGGAAGAGGAGACTGAAAGGTGGGGACAGGGAATGCAGCTAGGCGTGGTACATCTAGCTGTCAGATAGACGTCAGGAGGAGGAAAAGGGGGAAACAGGCTGTAGGTGGCAGGGAAGAGTTACTAGATGACTGGGAAAGGACACCTGCAGAAACTGCCAAGAAGTTTTTGGTGTATCGTCCAGAGGGAAAGAAAGCAGACAGGGAGACCTGGGCGTGGAATAATGAAATACAAGGAAGTACTCAAAGGAAGAAGTTAAAAGAAAAAGTGTGATAGTCAAGAGTTAACTGGTCGTGGCAGATGGCCGCCCCTCGCTGAGCCTGACTCTGCTGGCGGTTCCTTCCTGTTCAAAGGGAGTTCTTTCTCCCCACAGTTGACAAATGCTTGTTCACAGGGCCTCAGCTCATTGTTGGGGTTTCTCTGTATTATTGTGGGGACTTTGCCATACAATATAAAGTCCCTTGAAGTGACTGTTGTTGTGATTTGGAGCTTTAAAATACAATGTAATTAATAAAAAGAAATTAAAATCAAAAATATTTAATATAAAAGTTTCATTGAATTGAACTGACAGCGGTGAGGTGCACGGTAGGAGTGACAGATCAGTTGAAGGCGGGGGTGCCATTACATCAAGGATCAGCTCTGAGCTGCTCCTGGTTGGCTACGGTGATGGAAAGGTAGACAGATGACGTATCTCCATGAAGCATCCAAGAAGGGAAGATCGTCAGTGAGGTCGGGTGGAAAGGTGAACGTGACACGAAAAGTATTATTGAATTACTGCAGCACCTTGAGGAAAATGATTTGGGGAAATAAAACTATTTATTTAGCCCCCAATAATAATAAAGTATTATTAAATAATATTATTAATAAATAATATTATTTAATAATACTATTATAAAATATTATTATTATTATTATTATTATTATTATTATTATTAAAACTGAATTTAACTGGACTGAGAAGAGAGAGTGAAGGTACATGAGTTAAAATCTGTAGGGTCACCATGCAAAACAATGGAAAGTGCAAAGAGAGGTGATGGAGAGTGGTTGGGGAATATTGGGGTAATGTGTGATAGAAGAAGAGTTTACAAGATGATAATGAGATCTGTTATTCATACAGAGCCAAATCACAACAACAGCCACCTCAAACTGCTTTATACTGTAAGGTAGACCCTACAATAACACATAGGACCTCTGTGGGAGTAGAGTTCAGGTAGCTGCTCTGCTCTGTGTTGGCACAAGGCAGTGAAGAAGACAACAATGGGTGAATCATATCCTTTAAGGTCAACCACAGCACTTTCAGAAAGACATCTACTGTGATGAAATCAAAAGAAAAGCTCAGGTTGGGCTTTTTGGAAAGCTGAACCTGAGCTGAACCTGTTTTACGCTGCTAACCTCTGTCTGCAAGATCGAGATGATCTGGACATTTCCAGAGGAGGGACAAAGGACACAATGGACAAAGCATGTTGAATATGAGACTGGCAGGCAGGAGGAACAGAGGAAGACCTCAGAGGATGTGGTGAAGGAATACATGCAGAGGGTTGGTGTGACGGGACACGATGCTGGGATAGGGTGTAGGCAGATGATCCACTGTGATGTCCAATAAGAGGATAAGATCATTTGAAAATGCGTGGATGGCAAGTCAGCTGCACAATGAGCATTGTGTATGTGTGTGGATAACATACACATGCTCTATGGTCTGTGTGTTGTCATCTGCTCTACATGTATATCTGCTGGCATGTAACTGAACAAATGGGCTTGATTAGTTAATGTAGATCCATCGATCTCACCGTGAGCACTTCTTCATGTTGGCGTGCATATGCACGTGTGTCACACATGCACAGCACATATGTAGCATTGTGATGTGCAGGAGTTCATTTCTCGTTTTGTGTGTGTGTGTGTGTGTGTGTGTGAGAGAGAGAAGGGGAGCAAGACGAGCAGATTTCCACATGAGTGGGGCTGTCAGTAGGCATCAGTCAGCTAGGCAGCGACAGGCGGAGCAGATCATTAGCAGAGACAGAGAGGGGAAAGTGAAGGAAAAGGAAAATGGAGACGAGAGAGCGCAGGGAGGGAAGGCCTCAGTGTTACGTCTTCAATATCCATCGTGCAAGAATTACACAAACAGACCTGAGCACTGCTCAGTCACGCAACTGCATCAGTACACCACCATCCCCTAACTGCCCGCCTATCAGCTCCAGTACTCAAAGCTTAAACTGACATCACATCTGTCAATATCTCCGGGGCGAAGCTGCAAATTGACAGCATTTAAGACTATGCTAATCAATCCATAACGATACGTTTTCTTACAAGCTATTGTGAGCATTTTGTAAAATTTGACCCAATAATCTCAATAATCCAACCCATTGTGTTGTGTGAAGCCTTAACTTCCCTGAAACAGATTTAATTCTATGTAATAAGCAAGTAATGCTTTTTTAGCAGTATAGTAAATGTATTATCATCATGCTCTCATTTTAATGTAACCTTATTCAACACCACAGCCAATTAACAACACGGCACAAAGTCGTCTGTGATGCTATAAAACAACCTGCCACAAAGTGACTGCTTTAAAGACACCTGGAAAAAACACGTATGATGTTTAGTGCAGACATATTTCAGCAGACTCATTAGCTATCCATTAACAGCATCCTAAAGAGATGGGAAATGAAAGCTGCTGGTGTGATCTCATCAATGTAAAATGAGAATCAGTTATGATACATCCTTAATCAAAAAGGGAAAAAAAAGAAGGGTGCTAACAAACACACTATCGCCTCGGGGATGTGTTAACCCACACCTAGCATCCTGGTGACACCCTGTTGCTAACTCTGACAGCGCAAGTCTAAATGTTTGTATTTCTCATCATCTTATCTAACCTGTAATTATTTATCCTCTGCTGTTAAGTGCAAAGGAAAACCTTGTTTAATCCCCTGCTATCCTACATATCACCAGTTTTGCATTTTGTCCTTTTATTGTTTGCTGGCTGGACCCATAACTCAAACTTTAGCGTTACATCTTGTGGTGACCCCCTTCTACTCAAAAGTAGAGCAGTTAGAAGTTAGCAGGAAGTTAGCTCGCTAGCTTGCACCTAAACATTATATAGCATGTTCTGACTGAGAGATTTCTGAAACAATTCAAACGTACAGCTCTGCTATCACTTCCAACATAAATGAAGACAGAAAACTAAACAGCAGTGACGTTTGTAGGGTTACTGAAGTTGGGCTAGCTGCTATATAATGATGTGCTACGTGGTAGCTAGCGACACAGCTATGTTAGCATAATATAAACAAGCTAACTTTTTTGCCACTCGATAAAAGTTAACGTGAGTGTTCTCGGTGGTCAGGAACAAATGTAATCGCATGGCAGGATGCTGTAAAAGGACCAAACTTCAGTCAGGAGAACAACTGAGATAATCCATCCACAATACGAGGTTAGTCATTCATATACTGCTGCATTGGCTGCAGTTACATCGGAAGGGTTTAAAAACAGAGCTTTAAAATGAACAGTGGTAATAAAAACCGAGAGAGGTCGACAGTGACCACTGACTGTTTTTAGGGGCTTGTTCAGAATAAATAGAGCATGATACAAAGCATGTTAAAAACAGAACAGCCTTAATAAGCACAGAGCAGTTTGGACCCAGAAGCAGGATTCATATGTCATCACTTAAAGACCGGATAGCTAGAATAAATAAAAAAGCCAGTTTGCATACGTGGTTTTTCTCAGCTTTAAAGATGGTTGTGATGCTTGCTGAGAAAAACTAGTGTTAGCAACACACAGAAGCATGTTCAGAAGCTGGTATTAGCTTTGAGCTAAAGGCTAGAGTATAGCTCTTCTCTGGTAACAAGAAATTAATTTAATGGCCTTTAAGTAACTTTTTCAAAGTGTACATCTATCAGATCTAACTTATAGGTGTCTTTTCATTTTGCTGTTAGCTTTACATTTGCTTCACTTATGAGATGGCAGTAGTGAGAGATGATCATACATAAAGATGACAAAACATTCTGCAGACCCTGTTATTGCAGCCATGGCTCAGTTCATGAAACTTTACAGAGCAGTTTTTTCTGTTGAAAGCAGAGAAAAATACTCAAAACTACGTCCTAAACAGGTAAATTGTATCAGAGTCTGCTGTGGAGTGCAGCTTCTTTGAAAGAGCAGGCTTTTAATCTTTGGCCAGCAGATCTGAATTTCTTTACATGAGCTTGAAGCGACAGCAGGCACAGCAGAGACAGAGAAAGACGGGAGAGTGTCTGGATTAGACAGGAAGCAGGAGGGGAAAACAGAGCCAGAAAGGGTGCGGGGTTCATCTGAGGCTAGCTGTCATCACGTGCAGCGTCAGCCATCACATGACCGGAATGCTAAATGCAGAGCTCGGAAACCTGACCTATTTTCATCAAACTGACACAGAAATCCACCGAGAGGCTGTCTTACGCTGCTAACCTCTGCCTGCCTCCTGGACCACCTCCAGCATGCCGTCACACACACTTTGCACATAGCATAATGTAAATCTGCTTAGCCTTCATTTTAAGCAGTTTAATGATATTTGAAGAATATTTCACAAAATGACAAGATTTTTCTCGCTCATCCCAGATTTTTTCAGTTCACTTCAGTTTTATTTATATGGCACTAAATAACAACAGCAGTCGCCTCAAGTATTGAAAGGCTTTTATTGCAATTTGACCAAATATGTCATTGGACTGATGAATATTCAGCAGTGAAACCGTCCTCGTTTCGACCCATCTTTGAGCTGACAGCAGGTATTTAGCTCTTTCTCCACCTCGGCTCCGCCTGACATTGTTCACAGACACCTTCCCCAGAGCAGAAACTGTTCTAACAGACATTTTGCAAAGACAATGGCCAATTAATTCTGGTTAAAACACAGCAAATGATCCTGCTCTTAAGACACTAATGGCTTTAATTTTCAACAGGCTTTTATCAGCTATGATCAAAGTGCAATAACAGACATCTTTAATGAAAATGGATTCAATTGCCTGCAAATGAAAGTGAGTTGATTGATGGTGAACATCACCTCGCTGTGACTAAACTACACTGAGAACAATAATTATCACGGGTGAGTGATAGTACAGTAAAATGACAGAGTGGAGCTTTTTACTCTGCTGTTCTGTAACTATGGCAGGCGTGAATCTGCCTCACAAATGTCAGACTTTTCATCATCCGTCAGTACAAATGTGTTTCTTCTTCCTAAACCGAGTTCCTACAGTGCAGAGACCACGTTACACCATCGGCCGTGGCATTTTTTAGGTTTTCTGAACAAAGCAGTTTAGATTTTTTTTTTTTAAACAATAGTATTTATCTTATAGTCTTTTATTTAATCATGATAGAAACATGGCTGGATGAATTGCCCTACTGGTCTCTCACCTACTTTAGGTCAGAGTTAAATATATATCTTTGAACTAAACAGCCTTCAACACCTGAGGATGGTTACAAATGGCTCTGATGATCCTTAATGATTTCAAAATTGTTACTATTTTCAGCTCTATCACGTCTTGTTCAAAAGTCTAAAATGGCATTCATGCAACATTCAAGAAGTATGTAGTAGTAGGGAACAACTCCGATGACGGCACGACTTTCATTTTGGAATTCTTTTCCAACCAAGTCCAGAAATGACTCACAGCCAATGGTTGTTCACCTCTGATGGGTTTGATGGGGGACTTGGTTTGATCAGTTCACCAGTTTCTCCAGCCTGAAAAGCTGCACTGCCAGTTTGTCCCTACTTTAAAAACATGAAACACGTGTGGGAAACGACTTCTTCTGGTTTAGTCAACAACGACAAAAAGACGCCGCACTCAGCAAATGTTCTGGATTTGAGTTGCATTAATAACAGCGCTTTACACAACCAGTCATCCACACATTCACACACACAATGGCAGCTACATTATAGCCACAGCCACCCTGGGGCGCACTGACAGAGGCGAGGCTGCCGGACACTGGCGCCACCGGGCCCTCTGACCACCACCAGTAGGCAACGGGGTGAAGTGTCTTGCCCAAGGACACAACGACCGAGACTGTCCGAGCCGGGGCTCGAACCAGAAACCTTCCGAACTAATAGTGAGTGCAGTTCTTTAGGAAGATAGTAGGCATGTTTAAACTCATAATTCTGCTAACTATTGCAAGCTTTTATAAAAGTCACTGCAATAATTTCAGTATTTTCACACAGCATACGTTCTCTAATTCAGCCTGCGTTTTAGCCAATTTCTGTCAGTACACCTATTAAGAAGGGCATATGTTGCGCTACATTTTTGAATTTAAAGGCCAGTCTTTAGTTTCTGTGTCCAACGATAAACAGGTAATGAGTGCGGATTTTGGTTTTTTAGCTTGTTTTCAGAACATCTACATAAAATGTTGTGTTTCAGTGCAGCTATGTTTCAGACCTGGGAGCTCTGTCCTAAATGTAATTATTATAACTTGTTGAATTTTCAGCCATTTTTGAATTGGTAGTTTTCTGATTTCCCATAAGTCCTCCTGGCTTGCTCCTTCCACGCCAGCAAACGGGCGCAGTGCCGTCATGCTCCAGGTTCAGTTACAGAAGCCAAGACAAGGGCCTTCTGCTGCCCGGTCCATACAAGATACTCAGTTTACATGTGGGAAAAGGTTTTTCCCTCCTTTCTTTGTGCAGTTAGGGAAAGGAGAAATCTATGACAATAGTTAAATGAGAAACAGTCACAAATACATATGTTGGGAAATTGTCATCCACCTGGGATCTACACATACATATTCTCTTACCCTAACCCAGGGGTGTCCAACTCCAGGCCTTGAGGGCTGGTGTGCTGCAGGACACACCCCTGCCCTAACCCAATACCCAACTTCTCACTGTGGCTGTAGCAGGCCATCTACTAATGGGAAGGTTGCTGGTTGGATCCCCAGCTGCTCTGGTCTACATGCCAAATATCATTGGGCAAGATATTGACCCCAAGTTGCTCTCGGTTGCATCCATTGATGTATGAATGTAGATAGAAAGCGCTTGTATGGGTGAACGAGGCACTCTGAGGTACAGTATATAAGAACCAGTCCAAATGTGCTCTGTGGGACTGGGCTGACATGCAGGTAGAACAGAAATTCTTCAGCGCTTCTGGAAATTTGTGGTGGAGACGCTGTGATCCAAGTTCTCCAGTGTGGTGCTGAGAGCTCCACTCTCCAGAAGCATTAATCACAAGCCCGCTGTCCCCCGACTGATTACCTCCCATCAATCTCAGTTTGCCGAGCCCTCGAACAGGAGAAAGCCTTCACGAAGATCTGATTAAAAATGTAACTGACTCATAACAGGAGCGCACGACCGGTCTCTGAGTCGATGCTCTGTGACAGAACAAAGGCGAGAGCACAACTTATCTGCTCATCTCCAAATGTACGTTCATGTGATTATGCAGAAATCCAGGTCTGATCCCACTGAGGAGACCTGCTGCAACTGGGAGGTCTGGAAGAGAACCAGTGGAGGTCTGTCGGCGTGCGTGCATCTGTGTGTGGTACTGCAGACAGGAGGGGGAG
Source organism: Astatotilapia calliptera (assembly GCF_964374335.1). NCBI lineage: Eukaryota > Metazoa > Chordata > Actinopteri > Cichliformes > Cichlidae > Astatotilapia > Astatotilapia calliptera. Next base: position 36,421,661 of record NC_137442.1, on the reverse strand, counting down.
TGACTTTGAGAGTGTCTGAGAGGCACATCCTGCCTGCAATTAAGGTGGAATCAGAGAGAGATCTGTGCTGCCTTGATAATGAGCCTCATCTGAATTATTAACTAGAGCTGTACCCCCTGGACCTGGACTCCCATCAGCCCCAGCCACACCACAACAACAGCAGATGCACACATGTACACACACAGAATCTTCAGATCCATACAAACCTCTATTAAATCCATTTCGGCATGTGCAGGAACTCCAAACTAATCCCATTTGCAAAGAAAATAAGGGCAACACATTACTTGGAGTGGTCCTCATAAGGCATTATGAGGCATCAAAAGCTCTTATAAACTGAGTGCATAATGATTTATTAAAATTGATGCATAGTATAATGAGTACAATATGCAGAAAGTTGGGGTGAATACTTTATGAGGCAACTCTCTCATTAATCACATTAAAATTTAGTTCAATTTCAGATGCATGATTACATTAGAACGTTTTCTCGGTGATTCCAGTGGGATCGTAATCAGTTTGATGCTGCTGTGAACTGATGGACTGACTGCACACTAGCACCCTGTATTATGTTTCGCTATGATGGTAAACCTAAAACTGGTTTTAGTTTTTAACGTCATTATGGGATAATTCACAGACTGGCTGGAAATTTCCTGCCGTTTTCATACAGCTGTGGGTGTTTTAGCATCTTAATACAGAGCTCTTCATGTCACATTTCAAAAAAGAAAAATGTCATTTTGTAATAAACGGAGGAACATTGGTCGCAGTGCATATACACAGATCTGTGTATGGATCACACATCAGCGGTTTGCCAACATTTTCTTACCTTAATTGATTTGTATGAAAATTAGAAATTCCAAAAATTTGAAGTCCTGATGACCAAATGAAGCCCTGGCTGAAAATTGAAATACATCTTTAATATGAATATTACTACTACTAATTATACTTATTATTGCTTTGTGCTGATTGTTTACAGCTGTCTAAGCATCGTGAGACACGTGCCTGGAATCAGAACCTAAAACAATTTAAAAATCAAAACGATTATATAACATGTAAAAATATAAAAACAAATACTATATTTAATACTAAATATATTCCACTATTTCTTGTGTTATCTTGAATTATTTGATCTTTTATTAAAAGTCCTGCGTGTTGTCTCCACTGTCCCACAGATGCTGGAGGATGAGGAGGGTTCCTTTGTTTTCTTCTTTTCTTGTAGTCTCTTTGTCATTTTTCATACTGTGATTCAGATTTTTTTTTTTTTCCTTTAGCCATGGTGATTTTTTATTTTTTTATTTAAAATGATCAATCAAATATTTTGGAAAGTGGCCCCTCTCCTGGTTTCCTCCGTGGACCTCCAACACTGTTATTTAAGTTTCTCCAGTGTGATATTTTCAGTGTTTTTGCTTTAGTGTAGTTGGTGTAGCCTTCTCTCTTAAATTATCATCAACCGCAAAAGAACAAAATTATTCAGCATCTGATAAATCTGACAGTGATTCTACGTGGGAACTATTTTTTTTCCCCCACACATGTGTTAGTAAATCAGGCACATTGTCTCGATGTTTGCAAGAAAATGTCACAAACTGATCCAGCTCCAGATCTCCTTCTGTATCTGAACATTTGATTCATGCAGGAGGAGTAACATTTAAAGAGTAACATTTAAAGAGTAACATTTAAAGAGTAACAGTTAAAGAGCAACAGTTAAAGAGCAACAGTTAAAGAGTAAATTTAAAGAGCAACAGTTAAAGAGTAAATTTAAAGAGCAACAGTTAAAGAGCAACAGTTAAAGAGTAACAGTTAAAGAGTAACAGTTAAAGAGTAAATTTAAAGAGTAACAGTTAAAGAGTAACAGTTAAAGAGTAACAGTTAAAGAGTAACAGTTAAAGAGTAACATTTAAAGAGTAACATTTAAAGAGCAACAGTTAAAGAGTAACAGTTAAAGAGCAACAGTTAAAGAGTAAATTTAAAGAGCAACATTTAAAGAGCAACAGTTAAAGAGCAACAGTTAAAGAGTAACAGTTAAAGAGTAACAGTTAAAGAGTAAATTTAAAGAGTAACAGTTAAAGAGTAACAGTTAAAGAGTAACAGTTAAAGAGTAACATTTAAAGAGCAACAGTTAAAGAGCAACAGTTAAAGAGCAACAGTTAAAGAGCAACAGTTAAAGAGTAACAGTTAAAGAGTAACAGTTAAAGAGTAACAGTTAAAGAGTAAATTTAAAGAGCAACATTTAAAGAGTAACAGTTAAAGAGTAACAGTTAAAGAGCAACAGTTAAAGAGCAACAGTTAAAGAGTAACAGTTAAAGAGTAAATTTAAAGAGCAACATTTAAAGAGTAACAGTTAAAGAGTAACAGTTAAAGAGTAACAGTTAAAGAGCAACAGTTAAAGAGCAACAGTTAAAGAGTAACAGTTAAAGAGTAAATTTAAAGAGCAACATAAAGAGTAACAGTTAAAGAGTAACAGTTAAAGAGTAACAGTTAAAGAGCAACAGTTAAAGAGTAACAGTTAAAGAGTAACAGTTAAAGAGTAACAGTTAAAGAGTAACAGTTAAAGAGCAACAGTTAAAGAGTAACAGTTAAAGAGCAACATTTAAAGAGCAACAGTTAAAGAGTAACAGTTAAAGAGTAAATTTAAAGAGCAACATTTAAAGAGTAACAGTTAAAGAGTAACAGTTAAAGAGTAAATTTAAAGAGCAACAGTTAAAGAGTAACAGTTAAAGAGTAACAGTTAAAGAGTAACAGTTAAAGAGTAACAGTTAAAGAGTAACAGTTAAAGAGCAACAGTTAAAGAGTAACAGTTAAAGAGTAACAGTTAAAGAGTAAATTTAAAGAGCAACAGTTAAAGAGTAACAGTTAAAGAGTAACAGTTAAAGAGTAAATTTAAAGAGCAACAGTTAAAGAGTAACAGTTAAAGAGTAACAGTTAAAGAGTAACAGTTAAAGAGTAAATTTAAAGAGCAACAGTTAAAGAGTAACAGTTAAAGAGTAACAGTTAAAGAGTAACAGTTAAAGAGTAAATTTAAAGAGTAACAGTTAAAGAGTAACAGTTAAAGAGTAACAGTTAAAGAGTAAATTTAAAGAGTAACAGTTAAAGAGTAACAGTTAAAGAGTAACAGTTAAAGAGTAACAGTTAAAGAGTAACAGTTAAAGAGTAACAGTTAAAGAGTAACAGTTAAAGAGTAACAGTTAAAGAGTAAATTTAAAGAGTAACAGTTAAAGAGTAACAGTTAAAGAGCAACAGTTAAAGAGTAACAGTTAAAGAGTAACAGTTAAAGAGTAAATTTAAAGAGTAACAGTTAAAGAGTAACAGTTAAAGAGTAACAGTTAAAGAGTAACAGTTAAAGAGTAACAGTTAAAGAGTAAATTTAAAGAGTAACAGTTAAAGAGTAACAGTTAAAGAGTAACAGTTAAAGAGTAAATTTAAAGAGTAACAGTTAAAGAGTAACAGTTAAAGAGCAACAGTTAAAGAGTAACAGTTAAAGAGTAACAGTTAAAGAGTAAATTTAAAGAGTAACAGTTAAAGAGTAACAGTTAAAGAGTAACAGTTAAAGAGTAACATTTAAAGAGTAACATTTAAAGAGCAACATTTAAAGAGCAACAGTTAAAGAGTAACAGTTAAAGAGTAACAGTTAAAGAGTAAATTTAAAGAGTAACAGTTAAAGAGTAACAGTTAAAGAGTAACAGTTAAAGAGTAACATTTAAAGAGCAACAGTTAAAGAGCAACAGTTAAAGAGCAACAGTTAAAGAGTAACAGTTAAAGAGTAACAGTTAAAGAGTAACAGTTAAAGAGTAACAGTTAAAGAGTAAATTTAAAGAGCAACATTTAAAGAGTAACAGTTAAAGAGTAACAGTTAAAGAGCAACAGTTAAAGAGCAACAGTTAAAGAGTAACAGTTAAAGAGTAAATTTAAAGAGCAACATTTAAAGAGTAACAGTTAAAGAGTAACATTTAAAGAGTAACAGTTAAAGAGTAACAGTTAAAGAGCAACAGTTAAAGAGTAACAGTTAAAGAGTAACAGTTAAAGAGTAAATTTAAAGAGCAACATAAAGAGTAACAGTTAAAGAGTAACAGTTAAAGAGTAACAGTTAAAGAGCAACAGTTAAAGAGTAACAGTTAAAGAGTAACAGTTAAAGAGTAACAGTTAAAGAGTAACAGTTAAAGAGCAACAGTTAAAGAGTAACAGTTAAAGAGCAACATTTAAAGAGCAACAGTTAAAGAGTAACAGTTAAAGAGTAAATTTAAAGAGCAACATTTAAAGAGTAACAGTTAAAGAGTAACAGTTAAAGAGTAAATTTAAAGAGCAACAGTTAAAGAGTAACAGTTAAAGAGTAACAGTTAAAGAGTAAATTTAAAGAGCAACAGTTAAAGAGTAACAGTTAAAGAGTAACAGTTAAAGAGTAAATTTAAAGAGCAACAGTTAAAGAGTAACAGTTAAAGAGTAAATTTAAAGAGCAACATTTAAAGAGTAACAGTTAAAGAGTAACAGTTAAAGAGTAACAGTTAAAGAGTAAATTTAAAGAGCAACAGTTAAAGAGTAACAGTTAAAGAGTAAATTTAAAGAGCAACATTTAAAGAGTAACAGTTAAAGAGTAACAGTTAAAGAGTAACAGTTAAAGAGTAACAGTTAAAGAGCAACAGTTAAAGAGCAACATTTAAAGAGTAACAGTTAAAGAGTAACAGTTAAAGAGTAACAGTTAAAGAGTAACAGTTAAAGAGTAACAGTTAAAGAGCAACATTTAAAGAGTAACAGTTAAAGAGTAACAGTTAAAGAGTAACAGTTAAAGAGTAACAGTTAACAGTTAAACACTTTCCTGTTCTTAATTTTCCTCTGATTTTCCTGCCACCCAGGCAGCCATTGCTCTGCTATTGAAAAACCAGTGCTTTATTTTCCAAGCACCCATGTTTGTATTGGGTCATCAAGCCAGACAGCTGCTGTCCTTATGATAATACATAGACATTAATGGCTGTCTGGAGTGCTAGACATTATAAATGTGAAGATGAATGATCTTCACTGGACTCACTTTCCTTAGCAACACTCAGGGTACATTTACATCTATTTAAATGAAGATGTGTTAATGAAACTTTTTTATTGACTCAAGTCACCATCATCATTATTATTGTTATTTGATGTATTTTAATTATGGGATGACCTGAAATGTCTGTCCTGCATTAACTGTGTCATCAAGACTTGATAACAAGTGGAACAAATGGCTTTACAAAGCTAAACCTTACTGCTATCATGCAAGAGAAGCTTTGCATGAGGCACATGTGTAAGTTATATGACTGAGTCTCGTATCATTAAACCAACGGAAACCAGCAGGAAGGTGAAAAAGGTCAGAACAATCGTAACAACACGTGAACTGAAAACAATGGCTGCCTGCAGCAGCAGATGATGATATATAACCACATTTCAAAAATGCAGCAGCATTGATGAAAGTAGCTAAAGTGAGTAAAATCTCTTGGGGAAATCTTCTAAGGTATTGTTAGTAACGCCCCGACTTTACACGCTGCTGTTATCGGACTGTTGTCTGGCGAGGCCTCTGCTCATCATCTGAGCCAGAAACTGGAACATTTTGAAGGTCTGGTAGACAACACAGGGAATGTGTACTGGGTCGGCATTTTACGACACCACCAGGCACGATTCCCAAGATCCGCCTGCCTCACTGACTGTTCTGTGTCTGGACTCTGTTTTCTCTCTGGAATTTCTGTCTGAAGACAGTTCCTTAACAATTTATTCCAGCTGATTGAAGTGTGAGGGCTGAGAGCAAGAATATTATGTGCTATTCCAACCACTATGACTCATTTAGGCAGTGAACACCCCGCCTCCACTGCTGGTGCATCCCTTGTTTACATCCCAGTCCTTCTCCAGATTGAAGCGATATCTACTCAGATGCCTTTTGTAGAAACTGACAAGGCAACTGATCCCTTTGGACCAAAATCAGCCTCCTTCCCATTCAGGCCCTCACCAGCTCTTCCCAACTGTTTTCTCTCCATTCACAAGACTGATCAGATGAGTTTACCACAGTCTCAGACTCAACCACCAACCCCCCTCGCCTTCCAAATTCCTCTTCTCGTTCCACGCCCCCAGTTAACCCAGCCCCAGGCCTGCCAACTCCAGAGCTGCCTCTCCTTCTGCTATGCCTTTGTGATAATAACAATAACTGTGTAGTGGTGCAGAGGGCTTTCTGTTGAGCTAGCGCCAGGCCGGCTGGCACGGGGAACCCTCTAAGCTTGTTTCACCATCTCCAACCAATTCCCCTCTGTCTGGGCTGGCACTGGAGCATCACAGGCATTAAGGCTGCTATCAATGTGCTCAGCAGCAGGGGCCATCAGCACCACTCACGCACTCGCTCTATCTCTTCTCTTTCCACCTCTCTCTTCCTCTCCCACTCAATATGGAATCCAGTTCAAAAAAGGCTTTATTGGCAAGACAAATAATACTTGTTCTTCTCTCTTTTCTGCTTTCTCTTTCTCATCTCATCACCTTGTTGTCCTTCTCTATCACCCACAAGTGGATTCTCAGCAGAACACGGTGACGTTCCTCAGCCCGGGCAGTAATACAGCAAGTGCTTTATGATCCAGATTAGCAATAAAGATTCAGTTTTGCTCTCTGTAATCAGGGACACAGAAGATAAGCTAATCTAAAGTCAGTTTGACTGTTTTAATGCGGACATCATTTTGGATTAAAACTGATTTCCAGCAGGTGAAAATGCAGCCCAGAGGAAAGATTCAATGGATGTAATTTGCTTTCTTTTCTTCTCTGCAGGAGTTAAAACATCATTATCAATACTTTTGTTGTGAGTTCTCTCATAAGTCACCGTGTTAAAGTTTTTCAGTTTAATCTGTGTTACTGGAAGGTCACTGGAATAAGCTGTAAAATTCCTCCTTGCCTAATGATCCTCGTGTCTACGTGCTTTCAGACAGGATGCTGCATATGGACGGATGACACGATCGTGAGCTACTTTATTAGTTACACCTGTACAGTCTAAAGCAACCCAGGTTTGCCTCATTTTATCAAACACTGTGTTCATTTTACTGAAAAGATTTTGCTTTGGTGTTGACGGCATGGGTTGGAATTTGTTCTCTAAAAAATATATTCTGTTCATATGTAAATAAAAAGAGCCAAACGATACGACTCCACCTTTACAATTGTCCCCAGTGACAAAAATCTAAGATACCTATATCTTCATATTCACTAGCTGGGCCCACGTCCTCATTTTAAGTTTGATAGCGTTTTAGTAGGTAAAGGTGAAGCTTGGACATGAATTGAGCTGCGGTTTGGGGAAGGCCTCGAAGGGGACTGGCGACGGCTGCCGGGCCTGGCAGATCCCCGTGTACTAAATAGAAGTGAAGAAGTTAAAGAATTGAAAACAAGGAGAGAGGGAGGGGCACGTAAACGAGAATGAACAGCTCGCAGAACTGGGGGAGCGTATACAGATGAGGCCCGGAAGGAGCATGTTTGGAGGCGTGGCCCTGCTCCTGAAATTCCAGTACATTATCTCCAATTTTCATCAAAGGCTGAAAGATACGAACTGAGGAGCTTAAACTGAAACAGAATCCAAATTGTGCTGTAATATATATGTAATATTTACATATTAGTTACTGTCCTCGGCATCGTACTGTTTTACCCGACCATAACACTGGAAACACAACCTGTGCTCAACCACGCTGGTATAGTAAACAAACCTGATGCTTCCCCTACATCACGTCAGGTGTTTAGCAGAGCCACTCCAAATTCAGAAGACCTGGAGCTTGTTCTAACATGAAAAGCATAAATATAACTGCATCCCATTTCAAATAGCTAGTCCTAGTACTAGTTATTCTGTGAAACCTGCTTGGCTTTGGTGAAACTTTGTGAGGATTTTTAAAATGTGTCTCATCAGGTTCAGATCAGTTCTAAACACGTATTTGATCTGCGTTCATGTGTAGATTGCTGGGAAAATATGCCTCCCCTAAGCTGAGTTCACTAATGAAACTCTACAGTCGTTCTGGTGCTGAATATACCAACGGAAAGAAACACTATAGTCTCTCATGACCAGTCTCTCATGAGAGACAGAAAACAAAAATTAATACATATTAAGTTGCTGCTTGTCTTGTGTTCATGTCATTTTATCGCAGTCTGATTACCACAGGCATACACCCACAATGAACCTCTAACATGCTTCTTCGTAAAGCCTTCAGGTAGAGTCAGATCGTTGCTGCCTACCTGCCTGCCTGCTGCCCAATCTGTGTGCAGTACAGCCTGCAGACAGGCCACAGCTCAGCACATCCATTCCCACGCAGAGCCACTTGTGAAATGAACATAACAGTGTGTGTGTGTGTGTGTGTGTGTGTGTGTGTGTGTGTGTGTGTGTGAGAGACAGAGAGACGCACCCCCCTCCCCCGTCACCACCAGCAGCACCGAAACCACCCACAGAACTGAACTCACTTCATACAGCCAAACACAGCCTCCCACCTCAGAGCCAATAACAAACATGGCTGAAACACTTGACCACAATTACTGAGCCACAGTCAGAGAAATCCATACATAGTCAGCAGTGCAACCCTGCTGCCACACACACACTGCCCGTGTGTGTGTGTGTGTGTGTGTGTGTGTGTGTGTGTGTGTGTGTGTGTGTGTGTGTGTGTGTGTGTGTGTGAGAGACAACAATCAAAGAAATCCACATACGTATCATTGGAGACAAGCAGTGTGTGAAAGCATCTGATTGGCTGCTGTGGCCTTAGCACTTCACACTTAAGAGTGAGTGACACCTCAACAGTGTTTGTCTGAAGGGTGCACGGGAAGCTGCTGGCCTAGATATGGAGACACAGCCCAGTGGCAGGGCTGAGCAGCAGCTCTCAGACGCGATTACACAACAGCTCTTAAAGACTTCTTTTAGCAGCAAGACTTTGATTGGATCTTATTTCCTTCCCACTCGTCCCATTCATCCAGCCAGTCATGTACTCACAAGCCCCAACCCCTCAGTGTGAGGGTGTACACATATTCTACTGAAATGTCAGTGCCTGCGTACGTTTTTAGGTATTATATACCTATAAACACACTGCGTTAGAAATTTCATTGAAGCAGTGTGCACGTCTCTCTCTTACTCTCTTTTGTTGATGAGACTTATTGTGATTGAATCAAGTTGTTGTTTTCACGCAGGACTTGGAGTCCGTCTCTGCACCAATCACCTATCTTGCCACACCGGCCAATCAAAACCTCCAAACAAAGCTTCAGTGGAGGTCAGCCAGGGATCACGCTGAGCATCCCCCGGTCAGCAACAAAAACAAGACTCAGGGAATTAAACCCTGTCATATCCAGTCTTGTTTATCATTGGTTTACGTTTCTTTGTTGTTGTTCTTTCACATTTTTACGTGGATTAATCTGCAACTCGGTTATGTTCAGTTTTCAGCTGGTATAGAGTTGAAGCTTGAAGGAAAAAGTTAGTCAAATAAGAAGAAAGACGCTCACAAAAACATTGTAAGAATAGGATAAAATGTCACACACAGATTAATCCCACTATGACCCTGTTTCCTCTTCTTCTGCATGCCTGATACAGTATCCTCTGGGTGACCCACTAAAGCAAAAACACCATGGCAACAAACCGCGGCTTTAAAAAGCATCCACATTTCTCCTCCACCTGTTACAAACAAGACTGTCAATTGACTGTTATGGGGATAATTTTTTCAGTTGTATATTATTAATGCAGCTCTGAGAGGGCTTTAAAGTTTATAAAGAAATCATTCTGATGATGTCATAGTGATGTCATCAGAATTTTGTAACCATAAAGTCAGCGTGTACACCGTAGAGAGTTTTCAGTTAGAGCCTTAACGATGACAGAAGAAAGTCTGTGCGTCTCATCCTCTGTAGCTTTAATTATGAACTCTTTGATTTAAAAAATAAACTTCTGCTCTCGCTATATCTGTATGTCTACTGCGAGTCCCCACTCTTTCTGTGGAGACTGTCATCATGTTTAATAAATACATTGTGTGTTTTCACGGCGCCTGTGAACCTGAGTAAAGATGGGAGAACCTGAGGCCTCGTCCGTGTTCTGTTACAGTTAACAGTGTGTTTCACTTTTTAAAACGCTCATTAATTGCAGCACTGACCCTTGCATCCCACTGAGGGAACTCCCACTGAGACCATAAAACACAAGTGGAGACAGAGCAAATCAGGTCTCTAATGATGCAAATGTTCTTGTTATTTACGATAAAATGCAGTTCCGTTACTTTTGTGTTTAATGTAACTTGAAGCCCACTTTGATGCTTTATTGACAGTCTCCTGTTGGTTTGTAAACGAGAACGGTGTCAAACAGTAGCTACGAAGGAAAAACCCACATGTGAGGCGTGGAAACAAAAGACTAGTAATCCTAACACAGAATAGGTGATAACCTTAAGTAGATTACAGCTAGCAGTCTATGAGATTACCCTCGTATTAATTTGAATGATAATCTGTAGTTACATCTGTTTGCTGTGACACCCACTGTTACCCTTTAAGCCTCTCTCCTTGTGCCATGCTTTCCCACAGCCTGTGCGTAACTCGGCGTGCGCGCAATGGATAGTAGGGGGCGGGGTGGCTCCAAAGGGTTTATCCCCGTCACGCAACCGACGGCATAGGTGACAGAAATCGGACAGGAGGCTCACTATGTCCCCGATGTGACCGCGGGGAAATACAAGCTTACGAGCGCAAATGCGTCACGGCTCGCCTACCCGGGAGGAACCGTGAAGAGGGGAGTTTGGGCTCCGTGTGGCTTCTCCTGTTTGCACACGGTGGAATTCCTGAATGCAATGAACCCAGTGAACCCTTATCCAGCCACGCTCATTGCCCCTGCTCACACACTGTACTGTGGAGTGACACGAGGACACGCCACTGACATAAATTGCTGGAACCAGGGTCAATTATGTGGCTTTGAGATATGCAGGAAAGGGGGTGTGCTGCAGACACAGCTTGAGGCTAAACATAGTGTAGGCTAGTATTGCACTCAAACCTTTGCTGTGTGGTGTCAGAACATTCTTTCATGTGGCCTACCTTCCACCCGGCTGAACTGTTGCTGTCGCCTTTATCCTTAAAATAAGGAACAAAGCGAACCATCCAGTCGTATATCTGGGACAGGGTGAGCCTCTTCTCCGGGGTGCTCTCGATGGCACGGGTGATGAGATCTGCATACGACAGGTTTCCCCACGCGTTCCGTCGGGAGGACTTGGCTTTGCGTAGCTGGCCGGCCACGTCGAGGGCAGCCCCGGACATGCAGGCGGGAGCGGCCACGACCGGAGCCGGGGCGCCGGCCGGATGCTTGATCTCGGCCGGCGCGCCGCCTTTCCTCTCGCCCCGGCACGCCGGCACGTTGTACTGCTCCACTTTGACTGCCGCCAGGGCCAGACCTCGGCTCGCCTCCTCTCCCCCGGGGAAGTCTTCCGGACACGGCAGCGGCCAGGTGCACGACGGCGGCCGAGCGTGAGGCTCAAATTCCGAATCGATGTCAACCTGATGCACATCCACGCCGCTGTTCTCCATCATCATCAGCATGATCTCCCGCTGAATAGATGTCAAAACCGGGCAAGGTCACAGTAACACAACGCGTGTCAGTGTTGACGTGACAGTGAGTGAAAATGCCCAAACTGTCCAAACGGGGGTAAAAAGATGTATTTGTACAGTTTCACACACAGGGATTATCAGCAGCTGTGTGGCATATTATCATTCTCCTCAGCGCAACAATGTGGCATCACATCAGGACAGATGAAGGTGTATCCAAGGCATCAAAAGCAGTATCAGTCTCTCTTCCATGTTAATTGCACAACACTGGCTGTGTGGCTGCATGCACAACCGAGTGACGGTCAAACATCCAGTAAAAAAGCCAGACACACTTGGAGAATGTCTCTCTTCGCGCTCCGGCTGCAGCAACAGTTGATCCTTGACAGACGAGGTCCAGAATTCTTATCAAACTCCCCCCAAATTAATTGACTTCAGATTTTTCTCCAGGCTCTGATCCCAGCTCTGCTGGCGCGTTTTGGCAGGTTGGCCAGTGAAACAGAGCCTATTTACTCCTTTAGAAATCAAAACAGGCTCTCATGAATCATTCATGTGAAGCCGTAAATTTCCAGATGAGAGAAAAAAAGAAGCCTCTCGTGGGTTTGTTTGGGAGCATCCTCTGCCTCCTCTCCGCGCAACCTGACTCGGTGTGGTTTCTACCTTTGTCTTCAGCTTTCCGTGCACATGTCACATGGGTACCGTCTCTCTGTCTGTTGCTCTGCCTTTATTCTACAAGTCTGTGTGTCTCTGAAGGCTCCAAGCCACTCAACTGTAGCCTGGAATAAAGTGGAATAAGTGCTGCTTCCATATAATTGGACGCCGCCTGGATCAAGTCACTCCCTCTAGAACAGGTTTCCAGAGAGGGAGGAGTGTGTGTGTGTGTGTGTGTGTGTGTGTGTGTGTGTGTGTGTGTGTGCGTGCGTGTGCGTGCGTGCGTGTGCGTGTGTGTGGTGAAATTTCCGACAATACTCTAAAAGCAACCCTTTCTATACAGCAGACAAATTCATTTATAGACTTGTGTTTTAAAATAGTCACATTTTTTTAAAGAAACAATTGAACTGACGGACTTTTTTCTAATCCCACTACAAAGTCCGTCCATCAGAACAAGCCTGTCTAGAAACTTCTGCCAGGTTAATGTTTGAAAGTCCAACTGCCTCTTATTAGGAAAGCAAAACTAATAATTTACCACGAGAACACAAACTAGAACTGAAATCATACGTATAATTAATATTTTCTCCCATTTGTTTTGCATTATTATTTTTGTAGCTTCATTCAGTGAAGTATCTGAATGAAACCTCCATCCAAAGGATGCATTTCTGGGTGTAAATGTTATGAACTGATCCGGTTTAAACACGGTCTGAACTGAAGATAAAATACTGCGTTCACCTTGCAAAACGCAGCTGATGTTCATCTTTTCCTGATGAACCCTGATATTGTTTTGCATTTTTTAAATGTGGCTACAAGAACGATCGTGGCCATCTTGTTATTGTGTGATTAGTGTTGATTGGTTACAGTTAAAAGATTGTTATCAGTCTGCTTGTTAATAGAATAATAGAACATAATGCAGAAAAAGATTAAACACCAAGGTTTGTGTTCGGTAATTAAATCCCTGCAGTAATTATAAGAGCAGCAAAGGTTGTGTAGTATGTCCCAGTATCTCAGTCTGGGACTTTTGGCTTTGCCGTGGCGTCAGTTTGCACAGGTCACAGAGGGGCTGTGGCATGCTGCCCAGTAGCAATACTGACACTAAGTGCAGGTATTTGAAAAAGTCATGGCTGGGGGCGGAGTTAATTTGAACAGATATTGGAGATCAGCACAGCGAGGAAGAAGCAGATGAAACATGAAACATCAGAAAACAACAGCACACAGTGGCTGCACTTGTTTCCAAGTCACTACAAAGACTTTATTTATTCAGTCTTCAGTCTTCTCCACGGCAGCGCTGAGACCAACCACAGACGCCATCACGGTGAAGTAGATATTTTGCTGTCATCTTGAAGCTTTGAGATCAGGAGGGTTTGAGACCAGAATATGATGAGTGACAGAGGAGCCCACCCACTCCCAGAGGTCCTGGCAGAGGGTCATTCTGGATCCGGAGCTGGCTTTAGGTTTCAGACACGGAAACCTTCATGCGTCTATATGACCAACGTTAGCACCAACATGGTCTGTCTATTTATTTTTGGCACTGCAAGTGCCTGTACACAAAGAACCCTGACTACTGCTCTGTGGGATGCTGGGACACTTTGCATTTTAATTTCATTGTATCTTCTACTGCATTACATTTATCACATACAACAGTGCAAGAATCTTAAGATGTAACTGTGAGCGGTTATTTTATTATCTGTTAACCTCAAACACACAGTGTGAGAGCCGCTCTGATTCACTGTGTGAGGATCATCACCTGTGTGATGTGCTCCTCGTCTCCTTCAATGAAAGGTGGAATCTGAAGATCTTTCATTGAAAATAAAGAAAAGCACTGAGTGTAGTTTTACTGTAAAGCAAGGTCGAGGTGGGTGAAACACTGGATTTTAACACAGGAGAGCGCTGTGCATGTGAGTGACTGAGCAGAAGAAGAACTAAGGACCGGTTTCATCACAGCCACCCTCCTCCTCATATATCTGTCTAAAAGTAGACGGAAAATCCAATGAGAGAGTGGACAGAGGAGCAAATTCTTCTTGTTGACAAAGTCCAGATGATCACAGTGTTGTAATTTAGGCTTGTGAGGGCCAAAGGAGGACGCTTCCAAGTCTCCTCGGTGTGTTTCTCACACACTGCTGTCTCTGGGTGGCTCTGAGTCCATAAAGCTCGCCCCATCAATGGCCGCTCTGTGTCTCGTAAGCTCCTTTGGAAACCCCCAACGCTGATAGAGGCTGCCACTCTCTGTCAGCCGGTTGTCAGTGACAACCATAAACCTCAAATGCACATAAATGGAATGCTTTCACAAGAACTAAATGGACCTATCAACAGAAAGAGAGCCAGCGATCAGCGTTTGTGTGTGAGAGAGTAAAGGAAAAATGAGAGCGAGCGAGATGCTGTAAATGGGAACAAAGAGAAAATTCAAAACACATGGCTCTGCGGTTTTCCGAGGAGATTTTTATGTGCCACAGAGAAGTTGTAACAGGAATGCGGTGTGACTCCTATCATATGGAATGAAAACACTGAAGCGGTGCCAGCAGGGTGGATATAGTGTGGTCTGCTGTGGCTTATGGCAAAGTCCTCGTCATCACGACTAGGTGATGTACTGCCGCAGCGTAAACACGAGAAACATGAGTCACACGGCCGGACGCAGCGTGAAGGCAGACAGGGGAGTGGATTTGTTGAAGACGCTGTGGCAGCTTGTGGGAAACATGAAGAGACTATAAGTAGAGGATAAACACTCAGCTCGTCCAACAAACACATTTTATGTCATTGTTTCGTTTCAGCTGTTATTTGTCAGATTAACCGATTGTACACGGTGGATTCATTTTTATCCATTATCCTTCTGTTTTCTCACCATCTAATATTCATGATATGCATATTGACTGTGTGTGTCACTTCCCTCACTCTGCCCATTCTTATTGATCTCAAAGTCCACTGATCCCCAAACTAATGAAAGGCAAACGACCTACATCGCTCTCATTTAAAGCAACGCTCCAACACAGTCAGCGATGAGGTGTGCTCTCTCCCAGGGTGTCAGGTGCTGCTGTGCTGTCTCAGTGAACATGTGCGTGAGAAGGCCGTGCTGGTGTTTAAGTCCAGGAGATCCTGTTGATTTTCACTTGTTGGATGGCTGTACTGAAAGAGTGATGCATGACACTCAGGAAACGAGCATCATTTGGATAAAAGTTCATGTTGGCTTCTTTAAAATGACGCTGAAGATTATCTGGTGCATTAAAACGTTGTGCTCCACGTGGGCGCTGAGCCCAGTCAGAACGGAGCTTTATGCTTTACCTACCACAGACACCAGCATGTATCCAAATCCCAGTTCAAACACACCAGTTTTGTGTTTTTCAGCAGAAAAATGTCCAAACTTGTTTCTTCAGATGTTTTAAAAGAAACATCTTTTTGTTGCCAAAGTAACGACAGACTATGAACAGGTGGGACTTTTTATAAAATGCTCTTTGGAGTTGGAAAGGTTGAGTGAACAAAGATCAGAATTCAGGATTTTTCATCGTGACATTTAATCAGCTCAGTTTGTAAAAAGCTTGTTGCTCATTTTCTTATGACTTTAATGTTTTAAAGTTAAGCAAACCTAAAACGTGCACTGGCACTTTTACCTTCACTAGCTGACAGTAAAACCATACTCACTCTATATGTATATATATGTAGGGTCGACCTTACACTACAAAGCGCCCTGAGGCGACTGTTGTTGTGATTTGGCGCCGTATAAATAAGTAATTCTTTTTGTTCTCTTGAACATTTTAAACCAAACTAGCTTCTCTTTTTACAAACTGATGGCTGCTTATGTTCGGCTGGCATGTTTTATTTTGATAACAGTAGCACATATGAAACCAGCCGTGTGCTAATGAAATCTGATCAGGTGCTGCTCCTGAGGGAGGCAAAGAAAGTCAGTGAGGTGCCGGGCCGACTCCTGTGACTTTGAACTGTTGGGCATTAAATGCTTCTAAGGGGGAATTCATGCCATGGGCCAAAATTAAAATAACAACATAAAATGATCAAATAAAAAAACTGCCTTGAAAAAAAGGACATGTACCAGGAGGCCAACAGCCTCGGTGCCTCAGAGCACCTGGGCTTTGTCTGTGGATACATATCAGGTTATTTTCACAACCACTGACATGACCTGCATCGTCATTTAGGTATTTAGACCTGTTGTGAAAGACAGAAACCACAACGTCTTGTTTTTATATTGTTTTCCTACACGGCATGACGAGGAAAGCTTTGGAGTTGCTGCAGGGCATATTTGAAACATCAGCAGGTTCCCCCTGGTTGTAGTGTTTGTTCATACATCAGCCTAAATGCTCTCTGAGCCGAATTACACGAATTACATTTATACTTATCTTTAAGACAGCTGGCATTGTTCCATGCGTGTACTGGAAACCAGTGCATTAAAATGACAAATTAGTTCATAAAGATAAACAGTAAATGAACTGATTCTTATAGAGAGTTTCAACTCAGCACTCAGAGCACTTCATCTGTGTCAGACTCACACTCGCTCATACCCCCATGGATGCGTTGGAGAGCAACACGAACCTTCAGCCAACCGGGCCTCATGATTCACCCACCTTTTAAACCCATCCACCTTAGAGTGAACACTAATTGCCTCTTCTCCACAGGTCTTCCTGCTTTATTTTCATGCCAGTCAGTCAGCCTGAGGGATTATTGATGTGTTCACCAGTGGAGAGGGGATGCCACTCCCTGCCTTGGGAAACCCCGAGGCTTTCAACTGTTGAGTAACACCGGCGGCTGCTGCTGATGCTCCAATCAGGAAAGCTGGGATGTTTCCCTCTGTGCTCATGATAAGGACAAACACGAGGAAAGAAGTGGTTGCTACCTGAGTTTGTGCTTCCTTTCTGGATTCACCTGTTTTACTTGAACATAAAGCAGAGCCTGAGCCTGGGCTTCATGCCAACCTCACAGAGAAGATAAACATGCCGAGACCCTGAAGCTGACTCACAATTGAATTCTGACTTTATAGTTAGCATTAGCAGCATTTACAGGGAGCACCTGTCCTCCTCCTTCAGTGCTGCTGGTGCCAGAAACCCAGTGATGATTCTGAGAAAAGATAATAAAGCAGCATTACAACAGTAACATGGTAATAACATTAAATTCAGAAGCCTTTACATGAGTCTAAATCCTTCTGAGTATTCCACTAGCACAAAGTGTTCACTGCACAGTGTTTAGCAGTGTTAATGTGCAGCACTCAGGCGCAGACTCAGAAAGACAGCTGATTTATTTACAGTGACACAATAACGTACAGCAGTGTGGGAACGTGCAGGGATTGGTGGTGCGAAGGGTCGGGGTCAGGCTCACCAGGGTCCAGAGCCTGAGCACAGGGAGACGGGGAGGTCAGGCAATCCACAACGACCAGCGAGATCTCAAAACGCAAGCACATGCCTGCTTCATGCCCTGGTGGACGGGGCTGTGGCTCCCCACACTCCCTAGCAGATCGTTACATGGAGAAACCTTTGGAATGCAAGCATGCTGATCCACACAGGTATGCTCACAGGTGTACACACGGGTATTCACAGACGTGGACTACAGCTTTCTTGGCTGCTGCCTCAAAGCACATTGTGCGCTGTCTATCTTGCTTGCTGCACAATAGCGTTTAATATTTAGTATCTACTGTTATCTACTGCTAGCTAGTTTATTGTGATGGTGCTGTTTTTTTTTATTATGTTGCTCTTTGTTGTTTGCTTTCTCTTCTGTTTTTTTTTTCTCCATACAGGTGACCCAGGTGTTTTGTTTGTTTTTTCTTCCCCCCCTTCTCACCGTCTCTTCTCCCCTTTGGTTTTCTTTCTCTCCCTCTCTTTCTTTCTCTCCCTGTCCTATCCCCCAGTCATGTCTGTCCCGTCTTAAAAAACAAAAATAAAATAAATTCATAATTATAATAAAGGTCAATCAAATGGACCAATATGGCAAGGCCATGATGATCCACTTGGTAAAATAAATCCGCTTGGCATCTTTCTTGGCCTTCAGACAACAATTCTGATGCTAAAGATCCAAACGGCACACAAAAAAACAAAACAAAAAAACCCGCAAGCACGAAGAAACAATGGGCGGGGTATCACTGACGTTTAGACGTTCAGCGATCCAGCAAAGACAGAATCTCCACCACGGCCTAAAATAGCAGCGTCATCAGCCAGGTGATCGGCTACAGATGGGACCTCTCGAGGTGAGCACAAACAAGCGTGGGACATGGGACGAGTTCGCCCAAGGCCACGAGGCAAAAACCAAAACACACAGAGAACAAGGGCGAGAGACAAATATAGAATACACATCGGAATGTCTTTGCTGTTAAGTTTCATAACTCATAAATAGGTCAAGTACAGAAAAGTAATATCACTCTCCAAATTATTAACAAAATAATCAGTTCAACAGAAACGACACAGACTGTGTTTTTTTCACTAACAATGCCAACATCAAAAACATCAAACTCTTTCTAAGGTGCTAACACTCTGACTGACTGTCCCTGTGGTATATTGCAATAAGCAGCAGCTATTACTACCTCCCACCAGTAGGTGGTACTGTGGTATTGTATGTGATTGAAAGGGAGCTGAGTAAAAAGACCCGACCTCCACCATAGCCTCGTCTCAGTCCTGTGTGCTTGATCTAAAGTTGACTTTGACCGCAACCCACGTTAAACCAGCAGTTGGTACAACGCTGCATGAAGTTACAACATGGTGTGAGAAGTTGGCGAGACCGTGTGAACGGGGACCACGACGTGAGTAAGCTAGCCGTAGATTAGCTAACGGTAGACGTTGCTAACGGCATGGGGCAATTCAGGCCACCATCGCCGCTACTGCTCACCGGCAATTTATCTGAGACCTGGCGCAGGTGGGAACAAAGATTCAGACTGTATATGACTGCTACGGGTGCGCTGGAGAAAGATGAAAAGGTTAAAACAGCCATTCTTCTCCACACTATCGGCGAGGAGGCGCTTGAAGTGTACAACACACTCACTGTAACCCCGGCCGGAGACGCGCTAGCAATGGAGGACATTCTGAAAGCGTTTAAGGACTACTTTAGTCCACAAAAGAACGTTGTTTTTGAGCGCCATAAGTTCTGGTCAAACCCAATGTCAACAGGTGTAACAGTGGACAGATATATCACAGAACTCCGTCAGAAAAGTAAAAGTTGTGAGTTTGGGGTCAATGAGGACGACATGATCAGGGACAAATTGGTGTTCAGCATAAATGACACAAGACTAAAAGAGAGATTACTTCGTGACAACGACCTCACACTGCGCAAAACGATAGAAATATGCAGATCAGCAGAAGTGGCCAAGTCACAGATTCAGGCTATGCAGTCAACAACTGCAGCCCAAGATACATCAGTGGACGCATTAAGAAAAATAACGGGACATGTTAAATCAGGACACAGTAAAAACAAAACGAGCAACGACAAGCAAATGGTTTGTTACAAATGCGGCAACAAACACGCGCTCCGACAGTGTCCAGCCTATGGGGCAACATGCCACAAGTGTGGGAAAAATAACCACTTCTCAAAAGTGTGCAGAGCAGGCGCAGAGAAAAGTAGAAACTACAAGAAAACAAAAACTATTAATAACATTGAGACTGATGGGGATTCACTGTACATTGGCGTGGTGTGCAGTGACAAGCACAAAACTGAAAGTTGGCATGAAAGTGTAACAATCGGAGACGTATCAGTCACCTTCAAGCTAGACACAGGTGCAGACGCAAATGTGCTCCCCAGATCAGTTTACAACAAGTTACCAGGGATGCCTCGGTTACAGCCCACAAAGACTGTATTCATAGCTTTTGGTGGAGCCCGCATACGTGCAGATGGTGTGGTGTCTCTTGAGTGTGAAGCACGGAAGCACAAGGCTGTGTTTGACTTTCTTGTATCAGGCCATGCAGATAAACCGATCCTGGGTGGACAAGCTTGTGAAGAGCTGCATCTGGTGAAACGAGTTGAGACCCTTGCCATAACATCCACTAAAACGAAACTAGCCAAACCACCTTCTACCAAGGAAGAGCTTGTGGAGATGTATGCTGATGTGTTCACAGGCTTAGGTGAGTTCCCTGGAGTTCACCACATACACACTGACCCAAACGCAACACCTGTGATTCATGCATGCAGGAACCACGCTCCTACACTGTGCAAACACCAGAGGGTGAGGTGCTCAGGAGAAACAGGAGACATCTGAGGAAAATACAGCCAAGCCTGTTTAAGGACACATCCATGGACCCAGATGTCTGTTCACGCCCAAGAGCCAGTTGTGCCACCAGCAAGTGACACCCCACAACACTCACCTCCTGCAAGTATGGACAATACACCCACATGCTACACACGCAGTGGCCGAGCAATAATACGCCCTGCCAGGTATAGAGACTAAGTGATTGGGAAACTTAAAGTCACTCTATCCTGTACCTGAGTTGTTCTGTACAAGTTAGATAACTGTCTTGTTGGAAAAGAGAGAAAATATGTCATGTTTCATATGTTCATTTTGACATGTCTCATCCAATTTGTCATGTGTTCATCTGTTTCAAAACACTGCACTGATATATATTTGCATTGTTCAAGTGATAGGCAATCTAAGGTGTGCTTTACTTAATGTCTCAAGAATATAATATTGTTAATGTTCCTACGATTTAAAAGGTGCATTTATGTTACAAAATATTGGAGTTAAGAGGTAGTATCTTTATCTCGGAAAAGAGGGATGTGGTATATTGCAATAAGCAGCAGCTATTACTACCTCCCACCAGTAGGTGGTACTGTGGTATTGTATGTGATTGAAAGGGAGCTGAGTAAAAAGACCCGACCTCCACCATAGCCTCGTCTCAGTCCTGTGTGCTTGATCTAAAGTTGACTTTGACCGCAACCCACGTTAAACCAGCAGTTGGTACAACGCTGCATGAAGTTACAACAGTCCCCCTGCTAGCTTATGCTTACAAATGGACCGTGTGCCATCGTGGTCGCACAGACGGACACACCGCGCTGCTCTGCTCGCTAAGCTAACTAAGCTTTGGGAAACAAAAGAAAAAGCCCGATACTGGTTATGTTCAGAGCGTTCTCACTCCCGAGG
The DNA here is from genome assembly GCF_964374335.1 of Astatotilapia calliptera. Classification (NCBI taxonomy): domain Eukaryota; kingdom Metazoa; phylum Chordata; class Actinopteri; order Cichliformes; family Cichlidae; genus Astatotilapia; species Astatotilapia calliptera. The sequence continues at coordinate 36,400,459 of NC_137442.1, read as the reverse complement.
CGTAACATGTCGACGTTTTGTCACGTCCCGCGGCGTTCCTGAGGAACGCGAAAGGAGACCTTCGGCGTTCTTATGGTACGCGGCGGGTTATGGCTGGAATCCAGTGCAATGACGCTCCCGCGGGAGTAGACGTTCCAGCCCTGTATTCCAGCCCTAAACCTAACCTTATCCCTAGCCCTGACCATAACCTTATTCCTGACCTTAACCAGGACTTTAATGATGTTAAATAGCGTGTTTCTAAGCGATTTGAAGAATAAGAGCGAACATGTGTAGGTTCAGTCCAGACGGTTCTCATATTTCCTCTTTTTCCGAGGTCGTCATTTAGGAACGTGGTGGGTAGCCGAAAACGTAATATGGTGACGATTTGTCACCTAGCGTAAAATGTTACGCTTTGGGAGTGAGAACGGGTTGTTATGTTACACTGGCAGCATGAAGTCAGTGCATTATATTGAATCATTATCATCTGTTAGCTATCCGTCTGTCTCAGCGTGTTAGCCCTGCGACAGACTGGCAACCTGTCCACAGTGTCCCTCGCCTCTCACCCTGAGACAGCTCGGATAGGCTCCAGCCACCCCCCCTCTTCTTCTCATTTCTTTCTTCTTTTAACCCTTCCAGAAGGATAACTCTTCCACACTAGGGATGGGTACCGGTATCCGGTGCCATGATGGCACCGGTTCTGACATAAACGGTAGTAACCAGACCGAAAAGCAGCGCACATTGCTTTATTTCGGTGCTTTTTTTCCTGAGACGTCACACACTTTGAATTCTAGCCAATCATTTTACGTTTCCGAGGATAGTAGGCGGGGCCAGGTACGTACGTTCTTTTAGAGCAGAGCTACAGATTAAAAATGCCCAAGGCGAAGCGGTCAAAGTCTGGCTGTACTTCACAGCAAAAGATGCAAACTCAGCAGCAACAAGTGCTTTAAGCTGATACTGTGATACTGTCAAAGGAGGTAACACCAAGAATCCGATGAAACACCTGGAGACGTATAGCGTTTTTTTTAAAAGCCGAAAAATGCGCCGTATTTGATAGCTTGCTGCGAGACCTCACACTGTGCACATCTACTGCGGGTGTGGTGCCTGTTATCGAGTTAGCAACATCCCCCAGAAACACGAAGAGGAGAGTCCTGGCCCCTAGCCCTGCCAGTGTAGCAGAAATGATGAGGATGATGATGCAGCAGCAGCCGTTCTTCTCTGCGTGAGTAGCTTCATGTTGTTCGTGTGTAATTTACGTTGAGTAGGCTAACCACGTTATTACATTAATGCATGTAAGGTGAACTAGCAAACATCATCATAGCTACATGCGGCTGTCTTCTTGTTTGATGGCAGATACTCCCTTCACCCTGGCCAAAAAGGCTAAAATGACCAAAGAAAAAGTGGAAAACAGTTAAACATGAGAGGTTTTTGGACAAAGTTTGTGTTTTTTCCATTGTTTAAGCACTGCTTCCAGCCAACAGTGATACCATATATGCCCCATAGCTGCAGAAAAGGCTAACATTGTTATCTTTTTACAAAAACCAGCTGAACATGAGAGGTTTTTGGACCAATTTTGTGTTCTCCATTCTTTAAGCACCGGCACTGTTTCAAAAGTACCGATTTGGCACCGGTATCGGATAAAACCTAAACGATACCCACCCCTACTCTTCACTGTCATTGACCTACATCAGTCATCAGGTTGGTTTAAACAGAATCACAAAGACAGGAACGACAGTTGGTGGAGTCAGGTGAGGCTCGCTCATTGCATCCTTTGTATCCTCAACAGGACATTTTATAATAAGAACACTTGGAGGGAAAGTTGTTCAAGCAACAGTGTGTGGCGGCCGAACACATCAGCAGCCATCGTAGCCTGGAACATTTCTGTGTTACCAGACTTGTTGTTGTTGTTGTTGTTGTTGTTGTGAGAACACTAATATCCAACTCGGTAAATCGGACATTAAAAACATTTGCAACAAAACAACAAAATAAAAAATGAATGTTCCAGATTCTTAAAATGCCTACATTTTTTATTTGTGCCAACACATTTACTTATTTTACTTTTAGGATTTATGCAGTGTTTTGATCCTAAACTCGTGGTATATCTCACCAGAAGTGGAACATTAGTAAAACAATGTAAAGCTCTTACTAAAGAACTAACTTCAATAAGCAAACGAAGAGACGTTCAAAGGAGTCGACTAAAGCTAACCCGAGTCCTCCTGTGGAAACTAAATGTTGGATCGATCTGGAGTCTGGAGCACGATTGTGGATGTGGAGCTTCCTGCTTGAAATAGCAACTAGAGATGCCAATTTGATTTTCCCAACACCGCTCAAAGTTCATGTGTGAAATTAGTTTTCTCTTAAATTTGTTATCTGTTGCTCTCTTTAGTAAAAACAGCTCCCCGAAAACTGACTTGAATACAGTCACAGTGCAACTGTAAAACCCCCAAATCTCAAACTGAGCCAAAGCACCTGGGCTGTAGGATATCATCATTCCCACTATCATGTACTTTGCATCTGAAGACAGAGTTTTAGCTGCATGTGACACTGAGACCTAATAAAGGAAATACACTAAACACGTTACTTTTTATTTTAAAGTTCATAGCAGCTCAAATGTTAAAACAAGTATGAGGGACTATTCACCCACAGGGAGGAAGGATACTGTGCAGCGTCCGTGGCACTAGTTTTGAATCTCTGGGTGAGGCTGTAAAATTTGTGTTTCTGAGCTCAACTTTAAACAACCTCTTCTTTTTGTTTTCCTTTTTTTTGCTCAATGTTGGTTCATAATCCTTCCCTCCAGCCCTCCTGTTTCTCTACAACTAAACCTCAGTTACATAAACCTACTGAATCTGTTGTTGTGTGTGGAAACTGTGGGTGCAGAGGGCGGGGCATCTTACTGCCAACGGCCACCCCAGGAATGCAGCCCCACAGTGGGTCTGGACCACAGCCAGCCATGTGGCCTCCCAGTGTCACTGAAACACAAAGAGGAAAAAAGAGGAACTTTGAGTGCGTTTTTATTTATCGTAGGACAACAACGTGTTGGGAGTACACGCCGAGGTCGTCTAATACTGCACGCGTTGAGTCTTTCTTCTTCTCTTTAACGATAGAAACCGCGGCGTTGTGGTGCGTCTGGCTCACAATCCTTTGATGAACACAAACACAGTTTCAGTAATATTTAAAGAATCCCCTCCAGCAGTGTTCGGTGGTAAAAGGGTTCATGCAGATGCAATGACAGACTTCTCTCTGCCATACCTGACATAAAGAGGTTTAGCTAACACTACCTGACACCTACTGTTAATCCTATTTCAAATTGCACTCTCAACCATGAAATCCACTCACAAGAGGTAAAAAATACACAGCGATGCAGTGCAGAGGTGTTACAAAGATAATCTTTCCCCTGCCACTTTTCTCCACTGGCTTTAAAGCAACAGAGCAGATACAATTAAACCATGGGCAGGTCTTCTGGGTGAGAAACGGGGGGTGGGGGCTCCTTGTGAAATTAGGCTATGCAGCAAATCAAAGGGGAATGTTATCATACTGCGAGGCAGCCAGACATGTGGCAGACACCGTTTCCTTGGTTTTTAAACCAAAGCTTAATTTGCACCAAAGCTTCCTGATGCTGGCTGCGGAAAGTTAATCATACAAACTCTTCCAGGTGTTGCGGTCTTGTTGACCCAGCGCTGATCCCAGAGCGGAGGCACGAGTCTGGACGGAGCTCATTCAGCACGACTGTCCTGACTGAGGGTTCGTGAGCTGCAGTAACAAAACCAGCAGGTCCTCCAACTAAAGCAGCCGAGGCTGATGTTGAAGCTTATTGCAAACTGGCAGATGAGAGGCCGAAAACACACACTGCATAATTTCCATTACTGGACAGTTTGGGCTGATAGTAGCAAAGTCATCTGGGTTATCTTGACAAAAGCTCTAAAGGTTTCGTTTCTAACAGCGTGCTGGCTGTGGTACTGCTATCGAACTAATGAAAGACTGTCTCCGGTTGCTGTGCGCAGGGTCCAGCATTAGTGGAACTTGACCCAAATTCTTAATCGATGAACTTCCACTTGAACGTTTATATTTAATTATCTTTTCAAAGAATATTATTAAGCATATCTACCTCTGCATTACACAGATTTAAGGAATATGACTTTAAACAAATAAAGACCCAAAAAATAAAGAGAGAGTAACTTTGTAGTGCCGCTGACTGCAGTCAACGAGGAGGTCGGAGGCTGACAACAAGGCTGTAAAGGAGAGGGGTAGACAGTGCGGGAGGCCGGCTGTGACAGGGATGGGAGGGTGGGTGTCACCAGGTACGATTCCCCCTGTCTCGGTGCATCTCAAGAGTTTCGCCTGGCTGATCAGGGACGACAGGAATGCTGCTCCTACCCTTCAGTCAGCTGTCACAAGAGGTCACGGAAGAAGACAGAGCATGCGAGTCACACACTGCACAGGTCAGACGCATGCGGGCTACATGCGTCGGCATTCAGCAGTGCGCGCTCACGCCGCATGTGAAGTTCGACAGCAGCTCTGGAACTGGGAACAGGCGTGGGCTGGCAGGAAGTGATGTGCTGCTCAGTTTAATTTCTCCATCATTTCGATTATTTTGGCAGTCACTGGTGAAGTCTGGGGACTGAAAATAGAGGAACAAAAATACAACAACTTGGATTAGAGAGGGAAAAAAGGAGGGAGTTCAGAGGGTCGTATATCATTAAGCAATTGAGAAAGTTAATTAGGCAGCTCTGATAATTATTGCCATGGCAACCTGCGTGCACTCATGCAGATTTGATTAACGAGGTGCCATTTATGCGTACTGGCTAGACGGCGAGGCCTGCAAAGAGCTTGAGAGACCCCTATAGGTGGAAGATGTAACGTGTGCTTTATTCACAGCCTCATTGTGATCCTACACTTCAGCCAGCACTTCTTTACTGGCTCCTAATGTCTCGTTCCAGTGAGAGCAGAAAGGTTTCCCAGTAAGAATAAATGATATTTCCACAGATGGACGGGAGTGTTGAAGAAAAGAGTAAAGAAAAGATGCGTTTTGCATCTAAAGAAGTGCGTTGGTGTGGGTGTGTTGTATTCTAGTACACATGTTGCCCTCTAGTGGAGTACAGCAACACTCCTGAGCACACACCTTGCACTGAAAGCTGTCTGCAGCCTTGCTTTGCAGTCTGGTGCAGGGATGCTTCATTATGCAGTGGGGACAGTTACTAATGGCTGTTAAGATAACAGAATGCAGCAGCAATAAACCCAAAGAGCATCCGAAACGAGAGCTGAGCCAATTTCAAAGACAGGAGCTGTCATCAGTCAGAGCATGAATCAGAGAACAGATAGGTGCTCACGATCTTCAGAGCATAGTTTCATCAACATGACGCACAAGACATGCTATCAAAATCAGTTAGCTAAAAAATTAATAAATAAAAACTTAATTAGCACCCTCACCATAGATGGCACCAGCATGCAGACAAAAGCAAATACATGAAAGTAAAGTAAGCTCAGTGGGAGATTTCTCCAGGGACACGCTAATCCTCCTCCACATCATTTCACACACAGCCAAGTGAGAGGTATGGATTATAGTTTATTATACAAATATCAAGCACAGATGCATTTTAATGACAGTCATATCAATTACAGCCTCTCGCTCTAAAGTGTTTCATAAATCTCTGACAACAGCACGTGCTCAGAAAGCCACGTCCTGGTGTAAAAATAGAAAACGGGAATAAAACATTGATTTTACTGTCATGAATACCTGTTTCTTTATCGAGCTGCTTTGAAGCCAGTCTTCACCTGCAGTTCACAGCCTTGTCACAGTCTATTACAGCTGCTGCTTGTTTCCTGGCTCGTGACATTTTCTTCCTGTTTTTATGAGTAAATCAGCTACTGACCAAATATATTTCACACCCAATGTGAAGGATCCACACACACAGGCGGATGAGGAACGATGGACACAGAAGGCAGAAAGGGACGTGATAACATACATCATTTAAATGCTTTCAAAGTCGTTATTAGAGCTACAACATTTCTCTATCAAATCAATATGTTTTTGTGTTTCTACACCACAATATTAAATACTAATGTAATAGACTATTATTGGTTATTGTTAGATGCTGCGTTTTTGGACATACTGCCTGATACAGGCTCATTTACCACAATCAGCCTGCTGATAAGACGTTTTGGTGCAGCCAGAGCAAAAACCAGAGTTAAAACATCAAAAACCACAAAAAGATACTGACGTGTCACTGAAAGTTTCCTCATCATCAAGATTATCTGTTGTGGTGGTGAAGACAGAAAAAGTTACTGTCAGTCTATGTTTCTGTCCTCGCCTGTGTTCACAAACTCATAGTGACCAAGTGGGCCAAGAGATAACATGAGCTATCGACTCCACATCGAAAAGGAGCGAGGTGAGATGGTTAGACGTCTGTGCACTGAATCATATCTGTTATTAACCTCTGTCTCTCTTCCACAGCATGTCTTTATCCTGTCTTCCTTCTCTCACCCCAACCAATCACAGCAGATGGCCCCGCCCCTCCCTGAGCCTGGTTCTGCTGGAGGTTTCTTCCTGTTAAAAGGGAGTTTTTCCTTCCCACTGTCGCCAAAGTGCTGCTCACAGGGGGTCATATGATTGTTGGGCTTTTCTCTGTTGTATTATTGTAGGGTCTGTATAAATTAAATTGAATGGGTTAAGATGGTTCAGGCATCTGACCAGAACGCCTCCTGAGCACCTCCCAGTCAAGGGTTTTTGGGAACTTCCTATCGGGAGGAGGTGTATGAGCTGGACGAGGTGGCTGGGGTGAGGGAAGTCTGGGCTTCTCTGCTCAAACTGCCCCCACGACCCAAACAAAGATAATAACCACCGTGTAGCATCACCTCTTCTTTTACAAAACATCTTTAATAATAATAATGGATTGCATTTATATAGCGCTTTTCGAGAACCTCAAAGCGCTTTACAATTCCACTATTCATTCCCTCTCACATTCACACACTGGTGGAGGCAGCTACAGTTGTAGCCACAGCTGCCCTGGGGCAGACTGACAGAAGCGAGGCTGCCATATCACGCCATCGGCCCCTCTGGCCAACACCAGTAGGCAAGTAGGGTAAAGTGTCTTGCCCAAGGACACAACGACCCGGACAGAGAGCCCAGGGATCAAACCGGCGACCTTCCGGTTACAGATGCGATTCCCAACCCCCTGAGCCACGGTCTTTGAACTGAGCAGACCAGTTCCTGGACTTTGGGGAGAGGTCAGTGTTGTCCCATAAGAGATTTTAGCTGCAGAGTCAAATGTTTTCATTTTAAACGAGCTTTAGCCCCGACAGGGTGGTGACGTTTCTGCATCATGTGTCACAGAGGGAATCTCCTTTGCACTAACCTGCATTTGTTGACTGAGCCCATGCTGTGACTTCCATGATAGATCATAGACATCCAACACTGACCTTGAGACTCCAGATTCCTGTTTCTTGGTCAAAAAGTCTCTGCTTTGACGTTTGCTTGGAGTCGTGGTCTTGTTGGTGTTTGAACCCACTGCTGATCAGATTTAGTCTAGAAGGAATTCCATGATCTGCCAGACTGGTTTGTTCAAGATACAGTTAAGTTCCACTCATTTGAACTTCACCGGTTCCAGAATCAGAATCCCATACAGTAATGTAATCTCCACATAACTGTGAATGCAGTGCAGCATCAACACATTCTCCAGGTTTTCCTGCAGACATAAAGCCAACGATGCGCACTGAAGGGTTCAGACTCGGACTCGTCCATCTTCCAGTCCATCGTTTGTCCTCTCTGGCAAAGCTGAGCTGTTTCTGGACGTTTGCAGGCCTCAGTAACGACTCTTATTCCTGCATGATCAACAAGCACCAGTCTTTTGGTACAGCTGTGGCTTAAACCTGACGCTGGCTGATGGTCTAATAAATCTGTTAAGCACTGGCTTAATGAACTAGTTCAATACTCACATTAGTGATGATGATATTTCTATTGACACTATTATTATTATTGGATGACTCTTTTCCTTTACACAGTGACGCCAGAGAGGCATAAAGTTGATATTTAAATAACATCTGGATGTGAAAATGAAGTTTGTGTTCTGACTTTCAGGACTTTACATTTGGCCTTTTAATCCAAGGAAAACTAGAAATGATGAATGCATCCACAGCTGTCAGTCTTATATTTTGTCAGCTCCCGGCAAATGAAGTTGTTCCTTTACAAAAGCACGTGGAGTTTGGGGCTGCTCGCACTCAGCACACAGATTCCCCTTTGAATCCGCACTTTTTCAACATCCTGCTGAGAACCAACAACAGCAAACAAAGACCGGTTTGACGTACCTCTAATTCAGTCTCCTCTGTGGGCAATCCCAGCAGGCCTTCAGCTCCCCTGGAGTGGTGCTAGCTTGGATCTGGGCTTTTTCCCCTAAGAGTGGAGTCTAATGGACCCTGCTGTGTGGTTCCAGGCATATTCATCCAAGGAAAGTCATGTGTGCTGTGTTATCAGCACCAACATCTAAGACCAGCTTTCATTCATGCATTTCTCCTACATCGAACTAGTTCGAATAAGCTTTGGAAACACACGTTTTTGAAGCTGACTGACATTAAGCTCCACTAAAGCTGAACTCATTTTAACCAGTCATGTGACTGGGACACTGGACCTGACTCACTGCTGTTGAGGTCTACAATGAAAACGCTCTCCTCTGATGTTTGTGGACACGAGGACAGAGTGGATGCTCTGGTGTGTATGTGTGGTCTCACACATGTCCTTCTAAGCAGTCTAAGAAGTTCCTGCAGAATAACCAGACACCTGTCACTGGGTCTGAGGACAGAGAGTTTATATCTTCTGCTTTTTGAATATTCTTTGATTTATTGTTATTCATGTTGTGTAGTCTTTGCATTTCTTGTTTCTAAGTTATTTTCTGTAGTTTCTAGGATGTGGGTTTTGTTTCTATGCCTCCCCTGTCTAGTCAACCTCGTCTCTATGTTCATGCATCTCCTGTGTCCAGACTATGTCTCCATGTCTCAGTGTCAAGTCTGAGTCTTTGTGAATGTCTCCTGTATCTTTGACAGTCTTGCGTGCTCTGTCAGTGTTTTTGCTTTTGCTTCCTGGTCTCGTTATGTGTGATTACTCCCAGCTGAGCTCTCCTCCGGTGTCCGATGCCCTCGTTATCCCTCTGTGTGTTTAAGCCCTTTGTCTGTTTCCTCCTCCGTGACATGTTCCATGTCTCAGGTTTCTAGTTTCCTCTCTGTTTAGGTTCAGTCATTGTCTTCCTTCGCTTTTGTTTGTGTTTTTGGGTCCACACTCTCTCGGCTCCACGCCGTCTGTACAACACCTTACATTTGATTCTCATCAGCATAAAGCTTTCAAAAACTTGTGTGGATGCTGTACACAGAACACAGTGTAAAGGTCTCAAACCACCATCTTTAGGTTTTACTAGGAAAATGACAAATAGTTATGGTGATTTACTGCAACATGTAAACTTACACAAAAACACAGTTTGTATTCAGGGAGCCTAAAGGGGCCGACCAGCTCTCTCCCTGTGATTCCAGCCTAAAACAAGACTCCACGCCTCCTTACTGATGTCGCAGCCTTGTTGGGACATGGTGGTCGTCCACCAACCATCCACCACGTGTGAGCATGTGAGCATTGATCAAGGGTGGTCGAACTGCAAGTCTCTGGAGGATCCTGTACCTTGATGTTCGCGGGACTCCAGAGGAACCAGCAGCTTCAAATATCTGTTTGCTGCTTAAAGGCCTTTCAGCTGCTGCTCTCTTAATGTATTTGTCTGGCAGAAACCTCCCTCATTGCTGTGACTCAGCCACAAATCTCTTAACAGTACAGTCATCACGCTGGAAGTTTTCGTGAAGGTTTTCATTCCTTGTCCAAGTCATTAGACTATTTCACGATTTTCAGCAGCAGAGATGCTTTTTCTCTCTCGTACTGTTTGGTGGTCTGCTTAATGTTTTATTTGTCACCTGTCACCCACTCGGCTCTTACGCAGAGTTTCTGTCTGAATCCTGTTCATGTGTTTCCACCACTTTGCATTTAATCATTAGTTATTATTAAACCCTCTCCCACAGTGTGTCTTTTGTCCCGTCTCTGTTAAAGGTGAGTTTTCCTTCCCACTGTCACCAAGTGCTTGCTGGTAGGGAGTCAATATTTTGATAGATCCGCCCAATTTCTCCAAATGAGTTTGCTTTGCAGATTTTCAGTCAGTTGAATCGGGTGAAGCAGGAGGCAGAGTTTACTGAAGAATGCCTGCAGAGTCTGTAACTGACTCAGAGTACAAGCCAACCAAAAAGCCCGAGTTCGCCTCATCTCAGGGTCAACAAACTCAAATCAATTTAATTCAGTTTTATTGCTGTGGTGCTAAATCACAACAAGAGTAGCCTCCAGGCACAAACTCGCAGTTATTAGCTAAGCCCGTTTCCTGCAGTAGGGTCCAGGTGATCGACCTGGCAACTAGAGAAAAACCAGACGAAGTACAACCCCGTACACTTAGAACTGCATCCTACCAGACAGATGTACTATCAGTAGTATGGGGTGGAGGAGCAGCCTGTTAGACACCTGCAGACTCCTGCAGTGAGAAGCAGTAACATAAAGACACGTGCAGAGAACCTCTCTATAAGAGCAACTGATTAATGAGTCACTGCTCAGCACCCAGCCAGGCTACAGAGGGCCAAAGTCTTAACATGTCGACACACTGGGCTCTTAGGTAGGCACATTCAGCTTTCATTGATGCAATTATTATTGAACTAATCACGGCATTAAAAAAATCTTTATTTAAGCAGGGAAAAAATTAATTGACATTAGAAAAATTCTTTTCCAAGGATGTCCTGGCTAAGATGAGAACAGCACAGTGTGCAACGTGCTAAACGAGCCAGTGTATTTAGCCATGTAGACATGAGCAAGAAAACCTGCTGAATTTCAAACTGTGGCAGTCGGCATTGATCTGTTTTGATGTTGACTCTCTGAGTCTTGGGCGGCAGAGCAGGAATTCTGACTTTCCCACACAGGCTGTGCTCCATCAGCCTCAGCATAAAAGGACCAGCTCCTGCACACAGTCTCTGTCATATGTGAACATATGTGAAGTGTGGTAAACAGGCTCCTATATGGCTCCGTGTTCCCAGCGCCTCCCTGCTGACTGAAAGAGGGCATCACTAACGCCTCATCTGTAAAAACTCACCTCCTTTCCCCAAATTTGCAGCTCACAGCCTCAGTAAACAAACGCAGTCCCCTTGGAACAGCTTCTTCTCGTCGGTGTGGAACTTCTCTGGATCATCTGGAATATCCTCACCTGCACTAAAAACCATCTCCTCTCCCTCACTGAACTTTCCCGTGGTGAGTGGCTCACCTGTGTCCTCCTCCAGGTGCTTAGCAGTCCCTACAGTTAAATCTTAAACTTGTCCCTGTTGGCTCCTCATTTGAGTCCACCTGTAACTGTTGGCACAAAATGGGGAAGAAACCTGATCTGAGTGACTTTGACTGAGGTTTGGTAACTGCTGCTGGGCAGTCTGGTCTCAGTATTTCAGAGACTGCTGACCTACTGGGATTTTCCCCATACAACCACTGTATGGGAAACTGTTTACAGAGAATAGCCCAAAAATTAAAAACATCCAATGAGTAGAAGCTCTCTGCCTGGTTGATGCCAGAGAGCTTTGATCTGACAGAAAGGCAATAATAATAATTCTTATGACCAACACACAAGGTTAAAGGTTAACATTAAACCTGAGACAGATTGGTTAATATACATATATATATATATGGACAGATAACCCATCTCACCTAAAAGTCCTTTTTTAACTGTTCGTATTTATAATCCTACCATATGATGTTTACCAGCAGGTGTCAGTGGTCACCAGTTTACTTTTTTCCATGTGGACTTTTAAAGTAAAGCCAGCTGGTTTTAAAGACTTCAAAGTCCTTACTTTCTGTTTGCTGTTGTGCCAAACACACATTTCCTTCCTGCTTTCACAACATGACTGCCTGCCATCAGGCTGGGTTGAGATATATCCGTTGACAGGAAGACAAAGACACGATGCATGCCGGGGCACCTTTTCTTGCAGTTTGAATGTGCTTCCCTCAGTCAGTCTACACCGACCTGTAAATGTGATGGATTGCCTTGAAGTTGATTCAGGGTGGAGAGATGAATCCAAATTACTGCGGCAACCTACTGACTTCATAAACAAACAGCTGGACTCGACTACCATGAACTTTCAGAAAAAAGACACGAAAAGAGACTTGAGTGCCTGACATTTCTTTACTTGACACTGCAAATATAATTAAATGATGCAAGTTTTCGCCTAACTTTTAGGTTTATACTTATACTTGGTTCAACTATGATGTTTGCATGAAGCTGCATGTTATACAAAGCAATGCATGTATTTAGTTTACGTCTATATTTTCAAGCTGAATCATCCCAAGATTAAAAAGACTGAACTAAATCACATCACCAAACTCCAACAGCCTAAATGCAAGAAAACCTTAATAAAGCTTCATTAGATAAACTCTGACAAAACTTTGCAGGATTAAGAATTATTGATATTATAACCACAGACTGTATGAAAGGTGAGCATCATAACACCATCTTAGTTTGGATACAAGACCCTGAGGACGCTACAATCATAAAGCAGCTGATTTTAGACTGACTGAGGTTCCAGATGAAAATAAAGTTATCAGATGCATAACTCCTAACCCCTTTACCTGGACCACATGAGGAAGAAGGTGAAGTGAAAGTATCTGTGCTCTTATGCCGAGTCCCAGTCACAGGCGAATTCTCGGGCTTGGCTTCTGTGGTCAGACCAGAGTAAAGGAGCACATCTTCCTCACACGGCGTTTAGAGTCAGACGTGATGCTTCTAATCCTGCCAACAGTCTGTATCATAACAGTCTCATGTCGTTTGTTCCCTTCTTCTGTCACTTACCTTGAATCCACATTGATAAAATGTTGCAACCACCTGGACGATCACTGACGCACCAGCAGGAGCCACAAAACCGTGTTTCAGAATAAAAAGCACCACTGAAGCAAAACCACATTCAGTTTGGTTTAAACTTTAAACGAGTTCATTTTTATTAAAAATCCATTGGTTCAACAGTGATTGACAGCTGTTGTTTCACATGTGAAACTCAACTCAGTTTCTTCAAAGTATCTTACAATGACATGAAAGCAAGAACTGTGCGTACAGATGAGTGAGAGCAGGAAAACTGAAACGAGCGCAGCCCTGATCCAGGACTCGCAGTGCTGACTTCAGTCACCGAGCGGCATGCACGATTCGTTTTGAGAAAGGTTAAACTGGCAGGTTTCCATTCCAGCCAAAATGCCCACTTCTTTCCACGAGTACAAAAGATAGCAGCATAGACCAGCTGTGTGTGCTGAGGCCAGCGTTTTAATGTTAGACCAGCCTCAAGTTGCCCACTCTGTGATACCAGCACACTGAAAATGACTACATGTTGAAATCACAGGTCAGAACCTGAAAGCTTCCAATTAAAGTTTACAAAGACCAAGAAAAGATGTGAAAGATTTTAGATCTAAATCTTTGGAGTATCCAACCTGGAGCTCTGCCACTTCCTGTGCTGCGGGACAAGCGGACTCCATAAACCTTGTGTCTGCTCTGTATTCATGTTCGTTGTTTTATTAAACTACATTTTGTCATTTTTCCAGGATGAACTCATCCTCAAAAACTTATGTTAAAGGCAGCTGGCATGATTGGTGTGAGGGGCATTTCTATATCCACACATGGAAAGTATAGCAGCTGAAATCCCACTGAGCAGCTTCCCCCGTTATCCAACCCACAACAGGACAGCACAGACGATAGCAAAGGTCAGGACCTGTTACTGCTGTGGTTCTGTTGAACTGTGACGTGTTTTATCAAACTGATTCAGGACGCACCGAGACTGGATTACGATCTAGAGTTAGCATTAGCAGCGAATTAGCCGCTCGGGTTTAAGCACAGCGTGGAGCTACGTGAGCTGTGCTGACAGCGACTCCACCTGGGCTCGCATTATAACGAGCTCTAAACACTCCACCACTGTTGGATTTATAGCAAGTGCTCTGCTCTGTTAGACAAGACGAAAGTCAGCTCTGTGATTACGCCATTATTGGAACTTGTCCCTTTAGGGTTGGGGGGTGGGGACCTCCAGGCCTGGAGGGCCGGTGTCCTGCAGATTTAGAGCTCACCCTGGGTCAACACACCTGAATCACATGAGTTCATTAGCAGGCCTCTGGAGAACTTCAGGACATGTTGAGGAGGTCGTTTAGCCGTTCAAACCAGCTGTGTTGGATCAAGGACATCTTAAACCTGCAGGACACCGGCCCTCCAGGCCTGGAGTTGCCACATCTGCTTTAGGGGGATGCTAGAAAGTTGTAAACGGGGAAACCGTCAGTCCCTCTACCATCGATCCGACGCTCTGTATGTGTTAGCAGCACTGAGCACAAGTCTCTCTCACTGTCTGGTGAGCTTTTTTAAGCCCACTCAGTAACGGACATGTCTGAGACTTCGAAGCAGTGCTTGGTATGAGCATCGTTGTCCAAAGGTTCGAAACAAAAAGAAGCTGTTACGGTTTCTCTCCTTTATTATTTACTCCCCTTGTGCCAGGGGAACGTTTGGATTCTCCAGCGCTTCACTGTTTTTGAATGAGAAAAATAAAATTCAATCACAATGGATGAAACTGAATCTCATATACAAGGCTCTGCGCCATCACGCGAGCCTCAGTTTCATCGGCCGTTTGGCCAGCGGCCGTCGACGAGGCGTTCAGCACGAGTGCACCCCTGCTGAACGTGACTGTTGACCATTTACCTGGTAGCAGACAAACGGAGGACTGAGCTGACCCGTGTTGTATTTCAGCTTTTGCTTACACAAAACCACAAACAACAGGCCAATGACGTACATACATTATCACTAGCACACCAACTGTATTAACCTGTAAGTATATCACATCTTTTCAATGATTGAAGGAAAGCAGTGCTGAATCAAGAGCTGAAGGAAAACTGAAGTCATCACAGCAAATTTACATGTCAAACCAATCCAGCTCTTGAAAACAGAGCACACTCAGTCACATGTACATAAACCTGTACAGTATTTACACATGTGCAAAGGAAATGAACATCAAAAATCAAAGGTGAGTAACCCAGACCAAGCATTAGTTTGGCAAACGCCTCTGTCGACCAGAAACGACTCCCTAAACATCCACATATGAGAGACAAGCAAAGGAAACGTCGTCCGAGTATTGTAATACTGATTTCTGTGGTATTGCTGGTTGTACCAAAAGCGCTGCAGGCTCACGAGACGCTGTGCATCTCAACCACATACTCTGCCAATGAGGTGTTTGAGTGCAATATCAGTGAGGTCACTCTAGTGTCAAAATGACGGCAAGGCCGATGTCATCCGCACGATGCCAGTGAATAAAGCTATCAGAGCTAAAAGCATGGGGGAAATGAATGAGGGGGGGGGGTCTGCCACAGTTACAGAGCTGTGAGCTAACAAAGACATTGTATGTTTGTGAGTTTTCACTGTTTTCATTTAAAATGTGTCAAAGTACACACATTATGTATAACCTGAAAGGCAAAAGGGTCCCAGGCATGATCCTGTGCCAAGCGCTGCAGCTTAATAGGCTTAGAATTAGCCTGTCAGGAGCATGAAGAGCAGGATTACTGTAAGAGCCAGAGGAAAGGAGGCAGTGACACAGTGAGAGCAGATCAGGTTAAACACATACAAAACACAAGAGCTTTACACGTCAACGAAAACAGAGAAGATCCTCTGGAGGATGGAGAGTGCTGATGCTCTTCCTCTCGCCTTTCCTGAAGATGAGCTGCAGCGTGCATAACTAACAACAGCCTGGAAAACAAATACCTGCGTGGTTATCAGCCTGCAGCACACACTGCAGGAGGTCGTCACGAACCGTGTTAACTGTAAGTGCTTTGCTCCACTCGTCCCTTTTACACATCAGGTGTGAGCATGTGTGAATACTTGTGTCAGCACTCTTAAACAGCCTAACTGGACATTATTGGTTTTTCTACCCAACACTGAGTCTGACTGCACCACAGCTCAGATTCCTGTCTTTGTGAAGGATCATTCGGATTTATTATTCCATTATTCCTACTGGGTGTGATGCACGCTGAACAATGATCATATTAAAGTAAGAACAACAGTAATCGCTCTCATTAGTGGTGTCCCAATAATCCAACTCCTTAATCACAAAGTCGCCTTTATGAGGGTAAAACTCGAGGCCAGAGCCTCTATGATTACAGGCTGGAACAGATCAGGGCTTCGCCTGTGACAACTATTTAATAAAGAAGCACTAAGGGGATTTCCCAACTCTCTGAGATTGAAAACATTTGTATCACGGTGTTATTTCATGGTGGTTTTAAGGTGTATCACATTCATATTAAACTTCAGCTACAAGACTTATACAAGCGTGTTTTGGTGATGCATCTACCTGACTTTGGTCGGCTTTAGCAGCCTGCAGTGCTGCACCTGCTGACATAATTAGGAGTCGACACCAGAGGCCACAAACTGGTCAGCAGTCGAGCCTAACTGGACTGTTTTCAGCTGGCCACCTATGACCAGTAACCAGCTGGTAAACCTCAGATATACGTGATTCTCTGCTGACCATCTCGTGCCTCATGTTGCAAGGATATTAAACATATTAAATACAGCGTCTTACTCCGTCTTGTCCTTTTCTGCAGCAGTCTTTCTTATCTGACTGAAGTCATGTAAAGATGCCCTGAAATGACAGAATTCAGTCTAAAGGGGCTTCGGTGCAAACCACAGACTGGAACAAACATGTAATAAACCTGAATGATCCTTTGTCTGCCTCACTGACTGGATGACGTGCTCAGGGCTAAAAGTATTTCTGTGTTTAAGGCTCTATGTTAATAACAGGGACCGCTCTCCATCATTATACATTCTGATCATGCGGCCAGGGGTGTGTCTGCGACTGGCCAGCCTATCTTACAGTCTGCAAAGGGGAGAAACCCCCAACCACGAGCCCCTGCTGGCTGGACACTTGCTGATAAAGAAAAAAAAGTCCCCCACCCATGTTACTAATATGTAAGCACCAAAGTTTTTATTTTCCCCCTCACACGACCAAGGAGCAGAACGTCCCTCGACAGCGAGCTTTTGTCTTCAAACACCATCGAGCTGTACGCCATTAATACCTGAGCATTCAGGGCATGTTTGTATTTGAGTCCAATCTTCATGTAAATTGTAAAACCCACAAACAACTTTGCAGCAACACGCAGCACGATGAGGTGGCTGGATGCAGTGTCGGCCCTTTGGGTGAATGTGAGCACAAGAAATCACAGGATCATGTCTCATATTGCATTTAGTAACACTTAGCACCGAGGTTTGGGTGGCATTTGAAGACAAAGGCTCTGACTGTCTTTTCTACCTGAAAGCAGGAGTTTCTAGGGTCACGCTGCTCTTCCGTCATGCTTCAGATGAAATGAAGTGGAAGCTGTGATTAGCCTGAGACTAGGCTGCAGTTTGGAGCAGCAGATGTGACACCTCCCCCCTTCAATATAAAGTCGTAGACCGTGGGTGCTTTGAACAGTGGCTAAAGGATAATCAATATTACAACCAATGACTGTTGCCCATTATGTGACCGTCGTTGTTAACAGCAGCTGATGAGATGTTTGCGTGTGCTTTGCGGCCGAGTTTGCGGTGACGTTTGCTCGTCAATCACGTGTCCCAGTCGAGCTCTCTGCACGCGATGCGGACCAGTCTGAGCTCCAGTTCAAAGGCGTCGGGCCGCTCCTGAGGGTTGGCCGACAGCATCTCCCTGATCAGCTGCTTCATGTGGCTGTTCATGCTCTTTTTCCGGGCAGGGATCAGCAGCTCCATCTTTGGGTTTTCTAACAGGGCCTCTCCCAGCGGCACAATCTCCGAGCCCTGCTGCACGTAGCTCCCCAGCAGCTCCTTCTGAGTCTCCACATCCACAAAGGTGATGCGCTCCACCATAGCCCAGATAATCACCCCCAGGGCGAAGATATCTGCCTTGGCTGTGTAATGGCCCTCCCAGACCTCCGGGGCCATGTAGAAGTCCGTCCCACAAGCCGTGGATAGGAAGCACTTGTTGACGCTGGCCGGCTCCTCGGGGTTGAGCCCGGATGTAGAGCAGACCTTGCTCAGGCCAAAGTCAGCCACTTTGAGGGTGGGCTCGGACGAGCCGGCTGGCGTGCAGGCCTGGGAGATGAGGATGTTGTCTGGTTTGAGGTCACGGTGTATGATCTGATTACGGTGCAGGAAAGCCAGGGCGCTGCCCAGCTGCAGCATGAAGCTGGTGTTGGTCTTGCGGCTAGGTTTGCGAGACAGCAAGTAGGCATTCATGTCGCCGCCGTCGCAGAAGTCCATAACAAACCACAAATAGTAGGCACAGCAAGGGTCAAAGGTGATCTCGCCCTTCAAAGACGTCTCCACGAGCTGCAGAAGAAACACAGAAGATGAAAAGTGCGTGCACATAAGCAGTGCTGGCATTTTCCATGTAACGATTGTGACATACGGCCTAGATCAACACATTTATGGCGTGTCTCAACATAGATGCTCTTTCTGGTGGCAGATGGCTGCACAACATTTAGGAAACAGCAGTTTATAATTGATGCCCAATGCTGGTAGTGTAGAGCCATTAGACTATTACAGCACACATCCCTACTATACACCAGTCCTCATTTAATCATTAGTAATTATTCAAGTCCGACTCCCTCTCACAACATTGTAGCATGTTTATCTTAAAACATAAATCGTCACAGGGGACTGTTGTCAGCCCGACGCTTTGAACTGAGCTAAACTGTGACTGGCTCTATGAAAGCACATTCGGCCAGTTTCCTCGTCTGGAGCATTTGGATGGTTTTTTGTTGTTGTTTTGATCTTTTTTTTTTGTAACTCTGATGCGTTACAAAAAAACCCCAATTAATTCAAACAAATTTGCACTTCACAATACAAGAAAAAAAAGGATACTCCTAACTACTTTGAATGGAACTTGCTGCAGGAATTCTGGCGAGCTGTTGTTGGAAACTCACTCTTTGACCAGTCGATGGTTTATCCTGATAATTTACCAAAAGCTGTGATCAGGCTGAGGAGCAGAGGAACTGATTGTTCAGCATCCTGCAAGAATGTCGCAAAATGTGATAGAATCATCAGGTCCTGCTGTTTTGCCATCAGGGAATGATTGTATAGCCTGGATAACCTCCTGAAGAGTAAACTCAAGATAATCCCAGTCGGAGTTCCTCAGTTTAGGCAATGGGAGAGAATCGAAGAAGCCATTAAGATCAGATTGTAACATATTATGCGTAAGAGAACATAACTCACTACAGAGCTCGCTGAAGCGACGGTTTATATCAAGTGGGTTAGTTAGCAGAGTTTTGGATTTGATGCTGTGTATTGCTCTTGCTATGCTGTCGTGATAGCAACATACCAGGTTTATCCCCAAACTCAAAATGCTTTTGTCGCAATTTCCAAAGTAGATTACTGACTAGGCCACTCGTTATGTCATTATATTCGTATTTTAATTTCACTATCTCATTATAACACACAGGAGATGCAGAGACTTGATACGATCCAGGTCAGGAGGAACACTGTTGATTTCTCTCTTTCTTTTTTAAGAGCTGATGTGTAAGAGATTATTTCGCCCCTCAAAACAGTTTTCAGTGCGTCCCATGAAGTCGACTCGGATACCTCACCATTATCGTTTACTTCTATGTAATTCTTCAATTTGCAGGTTATATTCTTAACAAAAATGTCATCCTTAAGAAGGTTAGTGTTAAGTCGCCAAGAGTAAACCTGTTTGGAAGTCCATCGCTTCTGCTTATCCTTTTTTTTTCAGGGTTGCGGGGGGGGGGGCGCTGGAGCCTATCCCAGCTGTCATAGGGCGAGAGGCGGGGTCCACCCGGGACAGGTCTGTCGCAGGGCCAACACACAGGGACAGACAACCATTCACACTCACAGTCACTCCTGCATTCACACCTATCCCCACTGTTTTGGAAGTGAAAGATTTAATGATATTGTTAAGGGACTACGGTCAGATATTAATATATTATGATACTTGGAGTTGGCGACTTGAGAAATGAGACGTGAGCTCAGCAGAAAATGGTCGATCCTGGTATAAGATTTATGAACATGTGAGCAGAACGAGTTCTCTCTACCTGTAGGACGTTGAATCCTCCAAATATCTACCATGTCCCTGGTTTTAAGAAGATTGTTTAAACGTTTTGAAGAAGCTGTTTATGACACTAATTGTGTAGATGATCCATCTAGGAAGGGGTCAGGATAACCGTTAAGATCTCCAGCCACTATTATATTAGGATCATTATCTGGGAGCAGATCAAAAATTCTCTTAAAGAAACTCTGTTCATCTGCGTTTGGGCCATATATATATTTAGGGGTATTAATGGGTGAGAATATCTACCTAGGGGATCGGTAACCACAGAAGTCATCTGGAATGGGACGTTCTTCCCAAATAGTACCGCGACACCACACGTGTGAGGTGAATGGTGACTGATATATCTGAGATACCCAGTTGCACTTTAATCTATGTTGTGTATCTTTGTGTAGCAATGTAACACAATGCTACCTTATATCGCTTCCCAGCTACACAAAGCTCAGACTCTACACGCCTCAGTTAGCATAGTAAACTTTTACGTTTGGGAGAGTTACCAGGAGAAGCCTCAAAGTTTGCATTCGAGCAAACCACAAGATTTCTGAAAGAGCCCTGGGGGAGATATTTGGCCATAACATCATATTTTATGAAAACCAAACACAGCACATCAGCACAAACATCTCCTAGCAGCTGTCAAGCATGGCTGTGGAAGGGTGACTGTATGGGCCGTGGGCACCTGGCAGGCATCGCGTGAACAACCAACTCCTCTGTATTCTGCACTGAGGCTTCTGTCTGCGAGCTAAAGCTGGGGAACATTTCTGCAGCAGGACAATGATCTCAAACACAAATCAACAACAGAAGAGCCTAACAAAGAAAATAATCAGGTGTTGCAGTGGCCCAATCCAAGTCCCGACTGCATGGAGTCTGTTCCCTGATTTTCTTTCCCCAACAGTTCAAAAGCACCAAGAGGTTTACTGGAGGTCCTGGAGGCAGCCACCCTTTTTCTTTTTTAAATCAGGCCACTGAAGTTTGTGCAATGTCATTTGTCCCAATACTTATAACAGCTCTTGAAATCACAACTGAAATGCTTTAACCTCCTAGGACCTGGGTCCACATATGTGGACATCACATTTTGGGTTATTTAGACCAAAATACTCAATTTTGCTCTACAGGGGCCTGATATGTACTCACGGGGACGTTATACTGCTACTGTTCTACTGAAATTTTAAACTAATATCCTCATGTGGCTCTCATTCTTCTTAGAAACAAAAATCAGGTAAAAAAATAAAATAAAATCTGGTAATTCTTTGTTTTTACATTCATCGGGACCCAATCGGGCCAAATATCAAAGAGAAATTAAAATGCTGCTGTGGAAGAGCTCCGGTTAAATGTGCTGCTGAAAATCATCTAAATCAGCATAAAAACAGTAGCAGAAACTTGTTTTAACCCTTGTGTGGTGTTCGTATTTTTGTTACTCAGCCAGTGTTCATGGGTCTGGTGGACCCGCTAGAGTTTTGGCTTTCCAAATTAACACTATCAAACAATTTTATGTTAAATTACTCAACAGATGTTTACTTCATCCCAATTACAAGACATATGAACAGCAAACATGGTTAATTTTTTCCCTTTACCTTTGTTAGATCACATTTATGAATTAATGTGCTTCTCGTTTTTCTTTTATATAAAATGTTATAAATGAATCAGTTATAATCAAGTGGAGTGAGTGGAAAGACACAACACATTTACACGTGAAAAAATAATTGTTTAATTTTTCTTTTGACAAAAACTGAACACGGGTCTCACAGACCCGAACACCATACAAGGGTTAAACAGATGGTTGTCAGAGGATTCACCACCCAAACACATACTGCAAATTATCCCACAAGTGGTGTGGTCAGATACTCCCACCCATTATCACTCACTGTACTGTAAGCATGTACTGGAATATTACAACTAAAAAAGGAGAGCTGGAATAAAAGGATTCTGGGAAAGTTTCCAGTGCTAGCACTGCAAAAGGTGAATGAACGGCTTCAAAACAGCCCTGTGAGCTGCTCAGAGGCAGTAA
Source organism: Astatotilapia calliptera (assembly GCF_964374335.1). Lineage (NCBI taxonomy): Eukaryota > Metazoa > Chordata > Actinopteri > Cichliformes > Cichlidae > Astatotilapia > Astatotilapia calliptera. The sequence goes on along the minus strand of NC_137442.1, from coordinate 36,378,363 downwards.
TCAGGCGTGTGGAGAGCTCCTGAAGCTGCTCCAACATTCATACTGCGCAGCCAATGCACGGCAGGCAGCAGCACGCATGACTCCAGTCTCACCTCGCCAACAAACACAAAGCTGCCCACTGACGACCCACTGAATCAGTGCGGTTATCGGTCGGATTCAGGTCGTCATAAATCAATCAACATAAAGTATAATAAACAGAACAAAATGTATTGTGTAATTGTGTTAGTCTGCTGTTTCCCACAAATACAACTTTTAAACAATGTTGTTAATGTTTAATTTGTTCTCATCTTTAGATTTTTGTGATTTCTTTTTCCTTGATATTATTATTATAACGTTTTAAATCTTAGTGTTGTGTCAGCGGCGATGTTGGAGGCAGGAGGACGACACCACGGAGAAGCTTTATGGCTGTAAAACAGGAGAACACACTGAGAGCGCCAAACAGGATGTTAGGGGCAGCGTGAGACGGGGGCACATGATCAGCTGTTGTGACCTCTCAAGGGAGCAGCTGAAAGAAGAAGATGATGATGATGATGTTCCACCCTGGCAGATTTATTAGTAGCTCTACATTTCACTAATCACTGCATCACAGCTGAACGATGTGTTATCATCACGATGCCCGAGGCTCTAACCTGTGCATCCTGCCTTTAACCAACTTCAGCACATGTTTGAAAACTAAAGGTTTCTGAAGTGCTGCACTAAGTGCCGGAGATTATATTTGAGAAATAATTCACTGGCTACAGTTCAAGCACATTATTGATTATTGATCTAAAACAGGTTCTGCTTTCAAACAATGTTATCACTTTAGCATGAAGTTATAAAGAACTGCTAAACCTCCATAAAGCTTCATATAATATTGCCCAGCATGGTGATAAACAATCACAAAGGGTCTTTTAAATTCATCAAAGCAAACTGAAGGCAAAATCAGGCACACTGCATGTTAACAGGCTGCACACGCTAACAACATGAAACTGTCGGCTCCACGCAGCAGCAGCAACTACAGAGTCTGAGTCTAAAAAGCCAACACGTGGATAAATCAATGACAGCACCGAGCTTCCCTCTGACTCAGGAATAAATGGGAGTCAAAAATAATAAACATTTAACTATCAGATCAGATCATTTAACTAAATTTTTACAAGTGCCTTTGTGTAAGTCACAATCTACAGTGTATAAATGGATAAGCTCATTCAGTCAACATCGAAGCATTGAAGCATTAGAAATAATTTCCCCAGGGATCAATAAAGTATTCTGATTAATCAGACTCTGCATCAGCATTAATGTTGTCAGGTGTAAACTGTACGTCTGACTGTCACCGTAGCACACTGGAGGGTTTGTGTTCTCCTATCACCTCAGACGCTGTCATGTTCTTATCTGGTTGGAGAGCCTTTTTGTCCAGTACCTGACAAACTGGTTTTTCCTCCCAAGTCCTGCTTCTTAAAGAATCACAACCTGCAGGACGCTAAGGCAGGAAGTCACCTGCTGGGCAACAGTGTGACGAATGCATCTATAAATAAAGACAATCACATGAATGAATCGTGTGTTTTGGTCACATCAAGTATCACATCTGAACTTGTATTACTTCTTTGATCAATGTGTGTTTAACTGGCTGAGGGGACAAGATGAGTTTGGCATGAGCCAACGGGAGATTTCAGTTTCACTTCTGCAGGATCGCTCCGAGCACGATTCCTTTTTCTGTAACCCCGAGGTCAGCACAGGAACTAATGTGAAGTTAAAAACAAGCAGAAGCCATTAGCAGAGCGGTGCTCTGTAAAAGCATTTACATGCACACAGTGACATCTGTCAAACAGAAAATACTGGAAGTCTGAGATTAGCACTTCCTGTTTATCATTTACACGAGCTGTGTTCAAATAGCCGAGTAGGTCGCTTGCTCACTACATCAGCAGGCAGACTCTACCTGCACACGCTGCTTTCACAGGACTCTTTGCCTCGTGGTTTCACAGCTGCTAGACCCACCGTTACAGCAGCATTTCCTGCATTTATCAGTCTGTCACGTCACTGTGGAGGAATTTTGCCCCATTTTTCTTTATAACATTGTTTAAGTTCATTGAGGTTTCTGGACATTTGTTTATCTGCAGCTTTCTGCAGGTCCTACCACAGTAACGGAGCCAGTCGGCGGTCACATGTTGACGTGTGGACACGGACACACCTTTATTTGTTCATTTCTTGTAGTTTGTGTTTACAGTCACACTCCTGTTGTGTGGCCAAAGTTAAGCTCAGGATCAGTAACATGTTTAAACAAAACTAGCATCCTGACAACTGACCTCCAGGACACTCTGCTGTACAGAGGAGTGCACGGCAGCTCACTGACTGCAAGAAGCTCAGACTGCAGAGCAAGCCTAAGTCATCATCCTCTATTACGATAGGTCGGTTTGTCCTGATATGCTGTTTGGTTTGGGCCAATCGTGGCACTACTATAGGAAATAATCTCTTGTGTGTCAAGAGGACTTTGACCTTCATATGTGCCTGTGACGTTCTTTGCCTGTAATATCACCGACCACCATGTGTAAACTGGTAGATCATATATCTAAAGGCCTTCTCAAATGGACGCACAATGTAGTCTTTCACAACAACTGTATAGTTTCACTGGACGAATTCGCAGCATTTTCAAACCCAGCTCAATTTTTTGGATCCCAATAAACAATCCGACCAATCAGGTCACTTGATTTGGCAACAAGTGCGCTCACAGCTCAAGCCGCACACCTGTACTGAACAGACATCGGCATGGAAACAGTCAAACAGCACACAGGTAAACTTTGCTGCGGCTCACTGGGCCCTGTGAAGTGATTTCTCTGCCTCCTCAGCTGTGGTTCAAACTGACCCACTGACATCCTGTAATATGTATGAAAGCGACCGTGACACAGCTTCAGCTCCAGGATCAAACCACGATATTCTCCCTGCTGCTGCGTCCTCGTGAGAACAGTAGGAGCCGTAATCACAGGTTCTTATTTAGGAACATCAGCACCAGCTCACCGTTGCTTTTATTTTTGTTCCACAGTCCATTTTTATGTAAAGAAATAACACAACAGGTGGAGAACAAGGAGCAGCTCTGACAAACTCACTGCAATGAACAGAATTACAAGAGCACAGTTTCTCTGCTGGGTTAGCTGTGTAGAGAAATACCCACAGAACAATCAGAACATCTGTTACAAACCAAGCTGTGTTTGACTCGTTTTAACTTGTGAATTCTCACATTTTGATCTGATATTATTACTACTGTTTGTTAAAATGACTGTTTTAGGACTAAAACAGTCATTTTCTTTACCTTATACAGTGAAGCAGTTATAAAAAGTGAACACAAACACAGACGAACTACACCCATCGTTAGGGATGGGTATCGAAACCCGGTTCTTGCTGAGAACCGGTTCCCACCGTTTCAATTCCTTGGAAGTGTTTGCCATTTTTGCAAACGATTCCCTTATCGATTCCAGTCGCCCCGAATGACGTCACCACGTTGCGGAGCGTCATTTACCTGGCAGGAAACACGGCGCCTAAGCGGCTCAAACGCTCAAAAGTTTGGTTACACTTTACGAGAACGGATGACAACAGGGCAACTTGCAACACTTGCAAAGTAGATATTTCATTTAAGGGAGGAAACACTACGAACATGCAAAAGCATTTGCTCACAAAACACGCGATGACCTTAAATGAATGTCGTGTTTTTAATTCCGTGAATCTCAGCCCAGCAGCAGCGGTAACGTTTGCACGTCCTCTCCCTTTAATGCGGCAGGTAAATAATCAACTAACAGTGCATATATGATCTGCCTTATTACAAACCTGCCATTACTGTGCATTTAGTGACCATGATGAGAGACACAGAGTGTGGCTCAGATGCTGGCAGTTCTCGCTGCAGTCTGCCGGCAGCGTCTCCTTTCAGGCAGGATAGACGAACGTCACCGAGCAGTGACTCAGTTTGTGGTCAAAGGCTTGCACCCGTTTGCCACAGCAGATGATTTTCAGTAAGTGAATGTGTTTAATTGTAGGCAGGGACATTACTGGATATTCTTGTGTAATTGCTACAGAATAATTTATGTTATACTTTGTTATTGCTACAGAAGAATATTTATTTTATTATTTTACATTTACAATGTTTTTCCTGGGGACCCTGTGACACCCATTGAAGAGCCGTAGGCTGGATCTCTTAAGATCTCACTGTTGGGTTTGTAAGGCCATGTTACTCCTAAATTTCTATCTTGTTCAAAGAGAAGATATAAAACAAAGTTCTAAGCTACTCGACCTTAGTGTCCTCCTTTTTAAAAAAGAATCGATAAAGAATTGATAAAGAATCGAATCGTTAAACAGAATCGAAAATGGAATCGGAATCGTGAAAATCTTATCAATACCCATCCCTAGTGATCGTGACTGATCCCATGGGTCATGTGTTCTCACCTCAAGGTAGAGCGGCGAACTGGAGCCGTGGTTCATCCTCTGGGCTAGCTGGTCCCGCTGCAGGATACACTCCTCCAGGTGGATGACATTCGGGTGCTGGCTTTGGATGCTGCTGAGGGCCCAGAATTCCCGAAGGGCCAGTTCGACATTTTCTGGAGAGTGGCAGCGAATCTTCTTCACCGCCACCCTTGCCCCTGTACGCTTCACTACTGCCTCATAGACCACACCGTAACTGCCACGCCCCACCTCCTGGATGAGTTCGTACTTCGGCTGGCTGCTTACCATCCTAGTCCTCACTGTGGAGACATATTGTGAGAGTTAAGCTCGCCCTCTGCACTCTGTTGACATGCTAGCATGCTAGTATGATCCCATGGAGTGTATAACGCATGGACGCAGCCACCCAATGCAAACTCATTAGCTAACAACTTGTCAACTGCAAATCATTAGCCAAAGACAACCCCACAGGTAATGCTCCTTTCTGATACTCGAATACCCACAAATACAAAGCAGGCTTATTGATTCCAGTGACTGAGCCCATGATTCATAGACTTTGATAGGACCACAAGTCTTTTTGCAACCACAGGTATTATTGTGTCCTGGTGGAAAATCATTTCGCCTATCCAGGGTTGCTTCACTGTGACTCCAAAGCTACGTCCGTCTGCATCCACCCAGTGAAAACTCATAAAGAATCGCATATAAAAAGTACAAGCTGGGGCCCGTTCTTCGTACCTCGCTAAGTAAGTTAGCTGGATTAGATTGTTGACGATTTCGCGTGATCTTGGATCGTTCGGTTCCCCGAAGCTCATCCGGGACTTGCTGCCATAGCAACAGAGCCGTAAGCGTAAACCTGCTGGGGAGCAGGTTTACTTTATGTAAACAGGATTAGATCGCGGCCACTCAGGTATGTCCGCTTCATTTATACGAAAGCAACAGCGATATTCCACCACTGTTTCACCATAAATAAATATTATCAATGTAACTAAAGATAATGCAGCACTTGATCCTTGTATTGATGTCACACAGATACATACAGGTCATTCCCTAAAAAAGGGAAATGTACTATTAACATTCTATTACATGTATGTGATTATTACAGATGTAATTCAGATTTCAGAGTAGTAATTGCAAATTACTTTGTGTAATCAAGATGAGAGACCACGGCTATAAAAGCGAAGGTGGATTTGGGAAGCCTGTCGCAGCCATGTCCTGTCCGTATACGCGAGCCACCCATTGCGGAAGGTGCAAGATTGATAAGGAGAGTCCTCAGAATTCAGCGTATATTGCGGGACAGACAGGATCCTTTAGCTCAGCGCGACAGTGTGCTCATTGAGAGATATCGATATTCCCGTGAGGGTATTATTTACTTAACCAACTTGTTGACGAGGGGGTGCAGGACCACCACCTGTCTTTTTGTGCTCTGCCCTTTTCTTGGTTGCTGTTATGAACAAACAAACAGATTATTTCAGGGTCTCTTTCCTAGAGACGAAAAGCAATATATGTGATAAATATTACCATTCTATAGAATATTCTTATATTTCACTTTTACTTGTTCCCATGTTCTAGTGGGTCCTGTTGTGGCTCTAATGTGTAAGGGGATATAATATAACATAATATAATGTAATATAATATTGGATAATATAGTGTAATACAATAAATTTACCCTACCGCCTACTGGTGTTGGCCAGAGGGGCCGATGGCGCGATATGGCAGCCTGGCTTCTGTCAGTCTGCCCCAGGGCAGCTGTGGCTACAACTGTAGCTGCCTCCACCAGTGTGTGAATGTGAGAGTGAATGAATAGTGGCATTGTAAAGCGCTTTGGGTGCCTTGAAAAGCGCTATATAAATCCACTCCATTATTATTGTTATTATTAAATTACTTACGAGTTTAATTTGTCAGCAACTTCCTGCCAGCCCTCTCTCCTTGCTTTTGCAGCCTTTGCAGTGTTCCCTTGCGTTCTGATTAAACTCTGAAACTCCTGAAATCCCTCAATCAAGAGTTCTTGCTCTGCTGCCGACAAATACCGAGCGCGCTCCTTCGACATTTTCGCCGACCAATCAGAGGGTTGCCGATCAATGTTTCTACTATCGATGCGTAGCCCCTTTTACGACACCCAGTGATCTCACATTACTTCATCCAGCTGTACTAATCGTCAACAGCAGGTGTGTTCGGGGAACCGGATTAGCGAGCTCAGAGTTAGCGCGATGATTTGGTCTTGGATGTAGTAAGCGACGTACGAAGAACGGGCCCCTGCTCCCTTACTTAGCCAGAAAGACTGGACACACTGGAGAAGCCATTTTTCAGGATCTATGTCAGACGTACGAATTTCCCTTTGAGATCAATAAAGTTACTCTTGCTCTTGTAAGGGGCTGCCACAGCAGATGGTAAATATGTTTAATAATAATAATAATGGATACTTTATTGATCCCCATGGGGAAATTACTTGTTTTTCTCTGCATTTGACCCATTCACTCAGTGAAGCAGTGGGCAGCCCACTAAGCAGGCGCCCGGGGAGCAGTGTGTAGGGACGGTACCTTGCTCAGGGGTACCTCAGGGTAGCCGTTAAGTGGATTCGAACCGCCGACCTTCCGATCATGGGGCGACCGCTTTACCTACTGAGCTATCCCTGCCCCTACTGTGGGTGCTCTTCCTGCCACAAAGCTCCCAGAGAGCTGTGCCTCCTGCTCTCATTCACCTAACACGCAAACGTTGGGTGAATGAGTTAACACAGCAAACTCTGTGACAAATAAAGACCTAAACAGTTGTCAGGTGCCTCTCCTCTGAGTCTCTTTGCCCACAGTTCAACTTCACACTCTTTACCAGCAGAGTCGTGTTTCTGCTCTGCAGCCTCTCTGAGGTCACCAAACCAGTTCTGTGTCTGTCCGTCTGCTGTGACTTTGCAACACCAGCGTAATGATTTAAGACTTTATCCCAAAACATGAAAAACAATTTGGCTCACTAAAGTAAAAACAATGGAGGAATCCAAACGCTGTTTGGAATCAAAGAACAGCAGCAATGACAAACACCGTGGGTGAGTAACATGTCCACAGTCCACAGTGAAATATTCAGGACACAGAAACATTCTTGAAAGCAACAGTTTGGAGATTACATGTTTAAACTGTTTAGACCACAGCTCGTGATAGTTGGTCCACATTTCTCCTCACTGCTCATATTAACATCTGTGTGCTCCTGAACAGTGCTGAAGCCAGCTGAGATCACACTGTGCTCCTGGGAAGTGTGAAGCCTGGATCCTACTCGGCTGAGACCAAGACACTGACAGCCGGAGACGTCACAGCCAGGCTGCATGCGGGACATGCATACTTGCATACTTGGTGCACTGCAATTTACATTTCTGTGGATGAATCCACAAGGTCACAAAAAACATCAGGCGCACGACCAGCACAGACCTGTGTGATGATGTCGCTCTGACCCGAGCACAGCAGGCTGTAGAACTGACAGCACAATTACCTTCATATAGACCGTCAACTAGGGCTGCCACAAACCATTATTTTGATAGTCGACTAGTCACCGATTATTTTTGCGATTAGTCGACTAATCAGATCATCATCCATTGGACGCAAAACTACAGCTTATTGCACCAGCAGCATCTGCTCTTATATAACTATCATTAGCTTACAGCTTTAAGTGTTTAAGGTCTGTGCTAACTAAAAATAAAGACAAGATGATAGTTTATTAAATTTTAATGAAATTTGCAGATTGTTTCGGTGAAGTTTAATAAACTCCTTGCTATCTAAAATATAACAGGACACCGGAGTAAATTCTGGAGCATCTCACACTTCTGATAATCAGCTGTCTGCTTGACGTTTATTCAGCTGTGTAAAAACTATAACTTTAATCTCAGCCAAACCGATTTACTCAGGAACAAATAAAAGACTAAAGAAAGCCAAACAACAACATTTTAAGTTATCTAAGTGACTCATATATATTTAACCTGAGTAGCGAAAGACGGCGGTGGGTTTGAAAACAATTTGCCGGGAGTCCGGTGTTCTCACGGCTCTAGTTAGCCTAGCCCCCGGCTCGCTATCGAGCTAGTGGGTAACAGATGTCTCCGAAAACGTCGGAGCGCTTTTGAAAATATGCGGTGTCTTGATAAACTGAGCCGATATTTGAGGTTTACACAGCTACATTCTCCATGAAAATATGTTAAATGTTTATTTTGTGACCCAGAAAGAATAATAAGAGTAATATTAAAACTAACTAGCTGCCGCCATTGTTGGAAACTGAGCTGGGCCGCGCTATGAATTCTGGGACACAGCTGCTTCTTCTTCTTCTTCGGGGTTTAGCGGTAGCTGACATCCTTGTACATGCAGTGCTGCCATCTTCTGTTTCAGTCCGTTATTACACTCTTAAATCCTGCTACTTATTCCTGCGTCTTTTGTGATCTTACAAAGCTTCAAACGACGCGTCGACTATTAAATCAGTCGTCGACGATTTTGATAGTCGACGTAATCGTGACTAGTCGACAAATCGTGGCAGCCCTACCGTCAACCAAACCATCATTTTCTGCAGTTTTCTTAGTTTAGCTGCAACAACCATTCACAGTTCAGCTTCTTAACAAAAGGCCTGGCAGACAGTTCAGGTAGAAACCAAGTATCTACGAATCACCAACTAAGCGAACGTTCATGTGACTGAGCCGTGACGGGACAGCAGAGGAAACGCTCCCTACGAGAAGCTCCCACACAGAGCCTTCCTGTCACTTACACCTGTACAACATTATAACACTGCTCATATTTTTCAAGAAGACGTGACCTGAGATTGCACTGATGAGCTATCAATACTTCTTTTTCCCTTCATTTTTATTAATCATACTATACTTCTGATTATTGTTACTTTATAACTCAGTGGCATAGAACAGACAGCTGAATGCTGGACAGGACTAAAAACAGGGACAGATTACAATCAATGTAACTACACAGTTATTAGAACGGCAAAAATAAAGATTACAGATATAATGTAATTGGGTGACAACTGTAAGCTGTCAACAAAGTAAATAAATACTACTTAATAACTGTTTACCCAGTGAGCTGTAAAACAGTGACAGAGGCGCCTGCAGACATTACTTTTTCTTGTTGAGTAAGTGATGCAACAAAGAGTCCTACTGTGTCTCAGCAACAAGGCAGCAAATAAAAATTTAGGATATAACAACATGTTATTGTTATTATTATTAATATTATTATTAATACCACCATAGTAATATGGCTTAAGCGCAGCCTGTTACACACCAATGCATGTAAGATAAGTGGAGAAGTGAAAGATAAGTGCCCCCGCCCCTTCCTTTCTCCTGTTATTAAAAAAAGCAGTTTTAACTTTCAATTAATAACAAACACAGGAGGAAACCTGTATAGTATTCAGTTTGTAGCATACCCCTCTGCTGCTCCATTGTGTAAACAGGATTCAACACCATGTACAACTATTGTGTTAACGTGACACCACTACAGGGTTACATCACCTTGCACAGGAGCTGGGTCGTAATCAGATTAGAAAGTACTTTTTTAAGTATATATTTAAGATAAGAAAACTAAGCACAGGCAACATGGACTGCAAACCATCCTTCTCAGTTGGTTTTTCTATACACCAACTGACAAGGATTTTAAAAAATAAATCCATAGTATTTGATGATTTGGGCTATTGGAATACTGTTTCAGCAATACTCGATAAGTAAAACTCACCAGTGTACAAAGTCACTTGGTCACATGTCAATAATAGCTCAGTTATAACCATTTCTTCTTATTATGAAGCCAACTTATGTTAGCATTAAACACCTGTCTATATCCCAATATTCACTGGACTAATCAGAAAACTTCATTCTAAAGGAAGGTGACAGTGACAGGTTCGGAGCTGATGGATGTCTCCCAAAAGTCGGCAGCGAAAGGCTGCCTCCCGGACGGAAGGAGCGGTAGCCAGCGTGCTAAGGGGCTGATTACAAATCCACTTGACTGATTGGCTAAGAGGCTAACAGCTATCCGGCCTGCCTACTGTCAGCTAACGATGTTGTTGCTCAGCTAACGTTAGCTAATCACGTTAACCTGAGCTAACAATGAGTCCATATATCTTCAGCACAACTGACACGTACGGTGGTACCGAGCATCTAGCTAGGACAAGTCCATGCCTCTTTAACGGTACCAGCACCGGGGCACAGAGGGGGCAGCGTGATAAGCACAGGGTATTGACAGTTTATTGTCCTCTGTGTGTGTGTGTGTGTGTGTGTGTGTGTGTGTGTGTGTGTGTGTGTGTGTGCGTGCGTGCGTGCGTGTGTGTGTGTCATCAGAAAAAAATCCAGCCTCAAAACACACACACGCGACCCAAGTAGCTACAGCAGACGAGACAATAGTTGATATGTAGAAGAAACAACAGTTGTCGGGCCGCGACTATTATCAAGCTCACCTTCGAGTCGATTCTCGGGGGTTCATTTGTTGTCTTCTTTACTCTCCCTGGCAGCCATTACCGCCGCGCACGTTCTGCTCGCAGTCAAACCAAGAAGGTTTTGTCAAACACTGGACGTGAGAGCGCGCAGCTGCTATGCAGCACAGCGCGTCAGTGGCGATAGAGCGACGACTTCCGGTCATACCCTTCAAAATAAAATTCCCGTAGATGCTTTTTTATAATGGAGACTCAATAACCAGGAGGTGGAGAAACGTTGACGGGCGAGGGTATGTTTTTCTAAACATGTTTTATGAAAAAAAAATTAAGTACATGCAGAGAAATAGCTGATTAGTTCTTCATTAAGTCTTGTTGCATCAAAAAATTCTGCTTTGCTTTATATTCTAAGAGTTGCTTACTTTCTCTGTTTGGTGACTTTTTTAGTCATTTTTGTGTGGATTTTTTATTTGTTTGTTTTGTATTAAACTAAACACTTGTACTTTAGGAATTGAAATTAAATCCTGACTCAAAGATGGCAAAAGGCACGTGTATTTTTAAAATGCAAACTTCCTATTATAGCTAGCACATTTGATTAGCATTATTCAGTCAGTGAAATGAGAACACGTAGTGAACAAAATGCCGTGCACACCTGCAGAAGAGGATTGGGATTTTTTTGCTCAGAATTCTTTAAAAAAAAGGACTCCCCCACTTTTTTCTATTTCCAGTGGCACTAATCCTCTTCCATACACACCTGTACAAGTTTATGTAATCTAATGTAGTGGACCCGCTATCCAAATATCACCTGTAATTCTTTCTCAAATACAGATACTGATGCTTGGATGATAGACAAACCTATTTGCCTGATTTCAGTAACACGCTCACAGAAAACACACGATGAAAATCCTAAAACGAAACATATGAACAAACCTATACCAGCTGCCCAGTATTCAGTATTCTAGGGTGGACATTGTGCAATTGATATAATTGCTTCATGCGAAGAAAAAGCACTACAGGTGTGATGTTTGCTTTGAGTTTGCTGACGCAGGGCGGTGCTGCAAATATAGAGGTCTCTTTATACATCTAAAGAAAACATATAATAGGGTAAGAGAGGCACTTTGGTACTGCAGGAGGAAGTCGGGAGTGCCAGGGAAGTATGAGGACAGCAAGACAGTAGTAAGGTGTGCAGTGGGAGTGAGAGATGTGTTCAAGGTGGACATGAGATTACAAGGGTCAGTTTTGAGCCCGCCCTTGTTTGCAGTGGTGATGAGCAGGTTGACCGATGAGGTTGGGTATGAAGGGACTATGATGTTTGCAGATGATGCTGTGATCTGAGAGGAGCTGGAAGAGAAGCTGGAGAGGTGGAGGTATGCTCTGGAGACAAGAATAACGAAAGTCAGTAGAAGCCAAATAAAATACATGTGTGAATAAGAGCGGGACAGCTGTGCATGACTGAGGCTTGGCCACCCATAACCCTGTCGCTGGTTCACCACTGTTCCATACTTGGACCCCTTTGATAGATCCTGAACACTGCAGACTGACAACATCTCACAAGAGCTGCAGTTTTGGAGATGCTTTTGAAGTTGTGTAGCATCACAACTTGGCCTGTCACAAGGATAGAGACACATAACCATTCATGTGCACATTTACATTTACAGTCCATTTAGATTCACTAATTCACCTAACCCATACATGTCTTTGAACTATGGTAGGAAGCCAGAGTATCCGGGGGGAACAATACAAAGTCCATACAAAAAGGCCCCAGTGTGGATCTGAAGCCAGTACTTTCTGAGAGGTGACGGTGGTAAACTTTGCACCACCATGCGCATGCTGCCCATAATAAATAATAAAAATGTAAAATTAGTAAATACTTTAATGTATTAGACATAGACAGAGCAACTCTGGAGGCTGACCAGGTAGCCAGCGACATAGGTGAAGGAACCCTGGAGGCCAGCACTAGAAGACGTGAGGCTTGGCAGGAGATCTGAGGAGACGATTTACTGGAAGAGACCTGCATCGATGGAGAAAGCGAGTCTGCCAGGAGACCAGACAAAACGCCAGCAGCAGTGGAGATGGAATGCATCAGGAAGCCTGGCCGGTGGCTGAGGAGGAAACGGGGACCTCCGGGGGATTGGGAGTTGCTTGGATGGCTGGGAGAAGTTGCTCTCAGAGGGTGTTTTAGTCTTTATTTGTGGCTGTGTTCTTCATGGCAAAATTGTGAGTCAACTCCCTTGGATGGGAAGCAAGCCCTCACATGAATGGTAGCAGGGTGTTTTACTGTTGGCATGATGCAGGACTGATTGTAGCACTCCACCTTCTCCTCTCTGCACAGTCATGTTTCTGGATGCCCCAAACAGAGAAAAGGCCAGTCTGTCCTCCATGTTTTTGTTGCGACTTCTTTGGCCTGCTTGAAAAAAGACCATCCTCCAAAAGCCTTTGCTTCACTGTGCATGCAGATGTCCTCACCCCTGCCTGCTGCATTCCTGACCACGTTCTGCACTGGTAGTGCCCCGATGCTGAAGCTGAATTACCTTTAGCAGACAGTGCTTGCTGGACACGAAAGCCTTCTTCACAACAACTGAACTTCTACTAGCAGCAGTATCGTTTTATGCAAAGCAAGGATGACTGCTCATGTTTCCTTGCAGGTAACTATGGTTAACAAAGGACGGACGATGATTTCAAACACTACCCTCCATTTAAAGCATCCAGTCTGCTATTCTAAGGGCTTGATTACACTCCATTGTGGACACAAACACTGACAGCTGGAGACCCAACAGCCAAGCAGTCTGCTTAAAGTTGGAGGACGTCCAAATGGTCTCCACAGACAAACCAGTGCGGTCAGAAAAACAGGCAAGCATGCAGACACCTGCAGGGACCCTCGCACTAATTGTCTGATGATTAAACTACTGACCAGTTCACAAAGGAAGAACATCTAAACTCTGCGTGATTTCCAGCCATGTTCTTATCAACACTCACCTGCGTTAATGAGAGGATCACTAATGATGTCAGAGTCCATCTGTGGCAGTGGAAATGGGTTTTATAGGAGTATGTTCATTTTCATGGCAAAGATGAAACACATGCACGCATTCGATCACTCGTGATAATATTCTGCTGTACATGCAGATTGCCAGCAAACTTTGTGATAACTTGTGTCGTTCTCAAAACCTTTGACTATGATTGTACTACATTATCAAACGCACCCTGAATTTCAAGGTAGGTTTATTAGGTTTAGTGCAGTTTCATATGGTAGTCTGTGGTAACCTGCTCAACAGCTGAAAATCCCATCTGTGGTATTATTAAATTCCCCCACAAGAGGGCAGAATACTTGCAGCTTTGGCTTTTAGATGAAGTCTCAGTCTGTTTAAGGATTTCTTTGATGGTCACATCTTATCTTGTTGATCATGAAATCATTACAAATTATTACTGTCGCTTTACTCCAAGGATTTAAAAGCACAGATGCCATTTATTCAAATATTTCTCTGTCATTTGACTTTTTGAAACCAGTAACAGATTTTTGAGCAAGAAAGTATGAAAACTTCTTTCTGTTAATAAATAAATAAACAGCATTTTTGCAGCTATAATTTCAGATTTTTATCTCAAAATGCTGATTTACTATGTCAAATTTCTCCAAATATAGTTCATAACTGAGCAAATCACAATTTTGGAATAATAATTCTGACTCATGAACGACAAAAATATTTTTGTCAGTGGTGAAAACAAACTTCCATAACAAAGTGATCAATCATACATCATACCATACGTTATCCATATTCACAGTTACGTGTAATGAAAAAAACATCAGTTTTAATATGTTTTTCTCTCTTTTTTTTAATGTTCATTTGTGCATTTTTCTCCATTTAGGAGAAAAAGAAATGTCATCTTATGACATGATGGCTGATGTGTGGTCCTGAGCCTGTGGACTGGTTTTGGTTCTGATGATTATTATGTTATGTTTCATTCTTCTTAGGATTTCCTCCTCAGAGTTTGGTTTCTGTTCTGTGTCTCTGTGTCTGTCCCACGGCTCTGTTCTCTCCCTGTTGCCATGTCTGTTGCTTTAGTGTTGAGCTGGTGTCTGTGCATACCTGTTGTATTTCCTGTTTTACTTTGATAGTCCCTGTCCTGTGTGGTTTTGCTTCCCTCTTGTCTCATCAGCTCTGATTTCTCCCAGCTGTGTTTCCCTGATTGCTCCTGTGTGTATTTAAGCCCTGTGTGTTCTCCTGCTTGTTGTTGGTCTGTCTGTGTCATTACTGTGTAGCTTTCTGCATGTGGTCGCTGCATGTCGTGCTCTCAGTTTAGGGTTTTCAGTGTAGCCTATGTTTAGCTCTTGTTTGTGTTTGGTTTTGCCACTCTGTAAATAAAGTTAAGTCCTGGGGCCCGTTCTTCGTACGTCGCTTACTACATCCAAGATCAAATGACACATCCAAGATCAAATCATCGCGCTAACCGTGAGCTCGCTAATCCGGTTCCCCGAACACACTTGCTGTTGACGATTACTACAGCTGGACGCAGGAATGTGACATCACTGGGTGTCGTAAAAGGGGCTACGCATCGATAGTAGAAACATTGATCGGCAACCCGCTGATTGGTCGGCGAAAATGTCCAAGGGGCGTGCTCGGTATTTTCCGGCAGCAGAGCAAGAACTCATGAGTGAGGGATTTCAGGAGTTTCAGAGTTTAATTAAAACGCAAGAGAACACTGCAAAGGCTGCAAAAGCAAGGAGAGAGGGCTGGCAGAAAGTTGCTGACAAATCAAACTCGTAGGTAATTTAATAATAATAATAATAATGGATTGGGTTTATATAGCGCTTTCCAAGGCACCCAAAGCGCTTTACGATACCACTATTCATTCACTCCCACATTCACACACTGGTGGAGGCAGCTACGGTTGTAGCCAGGCTGCCATATCGCGCCATCGGCCCCTCTGGCCAACACCAGTAGGCGGTAGGGTAGATCTATCATATGACACTATATTGTCCAATATCATATGGCATTATATTATATTATAATATGTTATATTATATCCCCTTTCACATTAGAGCCACAACAGGACCCACAAGAACATGGGAACAAGTAAAAGTGGAATACAGGAGTATTCTACAGAATGGTAATATTTATCTCTTAGATTGCTTTGCGTCTCTTGGCAAGGTAATACTGGCCTGTAATACTCTGTTAGTTTGTTCATAACAGCAACCAAGAAAAGGGCAGAGGAAAAAAAGACAGGTGGTGGTCCTGCACCCCCTCGTCAACAAGTTGGTTAAGTGAATAATACCCTCACGGGAATATTGATATCTCTCTATGAGCACACTGTCGCGCTGAGCTAAAGGATCCTGTCTATCCCGCAATATACGCTGAATTCTGAGGACTCTCCTTATCAATCTTGCACCTTCCACAATGGGCTGCTCGCGTATACGGACAGGACATGGCTGCGACAGACTTCCCAAATCCACCTTCGCTTTTATAGCCGTGGTCTCTCATCTTGATTACACGAAGTAATTTACAATTACTACTCTGAAATATGAATTACATCTGTAATAATCACATACATGTAATAGAATGTTAATAGTTCATTTCCCTTTTTTAGGAAATGACCTGTATGTATCTGTGTGAAATCAATAAAAGGATCAAGTGCTGCATTATCTTTAGTTACATTGATGTTATTTATTTATGGTACAACAGTGGTAAAATATCGCTGTTGCTTTCGTATAAATGAAGCGGACATACCTGCGTGGCCGCGATCTAATCCTGTTTACATAAAGTAAACCTGCTCCCGAGCAGGTTTACGCTTACGGCTCTGTTGCTATGACAGCAAGTCCCGGATGAGCTTCGGGGAACCGAACGATCCAGGATCACGCGAAATCGTCAACAATCTAATCCAGCTAACTTACTTAGCGAGGTACGAAGAACGGGCCCCTTCTCTGCACTTCACACGTCGCAGCCGTGACGTCATTATGAAAACATCACCTCGTTCCTATTATGGCTTTGTGTTGCTGATATGACACATTTACTTTTCTATAGAGCAGGGCTGAAAGCCATTAATGAGCAGTGACCGTCTCTGTCCTTAAAGGCTTTAGCTTAAAAGGTAAAGTGTTGGATAACTAGTTGCCTAGCAGCACTAGTTCTTCTTAACTGTAACAGCTGGAGAGGAAATTAAGGCAAAAACATATCAGAACAACTGTGGGCCGTGAAATCAAAACGACAGCCTAAAATACAAAAGGTATTGTTTGGGTCAACGAGGGGAAGTGACTGATGTGTCCAACACATTCAGCACAACGGAAATAACACAGCAAGCAGTTATTTTGTCCACAGTCACAACAGAATTTAGAATTTGATCAATAAAAACTGAGATGAACACATGACGTCAGTTACATCACGTCCAAGTCGCCACCACGGTCAGTATGAGCTGTGCTTGGATTCATTCAAACACGCTGCGCTCCGGTGTGAAACAAGATTAATGTGTTACTGTGATACAAGTCAAGCTCAAACTCACAAACCTGGTTATTTGACTAAATCACCATGGTAACTTCAAGCCCAGCATAACAGAGAAAGTCAGTAACAACCACAGTGATGTAGTGACTCCTGTGCAGTTTAATCCTCAGGCTGGAACAATGGCAAAACTTCTGCTTGTATGTCCGTGGTCGTGCTTAATAAAGTGTATTTGAATAGCAGCGCCGCGGTCCTCTGATACGTCCCCTGTCCTTGCTTTTCTAACGTTGTCTCCTAGGGCCTTCATAGCCAGCCCCCTGAAGATCGGCTCGTAATCTGGGGAGAGCCACAGCTTCAGTTCAACACTTCTCTCCAGCAGTGAAAGAGCCACTGGCTGCAGCTGATGAAGCTCAAAGTCTGCTAACTACGTCTCCTGGTGGCATCAAAAAACCAAAACTGAAATATTAACCAGGGAAATCAGCAGCTGGGGAACACGAGGCACATGAACAGAATCACAATAACAACACACGGGTGACGTAAAACTACATGCAATAAAGAAAAAAGACAGAATTACCAAAATAAAACGGGGGAAATAATGTGAGAGGTGAAACCTCGGTCTAATTACTGGGTTGAAAGCACAGCTGCAGGTAACCGAAGCCTCTTTATGTTTGAACACAGAGATGTGTGTGTTTCAGCTGAAGGAAGATTGATTTGGTATTATATCCTGCTGATGAAGAGCCCAGACAGGATGTTTTGCTTGGTCAATGAGGAGCTTGATACTAAGCAACACTAACTACTAACTTTATGTTTCACTCCCATCAGAAACTCGTAGTGGGCCTACCTGTTAGGCTGAACCCTAACCTGGAGACAGGTCATCTAAAATAAGGATTTTGTTCAACTGGGAGCAATATTCCCTCCAAGATACCACATTTATTTAAAATACTTAGTGACATGCTTTCATTCACAGATCACCAGGCTGCTGCTTTGCTGACAGGGAGAGCAGGATGAGGTCATTATACACTTGTGGCTGCTGTAATTTGTTTTTAATGGGTTTTAACTTGACAGCTTAGAGCCAAGTCACGTGTTCGTGTGTTTAGTCCTTATATGTTACTGCCTGTTAGGGATAGTGGAGATTAGGCAACAACTAACCATCTGTGTTTAGGAGAAAGCTCAGAAAACTAAAAGAAACCCTGGGCCTGAGCTCCAGGGACCATGGCACCGTTAATAAGCAGTCAGGTGTTTGTGGCCTGAAACGATTTGAAATTCTGAGCACTGCTCACACCTGCACCGAGCTCCAGTGTTAGCCACACTTAGCCGGGTCCAGATGTCAATCCTGGAGCTGACCTCTGGAGAAAGCTCGGACTGTGAGCCCCAGACACACGGCACTACACAAGCAACACTACAAACTGAGTACAGTATAACCTTTGTGTTCAGCAAAAATTGTGTTTTGGGAGTATTTTTAATCAGTCCTCACAAAGGTGTTTTCTATCCAAACGTAGCTCATATCTACAAACAGGCCACACTTCCTCTGGAGAAATGTCTTCTTATTGTAAAGAATCATTTGGCTCCACCTCCTGCTTCTGTCGCCCACTGGTCGCCCCCCATACACGTCTTTCCGGTCGGGCTTGATCTCGTCTCCGTGCTGCTAGTACTGAAGAAACAAACGCTCCATTCTGTCGTCTTTTATTTGTGTAGTCAAATAAAAGGTTCGTTTTTCTCTTTGATTGTTTTACGGTTTGGGGACAGAACCGGAGCACTTTCCCGTCTCTGACCGGAGGAGCAGCAGCAGGAGCTCGGCGGAGGAGAGAGAGGCAGGCGGAGAGCGCCGAGCATCGGCTGGATGCAATACAAAGGTAACGAGGCTCCTCTGTGAGCGGACTGCTTGTGTTGTCAGTGGAGACGGAGGAACGGTGTTTTTGCTACGGAGAGCAGAGGATGTGAATCGCCAGTGAGAGCGTGATGGCCGAGCAGGAGGCGCTCTGTTGCAGCAGCATCGAGCAAAATGTCCCCGGGTCCTGGTTTGAGGAGTGAAAGCAGAGTGGCTATCCTTCGTTCCGCAGACTCCATTACGCACCAGCTGCTGCTCCTAAATGCGTTCATTCCTGTTTCCGCTCTGTTCCCGTTCACGCTGTGAGAGGATGGCTGGCTGGCGTTGAGGAGAACCAGTGTCGGCCCCTCGCTGGCTTCTGGATCGCGTGTTCTTCCTGCGGCAGAACCACGGACAGCGACGATGACTCGGCTGCGCAGGAAAGCGCTGGTGGCGCTTTTCCTCTTCACGCTCTTCATTTTTGGGACCATGATGGGCCTGAGGACGCTGAAACCCAGCGACGGCTTTTCGGACCTGGCTCCTGGTATGGATTTCATCGGGGAGAGGTCAGAGAGGAGGCGGCTGGATGTGAAAGACGTGGTGGTTTCCCCAGGTCAGTTCCACATGAGCAGCAGCGACACGAAGGTGGTTTTCACCAGATCGGACCGGGAGTACAGCATATTCTACGACGTCCACATCTTCTACTACCTGTGGTACGGCTCTCCCAGCGTGGACAACAAGTACATCCACTGGGATCACGTGCTGGTGCCACACTGGGACCCAAAGATCGCAGCCAGCCATGCTCAAGGAAAGCACACGCCTCCGGATGACATTGCCTCGAGTTTCTACCCCGAGCTGGGACCCTACAGCTCGAGGGACCCGAAGGTGCTAGAGTCACACATGGCCCAGATAGAAGCGGCCGCAGCGGGTAAGCACTGTTGCAACATTGGCTCTGTGTGTATGTGACAGAGTCTCGGCTCTTTGAATGCAACGAAGCATGTTCATGTTGAACTATCATAACTAAAAGTATCCAGATTAAATGTAAAATATAAAGTTTCCAGTGCTGTGAAGAGTAAAACAGTGTTGTCCTCTATTCACGGTGAACTAGAAGAATGCAGTTTCATTTACTATGCATGAATATGCACCATAACGCTGCTGATCAGGTTTATTCACGCGTATCTCGGTCCGTTTGGTCTGCAGCACTAGTCCTGTGGGGCTGTGGGAGTATGTTAGAGGGGCACCGTGTTCACAGGCTGCACTTTCTAAATAAAATGCCTCTTCCACATGGATGGATGAACACACTGACTCTATGCAAACATGCAAAACTTCAAGATAACAAGTTTGCTTAGAGATGGTGATAAAACACCAGTGTCTGATCAGGAGATTTACATGGTAAATATTGTTTCATCAATATTACAGAAAGTTCCCTCTAATTAAAATAAAAAAAGCAAACCAACATGTGTAAATTTGAGCATCTTCAGTGCCACAGTCTCTCACTTCCATCTGGTAAACCTTGTTTCACTCTCGCTGCTCTCCTTCTGTCACAAATCTCCACCGTCTTCATTTCTCTTGTGCAAGCTTTACTTGGTCCTAAGGACCCCAAAGCGCTTTACACTATACACAATCACTACAGTGTATAGTGTATACAGTGGCTACACTACACTACAGTGTAGCCACAGCCACCCTGGGGCGCACTGACAGAGGCGAGGCTGCCGGACACTGGCGCTACCAGGCCCTCTGACCACCACCAGTAAGCAACGGGTGAAGCGTCTTGCCCAAGGACACAACGACCGAGACTGTCGGAGCCGGGGCTCGAACCGGCAACCTTCCGATCACAAGACGAACTCCAAACTCTTGAGCCACGATCGCCCTTTATTACAACTCAAAGGTTGCAGTTCACAGCACACCCGCTGCAAGCTCAACACAACCAACAACCTGAACACAGGACCCAGTACAATATTTAAGGCTACGTCCACACTAGGGCTGCCACAAACGATTATTTTGATAGTCGACTAGTCACCGATTATTTTTGCGATTAGTCGACTAATCAGATCATCATCCACTGGACGTAAAACTACAGCTTATATAACTATCATTAGCTTACAGCTTTAAGCTTTTAAGGTGCTAACTAAAAATAAAGACAAGATGATAGTTTATTCAATTTTAATGAAATCTGCAGATTGTTTCGGTGAAGTTTAATAAACTCCTTGCTATCTAAAATATAACAGGACACCGGGGTATATTCTCCAGCATCTCACACTTCTGATAATCAGCTGTCTGCTTGACGTTTATTCAGCTGTGTAAAAACTATAACTTTAATCTCAGCCAAACCGATTTACTCAGGAACAAATAAAATATTAAAAAAAAAAAACAACATCTTCAAACAATAACATTTTAAGTTATCTAAGTGACTCATATATCATGTTTAACCTGAGTAGCGAAAGACGGCGGTGGGTTTGAAAACAATTTGCCGGGAGTCCGGTGTTCTCACGGCTCTAGTGAGCCTAGCCCCCGGCTAGCTATCGAGCTAGTGGGTAACAGACGTCTCCGAAAACGTCGGAGCGCTTTTGAAAATATGTGGTGTCCTGATAAACTGAGCAGATATTTGAGGTTTACACAGCTACATTCTCCCTGAAAATATGTTAAACGTTTATTTTGTGACCCAGAAAGAATAATAAGAGTAACATTAAAACTAACTAGCTGCCGCCATTGTTGGAAACTGAGCTGGGCCGCGCTATGAATTCTGGGACACAGCTGCTTCTTCTTCGGGGTTTAACGGCAGCTGGCATCCTTGTACATGCAGTGCTGCCATCTTCTGTTTCAGTCCATTATTACACTCTTAAATCCTGCTACTTATTCCTGCGTCTTTTGTGATCTTACAAAGCTTCAAACGACGCGTCGACTATTAAATCAGTCGTCGACGATTTTGATAGTCGACGTAATCGTGACTAGTCGACAAATCGTGGCAGCCCTAGTCCACACTAATGCGTTTTTAAACGAAAACACATCGTTTTCTCTCCGTTTTGGCCTCCCGAGACGCCGCTCTCGAAAACGCACACATTTCAAAATGGAGCTGCCCCGTCGCAGTGTGGACACACGAAAACGCAGACTTTCGAAAACGATGACGCATGTTGGTCATGTGATGCAGTCATGTGGCCAATTAAACAAAGATAGCGGAGTGCATTATACGGCAGTTGTTTTGATTGCTCTCAATTTTGACAGCCCTAAAAAAGATGAATATCAGTTTGTACGTGCTCCAGATAGCTTTTCTTTAATTCTCGCTCGTTTTTGCGCAGGACTGGAACGTAAGCGTTTTGGGCCGACTGTGTGGATGCCAAACGTTTTCAGACGAAAACGCCGTTTTCAAATCTATCCGGGCTAGTGTGGACGTAGTCTAAGTCGGGGGGGCATGATTGCGGATACACGGAACCGCAATCCACGCCCGCCACATACCCCCATCGCCCGACTGAGGCCAGGGAGCCATCCGGCCAAACCTAACCCCCTCCTCCCGCGAGCGGGAGAGAGACCGTCGGCGTCCCCAACAGGGGGGTGTGAGTTCAGGTGGTCGCCCGCGGCTCCAGCGGCGCTGGCGAAGCTGGTCCGGAGGTTGGTCGCATGGCAGGTGGTCGCAGCTCACAGGCGGCTGGGCTGACGTAGGATCAATTGGCGCGCCGGCCTCTGGTGGAGATGAGGCCGGTCTGGCCAGCATGCCGCCCTCAGACTTGGCGGGGCAGTCGCACGGCACGCCCTCCGGCCGAGCAGGCTCCTCCTCTTCCGCTGCTCCCGGCTGGAGCAGCTAGTGGTGGGCGGATCCAAATATCGATTATACCAATGCCAAGTTGGCGGATCGATACTAGCCTGGTGAGATCGATTCTTTAAGTTCCGCTCTTGTTTGCGGTGCTGTCGTTTTGGCAAAGACGAAACAGCCAGCGACTCGCTGCACCTGTGTCAGCGCAGAGCAGGCACACTTTGCTCCCCTCCTACCTCTTGTGTTTAGATGGTGCGCTCTCACGTGACGTGCCTTAGACGCGTTGGGGGTTGTTAAGTTGTTTACATATTATTTATATTTTTATCAGCTCTTATTGTTGTTGAGAATTTTAATTGTAAATTTTGTATTATAGTTTCTCAACAGTGCTTGTTTAGATTTTTTAACTGGTTTGCGCAATTTATTGTAACATTTTTATTAAAAAAAGAAAAAGATAACTAAACCGCCACGGCAGACCCGATGGCATTTTCATGCTTCACAGCATCATTTATTCTTACAATGATCACACGGCTGTGTGGCACGGCTACAGTACATTCTGCTGCAGCTCTCCCGCTGCCAGCCGTACACATCACTATCAACAACAACACAAGCAGAGCACAGGTTTTAAGCCAGAGAGGCGTGATTGTAGACGCGGTGCAGGTGAGTCCATCTCACCTGCCCTGGCATCGCAGAGCAGCCACAATAATTTCTACTTTGTCCTAATTATGTCCTGGGTTTTAACTATTTAATAATGAAAAAGGAAACATCACAAAAAACACTTAAGGTCATAAAAATAAATTGAGATTTAGCAATTCAATGGCGTATCCACCTTATTTATTGAGTATCGGCGATACTGGCCCTTATGTACTTGATATGGGATCGATACCAAAATATGGAGTATCGCACACCACTAGGAGCAGCTCCTCCACCTCTGTCAGGTGCGGACCCTCACGCACCTCCTCTGCAAGCAGGCGCAAACCCTCGCGCAGCTCCTCCCCTTTCTCCTCCTCCTCAACCAGCAGGCACGGATCCTCACGCTCCGCCTCCTCTTCCTGCGACGGCTTGGCAGGTTCCTCCCGCGCTCTCCGTGCACTGACCTCCAACTCGGGCTGAGCAGTTGGGTAAGCTGTTGGTGGACCCAGTGGTTGCTCGGTGGCCCTCCTCCGGGGAGCAGGAACAGGCGCAGGCCCCAGCCGGGTACAAGCCGCTCCCACCCCAGGAGTGGGGATGGGTGCGGTGGCAGGTCCTGGCTGGTCGCAACCAGTGGGGGTGGCGGCCATGTTGGCCAGGACTGCATCTGAGCTGCCAGACTCGCGATCCTCTGCGTGCGGCGCTCAACCAGGTCCTCCAGTTCTTCCTGCCAGCACCACAACACTGCCGCCTGCTCCTGCTATGTTGCCACCATCTGGGTCAGCTCCGGCTGGCCCGCGGGTCTGCTGTGTCCCCGTCCTGGGTTTCAGCACCGCTGTAACAAACCCACAGCAGACCCGGGTGCATGTTCACGCTTGGCAGCATACTTTATTACAACTCAAGGTTGCCGTTCACGACACACACCGCCACCGCGGGGTGACTGCTTGCACACGGCCAACCACCGGACCAGCGGCGCTGGCACCTGAACTCACACCTCCCTGTTGCTGGACCAGGGGTGGGGACGCTGTCGCTCCGGGCCGATTTTCCCTCTCCCGCTCACGGAGGGAGGGGAGTAGGTTCGGCCGGATGGCTCCCTGGCCTCAGTTGGGCAATGGGGGTATGTGGCGGGGCATTGCCTGCAGTGCTGTGCAGGGAAGGCGGACACACCTGCACGGCATCCGCAATCGTGCCCTGCCGACTTAAGTATTGCACCGGGTGCTGTGATAGTGGTTGTTGTTATGTTGAGCTGCAGCTCTGTGTGTGGATGTACAGCAACCGTCAAAGCATTAATAAAATATGCTGCAAACCATGAACGTGCACCCGGGTCTGCTGTGGGTTTGTTACAGGAGCACTGACTGGAAGTTCTGATATCGCCTGTTTTTCGCTTGTCTGAATCTCATTCACTACAGTGAGAGCTAACTGTACAGTCTTCATCCTCCTTTCCTTTTGCTTTGCTGTCTTTGAAGGAGTGCTGGTTTTGTCCTGGTATCCTCCAGGGGTGGGGGACGACCACGGGGAGCCCACAGAGGACCTCGTTCCTACCGTTATGGACGCTGCCCACAGGCACAGCATCAAGGTAACTGGTGAGACAACCGGTATGTTTTCCCCTTTCTGACGATTTACTGAATTTCTAGATGGCTTGCCAGTGTTTCCTGACTGTTAATGTTAAGAACAGTATTGATTTGAATCTCTTAAAAATCAGCTTTGTGGTCACACTTTGACTTTGTGATTATTTAGACATCATCAACCTGAAGAGCAGAAAGATAACACTTAATAAAAAGAATTGATGAACGTGTAGAGGGGTTAGAGTCTAGAAGACTTTAGAAGACTTTTAGAGTCTTTTAGAGTCTTCCAGATAAGTATCAAGGCTGAGGATACACTG
The DNA here is from genome assembly GCF_964374335.1 of Astatotilapia calliptera. Lineage (NCBI taxonomy): Eukaryota > Metazoa > Chordata > Actinopteri > Cichliformes > Cichlidae > Astatotilapia > Astatotilapia calliptera. Next base: position 36,353,098 of record NC_137442.1, on the reverse strand, counting down.
TACAAGTCCTGTATCTATAATGTGATTTATATCATGCTTTATAAATATGGAGGCACAGAATAATGACAAACATGCTAAAAGTAAGAGTACTTACATACTCTAAGTATTTACGTAGTTGCATATACGTACACAGATATACGTATATGCAGCTGAGAAGGTTTAGAAACACATTTCAGTGTCTGTAGGTGCAGAAATATTGGACGTGGTCAGAGTGACAGATTATTTTAAAAGGTTTTCTTTTTGTACCCAAACATTAATGGCCCGCATTCTGTCACTCGCCAAAGAGCCAAAAGCAACTCCGGTTACCTTGAACATAGAACAGGTGTTACACATCGAATATACTGAAATACTCGAATACCTCAAACTAGTATCTGCAGAAACGCAGTGTGAGTGAAGAATTCAGCTGTGACATTGATTTTGTTGATTAGGTATTTCCAGTGTTGGGAAGGTTACTTTTAAAATGTAGTAGTAGTATTTATTTATTGTCATTGTCAAGAACAATGAAATTGCGTTTGGGGCTTCCATACAACCCAAAAAAAGAAGAAAATAATAAATACCCCTTAAAACCCAAGTGTACATATTTATTATTATTATTATTATACTCCAATGCAATAAGACAATCCTTAGCAATAATGTTCGTAGAAATTCAGACAAAGACCTGAGAAACATGACAAAATACAACAATGCAACCCGTTCAATATTATTGTACTGTGAGATATGATATCAGATATGATAGTTATCTATTTAAGAAAGAGGGGGGGGGCAGGAGGGGGAAGAGAATAAAAATATGATGTACTCCACTACAGATTACAGATTACATGCCCCAAAATGTATTCTGTAACGTACTCTGTTACGTTACTCAATGAGAGTAACTGATTCTGAATAATTTGGATTACTTAATATATTATCATGCTTTTTACAACTACATGAATGTTGCTGTGATTTATTACTATTACTGAAGGTTACTCGCCATTTTTGCAGTGATCTCGTATAGAAATCAGGTCCGCGGCTCCGAGCCGTGGTAAAGGGGCCTCTGACTAATACGTCGGGTTCGTGTCGGCTCGTAGCCGAAAACTAGCTTCACTTTGTTGTCTGGGTCAACTTTGCTAGTGAGAGACAGAGAGAGGCGTTGAAAGGCTGCTCATACGGAGCTTATTGTTTCAGAGGAAACAGTCGAGTCTTAACAGCTTACTCACAGCTGGGCTTCACTGCCCATCAGGCTACACTCTTCAGGGCGATGCCTGTAACACTCTGCCTGTTGCCTTCATATTAAATCATTTTTGGATAATTATTTTAAAAAATGTTTCTTCACGTCATTATGCGGCCGCGAGTAGAGGTGACGTGGGCCTGAGACTGAGGCACAGACATTAGAGCCTCTTAATGTGTGTTTGTTTGGGTTTCCACCAGCTGGAAACCAAAAACAGAGAGGACATAGCCGAACATATGAAACAGGAGAAGACCGCTGTGTAATCCATTTATTTCAGCAAAGTAACTGTATTCTGAATACCACCTTTTTAAACGGTAACTGTAACTGAATACAGTTACTCATATTTTGTATTTTAAATACGTAACGGCGGTACATGTACTCTGTTACTCCCCAACACTGTGTATTTCACTGTGAACGTGTCACTGCATATACTGCTCTTAGACGCTCGCACACTGGGGGATGAGCCTGCTGTGCTAACAGAGAATTACAAAGTAAAATTCACTTGTGTATTCATTGATCATATATATTATAACATGCTGTTGAAGATCTTTGAGGTATTCCTACACAAAGCATATATGTGAACCACTGTGAACTGCTTTGTGTTTGCTAGGTTTGCCTCAGTGTGCTCGTCAGTTTTCCCTCCGTCTGTTCTTGAAAGTCCAGTTTTTCAGCGTTCACTCCACAAACAGTAGCTTGCAGGTAAACCGTGTGTGAAAAGCATGTTTTCTGCAGTCAGAGGGCCTAGTTAGGTTCTCCCTCCCAACACAGGCGGAGTGTCATCAGGTTTTATTGTGGCCATGGCTTTTACGTGACCCACAATTGAGATTTAACAAAATATAGTCTTTATTCATTTCAGAGTTTGGCGCCTATGTTCACCCATAATAACCTGTAAAATCTATCCGAGACTACAAATTTACAGCTTTTATTGAAAATTCATTTATTGCACTGTACGAAGAGTTAGTCCTTTATTTGTTTGTTTGTTTTGGTTTTTTGTGCAAACGACATATAAAAAACATGTATATAATTTTGTCCTTTCGAGGCTTTCTAATATTGACTGCTGCCTGTCCATAATTTAAAGACTACTGAACATTGTATTGGTGATTATAGCTTGCAGTCAGTAGCATTTATTTATTAACAAAATGAAGAGTCCGTCCTCCTTTTCTCAGGAGTTACTGTCAGCGATGTAGACCTCCTCATCCAAAGTGTGCCACAATGTTCCAGCAGCAAGCAGCCAGTGCTGGCAGTGAGAAGCATTACACTGCAACAGTATTAGACAACATCAGTCAAATGAAAGCACAAAATGAGCCGTTTCACTTGAACTTTGCTTTTACACTTTAACAGAAATAAGAACTACAGCCTAACCTTTAACTGCATGATCTCGGGTGCATCGGCTGCTTAAAGCCCTCCTTCGCCATCATTACCATTTACAGTCCAGCTGTCATACGAGTTTAATGAGCGAGTGCTCGTTTTCATTTGTTGACTTTTCGGCAAACATCACCAGATGCTTGTATCTCCTCCTCATCATAGCAAGGTTGTCCTCAGCTGTGTCTTTTTGCCTCAGGTCTGTTGTGTCCACCTTTAGCAGCTTTCTTGCAAAGCATTGTGCTGGAGGTCACTGAAGGAGCTTCCTCTTTACTGCGCTGCCATCAGAGGCTGGCATTCACCTCTCAGACATGTCTCAGCTTTTCTCTTTCTCAGCTCCAACTGAAACAAGGTCAGAGCTCCTTTAGCACTAGCGGCTGTCAGATACCATAAAGCCATTAAATGTTGAAGGTGCTCGAGACAGCAGTGGCAAAATGAGCAGAGCCCCGTGTGGAGGACAGAAAAGCTTTCTCTTGGTCTACTTTTCATGCTTCCTTATATGGAAGTCTTAGTTTGAGAACTGGGTCTCTTTGTGAGTGTTAGTCAGACTTACACAACAGTGTGTATCTCACAGCTGACCTGAGCACTAATGCTTTCATGATTCAGTGCTCCAGAGCTGCTGCTAACAAAATACAAGTTTATCTGTGTTTGCTTTCTCTGCACATGTCATATGCATATGTTTGGGAGCTGCTTGTCCTGTGATGCAATGAAAAAGACGCAGCAGGAAACTGTCTGCCCCTCTGCCACTATATGAACGTGTCACAGAAATGACATTTTACAGACACAGGATCCCCTCCAGTGTTACACAATCTAACTAACCTCCTAACTATTGAGCTGGGTGCTATGTTGCTAAATAAAGTGCTGGCATTGACACTGTCTGGAAACTGGAACGGCAAAATAAAAGCTGTACTGACAAACAGTCTACAGCTGCTTTTCATGAAGCTTTAAGGCTCAATAAGCAAAATGGCCTTGTGCAGAATATAGGATGCTTTAGGTGATCAGCACCCAACTTAGACTCCATCCCCTGAGCTGGGCCTTTATGTGTAGAATGTTCTCCCTGTGTCTGTGTGGGTTCTCTTCAGGTACTCCGGAGAGAACCCACATGCAGTTAGTGGGGTTTGGTTCATTAGTGATTGTGGTGTGAATGTGGTAGATGGGAAAGTTTCCATCCCCTCACGGCACTGAATTGGATAAGCGGAGGATGGATGGGTGGATGCATGGACGGAGGGAGGGATGATGAATGAATAGAACATGGATGTAGGGAGGGAGGGATGATGGAGGGAGGATGGATGGATGGACGGAGGGATGATGGATAGATGGACGGATGGATGGAGGGAGGGATGGATGGAGGGATGATGGATGAATAGAAGATGGATGGAGGGATGATGGATGGGTGGATGCATGGATGGATGGAGGGATGATGGATGGATGGACGGAGGGATGATGGACGGATGGATGGAGAGAGGGATGATGGACGGAGGATGGATGGAGGGAAGGATGATGGATGAATAGAAGATGGATGGATGGAGGGATGATGGATGGATGGATGGACGGAGGGATGATGGAGGGAGGATGGATGGATGGAGGGATGATGGATGGATGGACGGAGGGATGATGGAGGTCGGATGGATGGATGGACGGAAGGATGGAGGGAGGATGGACGGATGGATGGAGGGATGATGGATGAATAGAAGATGGATGGATGGATAGAGGGAGGGATGATGGATCGATGGATGGACGGTTGGATGATGGATGGATGGATGGATGGAAGGGTGGATGGATGGAGGGAGGGATGATGGAGGGAGGATGGATGGATGGACGGATGGATGGAGGGATGATGGATGAATAGAAGATGGAAGGATGGATAGAGGGAGGGATGATGGATCGATGGATGGACGGATGGATGATGGATGGATGGATGGAAGGGTGGATGGATGGAGGGAGGGATGATGGAGGGAGGATGGATGGATGGACGGATGGATGGAGGGATGATGGATGAATAGAAGATGGATGGATGGATAGAGGGAGGGATGATGGATCGATGGATGGACGGATGGATGATGGATGGATGGATGGAAGGGTGGATGGATGGAGGGAGGATGGATGAATAGAAGATGGATGGATGGAGGGATGATGGATGGATGACGGAGGGATGATGGACGGATGGATGGAAGAAGGGATGATGGAGGGAGGATGGATGGATGGACGGGTGGATGGAGGGAGGGAGGGATGATGGATGGATGGACGGCTGGATGGAGGGATGATGGATGGATGGACGGATGGATGGCGGGATGATGGATGAATAGAACATGGATGGACAGATGGATGAGGAATATGTCTCTGTCTACAATGTGTCGTCTCTCAAGACAGTCAAAACCCTTTAACTGGAACTTGATCAGTCAGGCTAGAATCAAAAGTACTGATGTCATCAGGACATCTTCACACTGAGCCAACACCTCTCTGTTACAGAGCTGAGGACGCCTTTGTGCCCAATATCTAGAATAAATATCTACATTTAACCTACAATGACAAAACCAACTCAAAGTGCTCTGACTAAATCGAGTTTGTGCGATTGTCTCTACATTGTGACTGATGAGACTACAAACCATTATACACATTTAACAATTAAATGATCTGACAAACACATTTGTGTCATTTTCTGCTCATTTTATTTCCAAATTAAGAAGCAAATTCTGTGAGTAATTATGAAGATAATCACTCTGTCACTCTGTTTCTGAACAGCCTCCTCAAAGATCTACAAAAAGAAGCGAGAACGCTTTTGTTACTTTCTAAACGTCTCAGCGCGTGACCGGAGCCGCTCGATGCTTTTAGCTCTGCTTTTAATAGCTCCACAACGGCTGCTACAAAAGTCGCGTCACCCTTTTCCATCACAAACTGAAGCATGTATTTGGATCCAAATATGCGACACAGGTCTTTGTACATTATGATGTACAAGTTTTTTACAGTTTTTAGAGGAGTCAAGTCTCCCCCAATCTTCTCTCTTATATCAGTCACTATCTGCTGAAAATTCAGCTTTACAGCAGTTGTTTGTGTTTTCTCAGAAACGTGAGCGACTAAATTTGCAAGACACAAAGTGAGAAAGGTATCGGTCTCTGCGGGCGTAGGAAGCGCCCCAGACGAGCACTGCGGGGCGTCGCTACATTTTTCTTCACTCTCTGAACTCTCACGGTCAAGATTTTGGACATCAGTGATTTGAAATGCATCACTGTTGCCCTCGCTACCCACATCTCCCTCACCTACACAAGCTGGAGTCTGTGTGCTTTTAAAAGTCTCTGCAGACTCTGGTTTAAAGTCGTCATCTTCCTCAGAGTTTGGCGAGTCAACAATGCTGTAGCTGCGACTCTCACCATCTACAAAAGGGGGAGCTAAGGTCTTTGTAAAGTCCTTTAAAATGTTCGCTACACTGTGAACCATCCCAACAAAGTTTGTTGGGGATGTGGATCTATCTGATTGCAAGGACGTGGACCCTGTGATACGACTCAGGGCTGAGTTTACATTCTTTGCAATCGACACTGAAAATAAAGTCAGTAGTTTGTCTGAGTCACAAGACCGCCGTTGCCCAAAACCCAAGACCCAACCGAAGCAGTAATGAAAGATGTTTCTGAGGCTGGCCTGAATATCATCCTCTGTCACCCTGCAGTCACTGCACCCATCAAGCAGAGGTTCAACCTTCATCCTGAAAAGGGAGAGAAGAGAAACGTAGTCATCTTCCCACACTATCACTGTTTTGTGTGGTAATCACTGGGTTTTTCAACAGGACAATGCTGCAGTACACAATGCCCACAGGACGAGGGACTACTTGCAGGAGAATAACATCACTGTTTGGGACCATCCTGCATGTTCCTCTGATCTGTATATTTTTATATATTTTATTTATTGTTTACTCTATTTAATTTGTAAAATATGTGCACACACACACACACACACACGTAGAAAAATATTTAGTATACACATCCAGAAATGCATATACTATTATATATTGTACATATATTTATTAGTTTCAGATGTAGCCATTCTTGTATTTTGCTTGTTTACATTATTGTATTTTGCACAACTCTGTTGCTTGTGAAGCTCGCACACAAGAATTTCACTCACATGTGCTGTACCAATGTACCTGCACATGTGATGTGACAATAAAAGTGATTTGATCTGATCTAAATCCAACTGAGAAACTTTGGGGATGGACGGCAAAGGAAGTTTACAAAAATGACAACAGTTCCAGGCAGCAGACGCCCTTCATGCTTCATCTTTTGTCTCGTTCACATTTCTTCTTGTTGCAGAGACACCGATGTGTCTCTGCACAAGCTGATGTGAGCAAACAAAGCCCTTTCCACAGTGAATACAGTCTTGCCTCGCTGGCATCATTTCTAACCAGTCAAGATTGTTGACAAGCTGAGCTTGAGCGCCAAACGCTACCACGTTGCTATGGAAACTGTTTACAAAGACCTTGAAGCCTCTTTTTAAAAGATGGAGTGGGCGGCGAGCGTGGGCTGTTCACGGCTCGACAGCTCTCTCCCTGCTTCGCTGTTTGAGACCTGCAGCAAAACAAGCGTAGCACAGTTGTTTCAGGCTGACAGAGAGCATCCATCAGTCAGCTCACACTCCTGCCACAGAACAAAACACCCTGCTGTCTGTGAAGGCATGAAGTTATACCACTATGGTGGAGAGGTACATACTCTGTTTAGGTTATAGCTGTTACTCAGTCACCTGATTGTGTTGGCAGACGTGGTGACGGTCCAGGCCATGTCTGCTGCTCCTCCCTCTCTGTCCCAGCATGCTCAGCATGCAGCCAGAGAAACTTGGGCTCTGCCTGCTGTTCTCTATCCTTCTGTCTCTACAACAGAGGAAACACTCCCCTGCTTTTCTTTCTGTGTGTTTATCAGCAGGTAATGTTCTGCATGAATGAAAGCATGCTCAGACTTTGTTCTGCCAGCTTTCTTCACTGTGTCCACCTCACGTTTCCTGAGCTCAACACATGTGGTGACACATTAGTGTAAAACAGCTGGTTCAGAATAATCACTGTAGTCGTGTCTTTGTGAAACCAAAGCAGTTTTGTAAGAAGGATAAATGTATCAGGCATGTTTCCAACATTTTACTAATAACTTACCCACTGACTTAAACTCAAACTACACTTCCTCTGTTTATCAGCAGCTCTTTGCAGCTACTTGTTACTGTTCAAAGCACATCTTTCATGGTTCATCAAACACAGCACAGCTACAGTTACAATGTTTCAAACAAGGACAGCAGACAGCATTGGCATGATGTTAAATAGTTTGGTAATTAGGCAAACACACGTTTAAGATGTGGTATCTGCAGAGAGGGTACGCAGTGACAGCAGAGATGCTGCAGCTCGCTGCCATGATTACAGGTACTAACTCAGTCTTTCCTCTTTTCTGGCAGTTCATAAGAAACAGAAAAGAAACACTTTCACCTCTTTAACTATTCTTTCCCAGGTCTTTGTGGATTCAGGTGCTGCTTTTCAGTAACGTCTGTATTGTCATGTGTTCATGCACAGGTGGCTTTTCACATACAGCCATACAAGGGCCGGACGGACCAGAGCATGTATGACAACATCAAATACATTATTGACAAGTAAGCTGTTTTTCTGTGAGTCCCATTACCTCTGAATGATCAAGCTGTCTGTGTCAGTTGGTGCTAACATTAAAAGCCCACACATGTGATGGAACATGAACCCTGATAGATGAGGAACAAGTCATTAAATATAAATGCCCAGACTGTGCTGTCACAGGTCAGCAGGTTTCTGCTCCTTCAACTGATTAAAAATGACTGAAACAAACCTTTGTTCTGCGGTTTCATAGTACTGCAGTGTTTGCAGAAGTCAAGCATCATAGAAAGTCGTTTTTAAAGTGCAATATTATAAGATCATTGGTACAAATCCTTTACTTTTGATTTCCCAAAAATATTGGCACCGATATTTGTGTGAAAACCGCTGCGATGACCATCTGCATATTAGGACACAACCTCGAGTCAGTAAAGCTCATGATGTGTTAGACTCCAACATGTTAAACACACCATGAAAAAAGTGTAGGCATCAGACGCAGACCCGTCCGCACGTTCATGCTTTGCAGCATCTACCTCTTTATTCACAGTTGTTGTTACGAACACGGCTGCAGCTTTTCAGCTCGCACACAAACATACACATGAACAACGACAATATTAAACAGTCAGCACAGAGGCGTGCTGACTGACTTTTGAGGCGTGATTGCAGATGCCGTGCAAGTCGCGGTGCCGCCGACACCCCTGCAGCGGCACCGCAGACCACACCCCGCCACAACAAGGTTTGGACAAAATAGGCGTCTAGGCTGGTGTACTGACCCTGGATCAGCTGACCAGAGGACCCATGAAGTGTCTGATTTCCTGTCCTGTTTATATGTTAGACAGCTCACATATATTTGCAAAGTGAACCAGAAAGACGCTTCAGAAACATGCTGTGATTCGTTCATTTGGTGGCACCGCCCTCCTTATAAATCACATCAACCGCCCCTCCCTGAGCCTGGTTCTGCTGGAGGTTTCTTCCTGTTAAAAGGGAGTTTTTCCTTCCCACTGTCGCCAAAGTGCTGCTCATAGGGGGTCATATGATTGTTGGGTTTTTCTCTGTATGTATTATTCTAGGATCTACCTTTCAGTATAAAGAACCTTGAGGCGAGTGTAGTTGTGATTTGGCGCTGCATCAATCAGATTGAATTGAACTGAATACAGCAGCTTAACACGTCTCATTTTTCTCAGGTATGGAAAACATGGCGCCTTCTACAAATTCAAGTCGAGCACCGGGCGAGTACTGCCTCTGTTTTACATCTACGACTCCTACCTGACACCGCCCGAGTCCTGGGCAGAACTTCTGACAGCTAAAGGCTCCCGCAGCGTTAGAGGCACGCCTTACGATGGGATTTTTGTTGCACTCATTGTCGAGGAACGTCACAAATACGACATCCTAGCCAGCGGCTTTGACGGCATGTACACGTACTTTGCCTCGAACGGCTTCTCGTTTGGCTCGTCTCACCAGAACTGGAAGGCCATCAAGGCGTTCTGTGACGCAAACAATTTGCTGTTCATCCCAAGCGTTGGTCCCGGGTACGTGGATACTGCCGTTCGACCGTGGAACAACCATAACACCAGGAACCGTGTTAACGGACGTTACTATGAGACGTCCCTGCAGGCAGCTTTGTCTGTCCGTCCAGAAATCGTCACCATTACGTCCTTCAACCAGTGGCACGAAGGCACACAAATAGAGAAGGCTACGCCCAAGAAAACTGTGACCCGTTTGTATCTAGATTATCAGCCTAACCAACCAGACCACTACTTGGAGCTAACACGCCAGTGGGCAGAGAACTTCAACAAAGAGAAGGACAAGTGGCTGATGTGAGCGTCAGCTGAGTGGACGGTCTGAGCATCGCTACAACATGATGTTGAGCTCGCTGCCACACCTTTGTGTTCCTCCACACAAAGTTTCCGCTCAGCGCTCTCTTCCTGTTTCGACTGCCTGTCATTTTTGTACATGTTAATAATGACATGCACATGTTGATGCTTCAGGGTCGCAGTGATAAACAGCTAACACTGGTTTTGTGAGTAGTGTGGTTCTGACTACTAAACCCATGTGGATGTGTACAGTAACTCTACTACTCTGTGAGGTTTATGTTGTATTATCCAATGCTCCAGACTGTTCTTTCCTGTCTTTCCATGGTGACAAATTAAACTGTGTGTCTGTTTACAGTTGGACAATCAGTTGCTGATGTGAAAAAGGTCTTAGGCTGCGTTCACACTGCAGGGGAAAGCGCATCAAATCCGACTTCTTTGACCCTCTGCGACCATCTATCCCATCATGGTGTGACGGTGTGAACGGCACAAATCCGATATCTTCAAATCCGATCTGGGTCACTTTGGTATGTGGTGCTGAATCCGATACATATCTGATGTTTTAGAAAGCGACTGCTGTTTGACGGTCACGTCGCATTAAATCCGTCTTTTACGTCACCGACACAAGACAGACGCCGACTATCAGCGCCCGACATGGTGAACGCTTCTATCCAGGGAAACTGCTGGGAAGACAGCGTTGGAGAAACGTGAACATTTTCTTTGTACTGTATAATCTGCAGATTCTGACAGAAATCTGCAGCTAGAAGCAGCGCTCCTCTGAAACAGCAGTAAGGATCATTATTAGGACAAATGTAAATAACAAAACTTTATAACTTAAAGCAAAACTGGGAAACGTGAAGTCTGAAGTCTTTACATTAAGGCCATCAGTCACACATCCTGTTGCTCTGGGTCTAAACAGAGCGTCGTGTGTGACGTCTTCTTTTGTGCACGCGGCCGCTCTGAGCGTTCACACTAGAGCGCGTTTGCTGTCGCATTTTATTTGTCGTGTGAACGAGCAGACAAAAAAATCAGATTTGAGCATCAAGACCTGCAGAGTGAACGTAGCCTAAGAAAGATGTGACGTGAATAAGATGCTCAGTCCAGATGTTTTTTTAAATCACCTAATTTCTTACTAAATTGACTAAAGACACATGAAACCAGAAACTCTTTGTGACAGGGAAGAATCAGTGAGCTTTGAGCTTTTGGTTGTCAGAGACCAAAAGTTATCCAGAGCGTGCAACACCCCAAACTCTTGGTGAGCACATGCGATCATCGGCTGATTGCACTCACTGGTTGTCTTGTGGTTGTCAGTGTGTCTCCAAATAACTGCCATCTAAAATATAAATGCAGATAGACTGCAAGCACATTGCAATCAACCCGAGTTCACTGCAAATGCAACACAGCTTTACATTAGGGATTTGCACAGACCTGGTGTCAGTGTTCAAAGCGACAGCATCATGGCTTTGCTGCACAGAGCGCCATCATTTGGTCTCCAGCCGCCGTTTCCCCAGTGCAGCAGTTCTCTGTTCCTGCTGCTCCAGAGTGGCCAGAGATGAGTCATCACAGCTTCATTCTAACATCTCAGAACTATCGATGTTTACGTTTGGAGTGAGTTTGACAGCTGGGACATGCTTTAGCTGCCTGAGTTTAGATGAGCAGCCAGCCACGAGTCAACAGTCACTACAAGAAAGTTTCCTGTGCCGATGGGCTTTCTGAAAAAGATGCTTCAAAGTTCTGATCACAGAGTCCTACTTGACATAAGCCCCAATATATTTGTCACTCCTTGGAGTGATACTGGAGTAAACTGGGGATCTTTTGCTTCTTAGCCAAATGTGTAAAACACTGCACTATGGAGCCACAGTAGTGAGCTGGTCCTCTAACAATGGCCACTTCTTTCATGTACGTCCATCAGTTACATGTAAGAGCAGGGAGTTAAACGGTCTGTGAAGAAAATCTGAGAGAGTTTAAGAGATAAAAGAGCTGTGATGAGCATCAGGGGCAAAAAAATCAAACTGGGATCGATGGAGAACCTGCCGGTGTCACTGTCGGACACACCAGAGCTAACGGTCAGTGCAGGGGAACATTTTAATGAGGTCATTAAACCTGCTGTGGTTCTCATAATGAGACAGAAAACAGAACAGGGTCGTCTGTCTGGTTCCAAAGGGAGCAGACGTTTCTGAGGACACACAGGACCTCCAGTGATTAAATATTGTAGAAACTTCCATAAAACTAAAACTGATGTTGGTATTTATTAGATATTAACTTGATATGTTTTTATATCTGAGTTTGAGCTGGCACGCTGGACTTCTCCAAGATGCCAGAAATAATCAAGAAATTAATTTCAGGAACAAAAGTTGATGAATAATAAAAAATAAATGACCAGTACTGTCAATTTGAGGCAGTTGTGGTGAAATACATTTGTTAACCAGTGTCTCTCCAAAGCAGCTTTGCTAAACTGTGTTTAGGATATCAAACATCAGCATCTCAGGTCTTTTGGATATTTCCTGCATTTTTCCCCTTTCAGATTAAAAGAAGACACTTTCAAGCTGTTTTTATCAGAATGTGTTTTCATACGGTCTGTAGAGCAGCTTTCATTGTGTAGATGAGGGTTTTTGTGTAATTAACCTGATGGCAGTATTTCGGTGGCGTGCAGTTGGAAGAGGAACACATCAGCAGACAAAAGCCAACCAGCCGACATCCAAGCAGCCCGGCTCGTGTGAAGGACTCACTGGAGCAAAGCTGGTCCCTCAGGACGACCTGTTGCCTGGCTTTAATGGCTCTGCCTGTGCCCATGAAAATGAGACGTTCGTGCTGCTGGCAGTGAACATAAATCGTCGAGCCTCGAGTCACCAATCACTGCAAATGTACAGCGTAGCACTTGGAAGGCAGCGTGCTTCTCTCAGAAGTCTTTGTAGAGAAAAAGGCTGAGAAACAGAAAGAAGGCAAACACGAGGATAACAATACTATTCTTATTTGAATGATTACTGACACTAAACAGTCTTACAGCTCCGGTCCTGCTGGTGTGCTGGACAAACTCATAGAGACGAACAGTTATTGACTTATTGAAGATGGTTTGCCATCTTCTGTAATGCTCTGATTTCTCACCACCAGCACGTTTCATTTATTCCGTAAATGAAATGCACCGGCAGGTCCACACAAAATGTTTCCACCAACCGTCCCCACACACAGCGTTGAGCCATCTTATGTTTACCTGTTAACAGATCTTTAGAGATTTGACACCACATTTTCAAATGTTTAATATTACAGGTTATTACTCTGATTACACACCAAGTCTGATACCACAGACAGATTAACACAGTCATCCACATATTTCCAAATAACTTTGCTACAGTCTCGGTGGTCACATGCTTCCACATGCATGTAAGTGATGTCAAGAGCACCTTTCCCACTGAGATAAGTAATCTCTTTAACTACATAATGACAAGACTGGATCAACCATAGCTAGCTGAGATAAGCTATGTTTTGACAGGGAACAGAGTGAGTGAGCAAAGGCTGTGTCAGAGGACGTCTCAGTGCAGCTAACTCACTGTGAGGATTCAAAAGACTGTTTGAACATCTCAGTGAGAGCAGTTTGAGATGATCTAACATCCTCTGAACATGATGACTCTTATGAAATGGTCAGCAACAACATCCAGGCAGGCTGTCACGTTTAAAGTCTGCTCAGTTGGTACCAAGGAGCCCACAGTAGTGAACCACCACCAGCAGCCTGAACCGTGGGTACAAGGCAGGACGGTGCTGTTCACTCCAGCTGTGGATTGACAGACACCTTGTTGTAAATGAGTTACGGCTGCCGTCCAATCAGCTTGAAGCATTCTGGCCTTTCTCAGAGGTCAGAGGACAACCGCCACTCACTCACTGTTTGCTGTTGTTTGGATGATCCTCTGTAAACCCTAAAGATGATTTTGTGGGAAACCTGAAGACCTGGCCTGAGGGGGGAGTATGACCTGCTCACCGTTACCATCGTCTGCCCGTTCTAAACGTGCTGACATGTGTGGTAAAATTTGTAAATTATGATTATCTGTGTCTGTGTGTTGGCCCTGCGACATGTCCCGGGTGGACCCCGCCTCTCGCCCTATGACAGCTGGGATAGGCTCCAGCGCCCCCCGCGACCCTGAAAAGGATCAGCGGACGCAAATGGATGGATGGATGGACATCTGTCAAAAACATAGATAAATTTAACAACCACGGTGCAGGTGCTTTGATACGGCGCCGTGTGTTCATCTGCTGAAGGACGAGCCATTAATCAGAGTCATCTCTTCTGTTCACAATGTTGTCATAGCAAAAGGCAACATATTACAGGTGTGTGTGTGTGTGTGTGTGTGTGTGTGTGTGTGTGTGTGTGTGTGTGTGAAAATATGAAGGCTAAATCCACCATAGATTTTTTTTCTTTTTAACAAATGTTTTCAAAATATGGGCGTAATTTAAAAATCGACCCTTTATGTCTGTATTGTGTTAGTTTGTCGTGGTCTACAACAGTTGATGGACTCTTCAGTCTACATCCTTTTTCTTTAGTTTTCCCAGAGTTAACGTCACAGATGCAAGAGCGCCATCTGGTGGAGCTCAACAGCTCCATGAACACGATTCAGTGCAAACGATAAAGCTGCTGCATCGCTGACACGCTGGATAGAAGCAGTGCACCTCATCAGTCTGGATTCCAGATTGGAGACAACTAATCTTTTTCTTTCCTCCACAGCCTCAACTACACACGATAAGATGATGATCAAATGAATGTTTCACTGAAACTGAGATATACTGACTCCTACATATCGATAAATGACTGCTGTTCCTTTGTGATGCGTTGTCATCAAACTAATTAAAACTGTTTTGAATGAATAATCACAGTCGATGTTATCAGAGTTTTAAACTGTAGTTACATAGAAAGGGCATAACACACACAAGAGTGGAAGCATATACACCACGGGAACGTCCAGAGAAGAACAAAAGCAAAAGTCCTGTAGCAACATGGAAGTGTCGAGTACAGAGGGATTCACCAAAATCTGTATCTAAGGTTGCTGGACCATATTCTTGTACTTTGAATGAGCAGAGCAACCTGGGCTCTCATTACACCTGCAGCAACTTTCTCTTTTTCAATGGAATAATCATAATAATAATAATAAATCAACTTTTTGATGATGTTCTTTGTCCAGCACCTGTATATTAGAGTCCTCCCTCTGTCGTGTTCGAGGGCTTCGGAGGTTCTGCTGATGGTTTCAGACGTCATTTCCAAATGATCCGAGTCATCGTGGTTGTTGTAAACCAGGCACGGCTGCAGGAGCTGAACCGCCGACTACAGACTATACACAATAGCTTCAGCTTGCAGAACTCGCTCCATCCATACATCAGTATTAAAATATCAAATATGTAAGGGACTATTTTCAGTCCTGTCCTGGTGATTTTAGGAATTGTTGAAGGACCAGGACGAACAAGCGTGCTGACAAAAGTTTCTACTTTATTATGATCATAAATGGTCGCCACATTACAAAGTTATGAAAAGTTGGTGATGCTGTTAAAACCAACTCTACAGCTCACAAAGAAGAAACACGAGTAAACAGGATAAAATCAGAGTTTAAAGCAGCTGTTCAGAGTTGGTGTCTTTCAGCCCCCGTCTACAACAAGCCCTGTCTCTTCAGATCCTCGTAGGTCTTCTTGTTGACCACGTTTCCACTGGAGTCCTCGTACTCTTCCTGAAAAGCACATCAGCAAAAGCAATTAGCAGCTACACCACAACAAAACACAAATGTCTGCTGAGTGTTGGTACCTCTGTGTCTGGCTGCCACCGCTCTGATGCTTTCTGGGACTTGAGCTTTGCCCACACTACAGTGACATAAAACACATAAATACATTAACATCTGAACACGAGCTGCATTCAGAATCTGCTCCAATCAACTCACAGGACACAGCATCCTCGATCTGCGTGACGTTGGCAAAGTGAGCGGTGTTGGGGATTCCCAGGCAGCGCATCCCGTGAGCG
This sequence comes from Astatotilapia calliptera, assembly GCF_964374335.1. NCBI lineage: Eukaryota > Metazoa > Chordata > Actinopteri > Cichliformes > Cichlidae > Astatotilapia > Astatotilapia calliptera. The sequence goes on along the minus strand of NC_137442.1, from coordinate 36,337,142 downwards.
TGTCTCCACTCCTTTAAACAAACATGGAAGTTCATCAACCTTTAAACGCCCCCACAGTCACTGCCAACCACGAGAAAACAACAACAGCAACATACTGCAAAGTGCCTCTGGAAGGCCTTGGGTCCTCTGTAAGTGTAGTTTCCACAGATCTCACAGTTGTAGTTGATGTTCAGCCCGTGCAGTTTATAGAGCCAGTATGGAATTGGCTGCAGGAGTGACAAACACACACGGTTACTGCGGGTGATCAGGTAGACAACAATGAAACATGTTATTTAAAAGTAGCCGTGACATTAAAGTGAGAGCGTGTCCTCTGAGGGATCTATCAGCGTCACGTAACAGCAGCGCAGGCTGCGTGTGGATCGACACGACTCGCGTTAACACATGCAGATTTCACACATGCGTGTTACTGAGGCAGTAACGGTTACTCTGTGCAGGTGTGTCTGCAGCTTTACCTTGCCGTCCCAGCCCAGTGGCAGGTTCTTGGGGTTGTAGATGATCTCGTTGTCTTCGTCTTCGCTCTCGCTTTCACTGACCTGCTCTTCCTCCTCCTCCTCACGCTCCTCTCCGGTCCTGGCCTGCTTCCTTTGCACGTTCTCATGAGTGAGCTGCCTTTGCTCCTGTAGCCACATACGCAACATATCAACATGTGGTTTCCTCACGAAGCCGGCTCGAAACACGAGCTCCAACAGCAGCATTAACACATCCAGACTCACCCCAAGGATCTCCACGTACTCGTATACTTGAGCTTCCAGGAAGGCGATTTCCTTGTTCCGCTCTGTGTCTCTGTTGGAGTGACGTAGGAAAGCATTAAGAACTACATACCGAACACTTTGATGAGACGTTATGAGGACGTGACATTCGAGGGACAGTTTTACACTCTTACTTTTTAGGTCCCTTTGCTTTGGGGTTCTTGGCAAACAGTGAAGGATCCAGTGATTCCAGGGACTTGCCTTTGGTGCTGAAGAGCCTCTGAGCTCTCTCCTCCAGGGTCCTGAACACAGACACATTCAACCATTAACTGCTGCCTACCAGCTGCCAGAACACCGACGTCCTTTTGACTCTGTTACAAGGCCCCAACTAGACTTTTGTACTGTGCCGTTTTAAACATGTCTCAACAAACACACTTGGCAAACACTAAAGACAGTTTCTGTCAGCTGCTTTGTTTTCCAGGTGCACAGCAGGCAAAACGTCCGACTGACCCACAGAGAGACGGCTTCAAACCAGCCGACAGGTGGGGTCAGCAGCTCTCTGCAGCTCTTTGTCATCCTCCTTGTCCACAGAGGTCACCACTCGATGGCTCTGCATATTTCATTTGGGTTTTTTGATGCTCTTTGTGGTCTCAAACTGGGCTCTCACTATACTAAGGACGCACGGCGTGAGGTTATCTGTAGTTCACAGATGATTCCCTGTCCCCACAGAGCTGGTTTTCCAGTAATATTCTGCTTGGAATATGAAAACAATCAGCCTTTAATGCTGTAGAAAGTGAGTTATTACCCTGCTCCTGTCATGTTTCTAGAAGCTTACCCTCCACATTTCAGTCCCAAAGCCATGAGTGCTGACTTCAACCTGTCCAGACCCAAAGAGGCCAACTCCTACAGCAAAGAGGGAAACGGAGAGTAAACCAAATATGAAACCATTATTTATGCAAAACACTTTGACTTCAGTCACATGTCAACGAGGATTGATTTTACCTCCCAAGAGGAGAAAGCAGAGAGGTCCAGATGAGCACCTGCATGTGTCAAAGCACTACTCGTCTCTTTCTACAAATAATCACACGCAAGAAGTCAGAGAGGTTCCCAAAACCTAACCATCATCTCTCACTGGTCCCAGCAGAAGAACTTACAGGCCAGCCTGGAAAGGTCCCATTCTCCCATTTCTTCTCAAACTCTGACAGCACTTTGCCATAAAGGTCGTTCTGGTCGAGCAGCGGCTTGACCCGGTCTGTGTAGTCCTGCAGGTACTCCAGCAGCATCTCCAGATACCTGCAGAGCACGAGGCATTTAAACGTGTGCACTTCTGCATGCAACACTGACGTGTGACTGAGGAAGCAGATTCTTTACAGTTATGCTTCCAAGCTGACGTCTTGAATAAGCAGCATGGACTTACTTTTTGTATTCAGCATTTTTCCTGTCCTTGGGAATGTCGAACAGCTGGTCAAATGAAGACAGGTAGGTGATGTACTCCAGCTTCTGTACAGACACAGGGCACAGACAGCAGTCAGACACATCCTGGCTCGGAGGCTTATTCTTTATTAATGAGAATAAACGGCTACTTCAGGATCACAACCTCAGCTCCCTTTAAGTTGATGTACTTCAGGTAGCAGTCGTGCAGATCGAGGTATCGGCCGTATCCCTCCTCATCGGTGAAGTCCACCATATCTGCCATAAACACAAGTCATTCAGGCACTTTAAGCCTGGGTATGAAGGTCACAGATGTTACTTACAATAACTGTTAAGTGTAGTTATGCAACTGCAGAGCAGACGTGGGGGAACTCAACACAATAAAGTGTGTTTGGTAACCAAAGGCAGCCAGTGCTTTGCCTAAATGAGCCTTTTCATGAATGAAGAAAGAGTGTTGATGCTTTCATGGGGCAGCTAATCCAGCTGTGAGATGGTAACAACACCTACAGCCTGTCTGACACGTTCTCAAACACGAGGCTCTCTGTTAGTGGCGATTCGCAGCAGAACTGATTAGCATAAGCAGATGATCGGTGCTTTGCATGCTTCTTTTCCAGTGAGCTCCGGCATCGATCACATTTCCTAATTTGACCCAAGAACAAAAGTAGCCAGAAAAACGTCTCCCTACAAACGTTACTGCTGCTCAACACTTACGACTACTAAACCGCCAGGTTTGGTAGTCGTGAAGCCAACTAATGGGTTCAAACCATTTAATAATATCATATTTGTGACGTTTACAAAGTGCTCTTCTGCACTTCAATGCTGCACAAATACTACGAGCTATTGTGCTTTTCCATGACACAGGTCTACTGTGCAGGTCTACGAACAGCCCAGCTTGTTTTCAACTCTATTTAACTTCCTACATTTGATCGATTGTTATCCAGTCAACTAAGCCAAGAACAATAAAAAGGCTGCTGACAGTCTGCTGCTACATGCTGACCACGTCCTGTTTATCTGGGAGAAAAAGGACACGGTCAGTATTCACATCTGCAAACATCTGATTATTAATCCTAATTTTGACCTTGGACCACGTCCTGATTGTTCCTCAGCTGTTACAAAATGAAATCAAACTTGTTGGCTGCTGTGTGGGTCTGTATAATTGAAAGTGTATTGGTATAAATGTGTGATGAATGTCATTCATTCATTCAGGCTCATTCAGAGGGAGCCTTCACCAACAGGATGGACACCAAACGGCACAAATTTCCTACAATTAGAACTAAAAGAGAAACTGTCAGTGATCAGCTGCTCTGATCGTCTTAGATCGCTGTGTTTTTATTTCAACTGCAGATTTCAAACACACGTGTGCAAAAACAATCTAACAACACTGATCTGATTCTCACACTTCAGTAATCGTTCTTCACACAAAGTGATGCTTAATGCAGTGTAGCTACTTTCTATGAGTTTCCTCATTAGATCCCATTTTTGTTGTTGCAACAAATGAAAAAGTCAGGAAGCATTTGCTCCTCTAGCTGCTGTTCTGTGGGATTTGCATGTCGTGCAAACGTGTTCTTGACTCAGGACAAGCACGTGTTGTTTGAACTCACTCTGAGCCTCCTCGCTGGGGTTATCTCTGGCCTTCATCAGCTCCTCGAACTCTGCAGACATGGGGATGGAAATCTGCAGGAAGGACAACAGAAATCAGTTTCAAAGACCTGATGTACGCTTTCAGTTGACATTTTGGAATCAAAAGAATAAATACTTCATTGGGATGCTTTCGGTGGAACTCCTTTATCTGTTTGAGTCGGTTGTAGAACTCTGCAAACTCATTTGGTCCTGAGATGGCTGCAAGTTCGTCTCTCCTCATTCTGTCAGACAAATAATCCAGGAACACGAGAAGAACAAGAGGAAGTCATCAGGACAGCTGGTTTTTCTGAAGCAGCAGTCATGCATTCACCCCTGGACTTTTCAAGAGCCAATGGAGGTGCACAGGAGAGGCATGCTGACCAAGCTCTAAACCATCTTTACTCAGACAGTGGTCTATTACAAAGTGTGTGTACTGTCCTACTGCACTCGTGTGAGAACAGTGTAACTGTGCAGTCTTCACAGAGTGTGAGTCCTTTTGTCCTGTAGCCTCTATAAGCGCTTCTCCTCATATTATCCAGAGTTCATATTCAAAAGCAGCTTAAGTGGAAGATTATCCTGATGGGCCATATTACAGGACGTCTTGCTTTTGTGTTCAGCCAATCAGGCATCAGACATAAGCTGCCACATGATTTCTGCCTTCTTTTGTTAAGTAAAACTGTTTCTCTTCAGTAGACAGACCGAATCTTTGAATGATGTAATCATCTACATGCTGTAACAGCAGTGTGGTGAGCATCGCATTTAACACAATTCAGCCACTGTTGCTGACAGTGAAGCTACACAAATGTCAGTAAACACATCCACCAACTACCTGACTGACAGGATGCAGTATATGAGGCTGACCAGGGCTCTGTCTGAATTGGTGATGTGCAGTACAGCAGCTGTGCTGTCTCCATGTTGGCCTGCATTTGTATAGCGCTTTTCTAGTCCCTAAGGACCCCAAAGCGCTTTACACTACATTCAGTCATTCACACACTGGTGATGGCAGCTACATTGTAGCCACAGCCACCCTGGGGCGCACTGACAGAGGCGAGGCTGCCGGACACTGGCGCCACCGGGCCCTCTGACCACCACCAGTAGGCAAACATGGGGTTAGTATCTTGCCCAAGGATATTTGTCATGCAACCAGGAGGCAGCCTGGGATCGAACCACCGACCTTCTGATTAGTGGCTGACCTGCTCTGCCACCTGAGCTACAGCCACCCCAATGTTCACCATGTGCACCTCAGACATCCACCCACAAAAATACTCTGAACATCCTGCAGTGGTTGGATGTATTAGTAATGAGCAGAAGCAGAGGATTCTGTAGCCTTCAGAATGTGAACAAGACCAGAGCGATAGTGACCGACTTCAGAGGGAAGAGAAAGGCTACACGACCCACGTCCTCGGAGAGGATCTTGATGCGGTCGAGGAAAAAAGGACCCGATAGGGCTTTGGAGTTGACGTCAACAGGCTGACGTTACAACAGGCTGAAGTGGAAGACCGACAGGGGGCGTGGACTAGGGCTGCCACGATTAGTCGACTAGTCACGATTACGTCGACTATCAAAATAACCGTTTGTGGCAGCCCTAGCATGTACAAGAAGAGTGAGCATATATAAACAATGCAGGCTCAGATGCTTCAGTGTGAGGCGATTATCTCACTCAGTTGTTGCAAGCACATCACTTTTCTTTGGCGTGCTGGGGAAGCAGCATCGTGACACAGACTGAACAGACCGATTAGGAATGCTGGCTCTGTGGTCGGCTACAAACTGGACACCTGATGCTGGAGAGGTCGTGAACACACCGTTATCCACCATGAACAATCCCGACCACCCTCTGAAAAACTTAATCTTATCTTAATCTATCTAACTTAGGCGTGAAGCGTAGCTTTGAGCTTCTTGTGCTGCTGGTTCAGTGAATTTTGGTCAGAGTGCCGAAACCTGCAGCTTCAGAATCTGTGAGCTGTCTGATTTTAGCCCCGACGGCGTGTCTGTGTGCGTGCCGTCACGTGAACGATCAACGCTCTGTGTTTACGTCTTTGGTGGGATCCATGTATCTGCTCTCATTTTGTGTTTTAGCTGTTTGGTGGTTGTTTAAATAGTTTTGTGAGCTTTAAGCTGAGGTTCTGGCGTTTCAGATAAAATACATTTATATTTAAAAATCGATTCAGGATTTACTGAATCGATATCACTTTATACAAGCTAAAATCGATTTGAATTGGGAAATCAATTTTTTAAACCCAGGACCTAGCAAAAACAATTTGAGGTGTTATGTGCCTTCATGGAAATATGCCTTTGACACAGTTTGCTACTCCGATTCGTTATCAGACTTCAAATAACCAAAATATCTCCAGAATATTTCCTTGGACCCGTCTTTTCCAACAGTGTCCTCGTCTTGTGAGCCCTGGGCATGTCCTTTCAGGTGCCTTGTTCAGTAATGCTACAGCTCACGTTTTTCTTCACAATTTGGTGTCATTTGGTCTTCTATCCTGCTCACACGCCCAACATACTGCTATGCCCAGCTGTAGTAGTATTATCACCTAGCTGTTTCTGAGTGATTTGCTACTAGACTGGTGAATAAACCCGCGTGTGTGTGGACCCCAAGTTAGAGAACAACAACAATGTCACAGTAGAGCAGACGATAGTCTAGCAGATTCACATCATTTCCAGAAGTGGTGAGATTGGAGCTGACGTTAACCATCTCCTGTCATGTGCCACATGTAAGAAACGTTACGTCCTCATCCTGACTGTCACAAGATTTTTCAGGCTTCTCGTGTGAATACACCTTTAGTTGGTCTACTTTTCAAGTAACTGCTCAAAAGTTTGTTTCTTTACTTCTGTAACCGCACAAAGGTCCAGCCAACATATCTATATTTGAGTGGAAATGACTGTTCGCTAAGAAAACACTCACCCATCTTTGTCTTCATACAGGTCTCTGAGATTTGCGCTCACTTCCATATACCTCTGCAAGAAGAAGCGCAGACACCTTTTTACCAGCGTTGACCATTAACAGTGAAAAGCTGCTAATTATCAAAAGTGATTCTTTGTCTCCAATGTGCGTCTCTGAAGTCAGGTTTTAACCATTTATATTTTACACCTAGTTTTAATGACCTCTGACGCACTTGGGGGCAGATTTTTGGGGTGTCATTTCGTTGTGACACCGCTTCATTCAGTACATCTGATTACGTTCTTTATCTGACCTCTTTTCCCGTGATTAGTGTAAGAAAATGCATCAAATCCGCTAATAAATAGTGCTTTGCACGTTTACAAAATTGTAACCTGGGTTTTATGAAAGGTTAGTTATTCGTTGAATTGCCAGCAAATACTATTAGCCAGGTAGTGAGAACAGTTTTAAATGAGTCCAAACTCTTACTCACATCCAACATCGCTCTTGTTCGATGGTCAGAATTGATTTGTTCACGCAGCTGAAATGAGAGTTGGAAAAAACACACGGACAAATGTTAATTTCAGCGTTTCTGGGATTCACGACCAAGCGTAGCAATGCTAAAGCTAGCCTTAAGTAGCACCACTTACCGTCGACTTCTTGTGTAACATTTCTTTAGTTTTAGCATCCATTAGCCTCTCTTTCTCTTCGTGATAGCGACGCTGTTGTTCTAATATAGTTTCCATTGTCCGCAAAAATGTAGAACGTTTACTGGAGACGAAGTAAGGTTTCTAATGGGGTAGAATACAAATGAACGAAAGCGGCAATACCCGCCGTATCTGGTACGTTTGTTTTCAATGGCGCATGTCGCCGAGCTAACGGCCCGCACTCTATTAGCCGTATGAGAAACATGAACCCGTGGAAGGGTTCCGCAGTGGTCATGTCCGTCTACAATACTTCTATATTTTTTTTATCTGAAGCCTTTCGACAGTTAATAATAACATTGGTTCCAGTTTATTTTTAGACAATTACCGTGAAATCCTTTGACACAAATTGTTGAAAGTAATGGTTTCGTTTAGATTTTGACCGTTTTAGCTAGATGAGTTGATGGGCATAACAGCAATTCCTTTCAAGAGGATCCCTGGTGTTTACATTACTGAAATGTAGAAACTGCTTCTGAAAAGTACTCTTTTTCAACGTGACGGGTTGGCACCACACCGTGCACGGTCTGTGCCGCGTGCTCGGTGTTCTCTTTGCACTTCCTTTGTAGTCTACACTACCATCAAAGCCTGCCATAACACACAACGCACCCTCGCGGAGGCGCGCGCACGAAGGCAGTCTGGAGCCGTCAAGCGTCGGATTGGTTAAAGAGAAAAAGACCGGAAGTGTGAACTCTACGTCTTAACATAAAATACGTCCATTCATCCATCTTCTTCGGAGGGCTTGTTTTTTCAATCAGTTGCTTGATTCAATAAAAAAAAATAATCTGAACTAGGTTGCATTATAGACTGACATGTTTGTATATTCCTTGTGATTTTTTCGGCAATTTTCACTGGTATCAAAATAAAATCCAAATTTAAAAATGTAATGGTTTGAAATAACATGTTACACAGTATGATCAGGGAAGATAAAGCAAATAGGCTAACGAGTGCAAAACTATTCTATGAGTATTGATATTGGGTGAAAGGACATTACAAGCCTCAGGTCTACTCGTGCACACGTGAAAAATTACAGAGATTAAACAGATCGCCAGTGTAATTTTTTTAACCTCATTTGGAATAAGTTAAAGTGTATTGCATCATATGAATATTGTTTTTTATAGGCAGTCTTCAGGGGAAATAAGCCACAGGCTTTTATTTTGACAGATCACACCGGAAACCCTGCTCGTCACGGTCGCTAACGTGACAGTCGCGGTTCCACCACATTCTCGAGCAGTCAGTCAAAGCAGCGGACAGTAAAAAGAAGCGGACGAGCAGCGTTGCGGATTTACAGAATAAACAGTGGAGCTCATAACACATACGTCCAGCCAGCTTATAAAGGTGAGCTGCTCGTATTCTTCTGTAATGGAGTCCACTCTATGAAGACAACGAAGATTTATTGGGTTATTTTGTGGGGAAGGGGGCGGGGGTGGTGGTGGTGGTGGGGGGCATCCATTCTGTCTTTTGTGCTGGAGCAGATTTGGCAGCGGTCACTGAGGTCCGCTGCTGTAGAGGAGAGATGTCGGACAAGTGTGTCCTTCAGCTTTATCTTCTTCGGCGCGTATAAAGATTGCGAGGCTGTCTTGCTGTTAACTCTTCACACAGCCAACAAAACAGGCGATCCGGGCCGCGGGAGCTCGCTGGCCCCTCATCTACAGCTCTGTGAGCTGTTTGATGTGGACTAAAGAGGGTTCCCCCGAACGTGGTCTAAAATCTGAGCAGATTTAAACCCGTTTCTCATTAAACGACTGTGTGTATACCATACGAGACCTTTAGAGTCATAGGCAGATGCACATTAATTCGGCATATATCCATGCACCTAACTGAACTTACTAAAATGTAAACTATAATAATCGTTGGCCCAGTCGTCACTCAACCGTTAACAGCGAAATAGCCTTGCTAGGAATCCGAGCCAAAAGTGGGAATTCCCTCTTTACAGAGTCGGGTACAGGAAAGGTTCAGCCGGAGAGAAAACCCAAACTCGTAACTGTTTAATGAGCCGTTAGCCTCAGACAAAAGAACAGAATGAATCCACGGGACTGTGAGTGCCCTGCTGGGTGGGATCTATGTGTAGACTCGCTCAGTGACCGGTTGAGCTGTTGTGACAGTTTGGGAAAGAAAACATCCTCCGAAAGCCCAACACGAACCACCGGTATGTCTCCAACTTTTGGTTTCAGTATGTTTGTCCTCACCTGACAGCTGGAAACACGCAGATGTGTACAGAGCTGTTAGCAGCTCACCCTGAGGTCTGAAACGATGTCCTTCTGTGTCACTCTAACCCCACCAAAAACTGGAGTGAGGTATCAGCTCTCCACCACAGTTAACTGCACAGTCTTCATGCTGCAGCTGTTTGTCAGATGTCAAAGGTGGAGTGAGCTAACCAAAGCCACTGTCATGTACACCGCCCGTCTGTCCTTACTGACTGTGATTCTATATTCACGTGAGCAGCAAAAATGCCCTCACAGCCATTCGTCTGTGTCATGCATTTTTCATTGCACACCAGGGAATGTAAATAGAGGCATTCACCTTGAGCTCCTCTCTCACATACACAATAATGGGGACAATTGATTTAGCGAGGCTGACCTTGTAGGTGTCTTTTTCTGAGACTCGTAGGTTGTGACTGACAAACGTTCAGCCTGGCTGAATGTCAGAATGAACCACACCAGAGCTCGGTGTTTAACTAATGACATCTGCGGGTGTATCTTTGGATGAGGACATAGGATAACGCTGCTTGTTTTTATTATCATTCAGCAGTCCAACGGCAGCAGGTTGTTGTCAGTAGGCTGTCTCCTCCTTTACAGAGAATCACGGCTGTTTTTAGAGTTCTGCAAAAGGACCTTTTTCTGATCCAGCATGACTGATGTGGGTTCAGTGCACAGATAAGGTAAACAACGTTGGATGAACTTGAGTGGGGCAGTCTTCCTGCACACAGATTTGTTTTGGGTTTTTTTAAACAAACCTTTGATTATTTCTTCACACTCCTGTTCTTGGTGAACTCCGTTGTCTTCCTTCCTTATTCTGGCCCACTTGTCAACCAGTAGGCATTTGACCCATGCATATATCATCCTCCTTTGGATTTTGGAGGGCTACACAGGAGCGTGTTTGCAGTGGGTGAAAACCCCGTTCCGCCTGCTATCTAAATGAAAGCGTGTAGGCAGACGGGCACATTTACAGGACCCTAAATTAGTTTGAAGTGTGTAACAACAGCCCTATGACATGTATACAGTTCAATGAGCAATAAGTTACCAGTATGACAATGTTACGATCACACAAACATATTTTCCATAATGTTATTTAAGGTGATGTTTTTCCTTCTTCGATCTGCTACCCAGAAAATACGTCGTTGGCTCGGTGACCTCAACTCCTTGTTGATGATTGCGAGGTGGAAAATCTCTGAGGCTTTGACTTGTTGTAGTTGTGCTCAGCGGCTCAGCAATCTGATGAATTTCTGTTGTCCACAGTTTAACTTTCAAACCCAAAGTATCTCCCTTCATTCCATTCATGGATTCACTGCACAGTGCCTTATAGGGTGGCTGAAGCCACAAACCTAAACTACCAGTTAATTCTTTGCTACTTCTCAAGTCTGAATGAAAACAGATGTGCAGATGGAATAATGCTGGATTAAGACACCTCAGATTGAAAAAAATCAGCTTGATTGGATCATCATCGGCTCCTTATGAGCTTCAGAGAAATGACTGCATATCAGACCGTGAGGCCTCCCCTTAAACTTCCCAATATGTCTGCATGCTTGTGTGTGGTGGCAGTGACTACATGGCAGCATGAGTTTGTGATTCCCTTGAAGCACATATCCAAATACCAGTGGCTGTGAGCATGACCTGGACATTTTGAAACCTCCAAACTGTGAGAACATTGCTGTGTGAACAAGCTTACGAAATGTGTGCTGTTTCATAAAATGTTACACTGCACTTGTACGGCAGAGTCGTGGAGGCAACTGTCAGGATACGGGGGACAAGGACAGCCACGAATGTCCAGCTTACTGGGTTTTGCTCAGCAATATGCGAAAGATCAACTGGCTGAACTGGGACACAGAATTAACAGCCTGCACAGAGGAAGGTGTTTGACCACAGCACAGGTGAAGGCTCCCCCATGCCCCCCATGAGTACTAGTGCCAAGAAACGGGAAGGCCCACAAGCAAAACTCGAGGACCTGCAGCCACTACTTGGAACGTTGTTGCAGCGCAGCAAAGCTGTTGGTTTCTCAGAGTGACATCGTTGTACCATAAATCGGCTCGGATCCCTTCTTCAGCTGCACTGTGAGAAATGCACAGATGCTGTTTGTGTGACTGATGCTATCGACACAGCATCCTGAGTTCGTAATTACAGCTTTAAATATGCCCATGAAGTTTTGAAAAGCCAGCCCTGACTGTTGTGAAACAGGCGTGTAACCCACAGCACAGATTTTCTAACACACCCTGCAAACAGGGTGTTGAGCATGAGCTGGAAGCTGGAGAAGCCTGCAGTCGAAGCAGATCCCAGGTTGAACTGTGGTTTTGTGATTCATACAGGATTCCCAGAAACTGGAGTGTGTCCTGATGAACATGTGACTGCTGTGTGAAAGCAGAAATCAGGTGTCCTTTAAAGTGCAGGACAGACTGTTCGACTTACTATTTGCAGTTTTACTGTTTACCATTTCAAAATGTGTACTTCTCACTGACTCTATAAAAAACAGCCATTTGAAGCTTGACTGTTGGGATATTGCCTTCAGCATGCAAATCAACAACAAACACTTACCTTTTCAAGAAGAACTAAAAAGATGTGTGCACATAAAACGGTGTCAGGGAAGGCAGCTGAAAGAGTTTTACGTGACACGTTAAAGAGGCGTTCGACTGGATGATCAAGGCTCAGACGTATGAGAGTGAAAATCCCTCTGAAAGGGCGACAGCTTCTTTGCAGGAAAGGCGTCAGATTATTGAACAGAGACATGAAAATAGTAAAAGATGGAAGACGTGTGTAGTGTCTTTGTCTGTGTCAGAAAGTTCTCATCCATCTGTCTCTTGTTCAGTTCGGACCTAAGCTCTCTTTGTCACGTGCCGCTTTATCTTCTGCTGCGTCTTCTCCTTGCTCATTTCCATCCTCCTCCTCTCCCATACCTCCTCCTTCCTTCACTCGCATACCTGCCACGCCTCCATGTTCATCCTTGTCTCCACACTTGTCCCCCTGCACCTCTGTGTGGTTGCAGACGTCCTCGTTTCCTGTGAGGCTCGTTTTACTCGTCTTTTTCACTCCCACACAAGACAAAACCAAACATAATTAATAGCAACGGGTGACGCAGCTTGTGTTGTCATAAATAATAGGTAAATGAAACTGTAAATTTGTTTTTGGTCGATTATTTTTTGGTTACAACAAAGCTTCTTGGAAATAAATCTTATGTTGTTGTTTAAATGGAGCCACGTTTGTAAGGAAAATGCATCTGTGGGTTGAGCAGCAGAGGTGAGGATGTGACGAAAGGCCATGAAAATCCTGCCAAATCTTCTCTGTCGGTGCCAAACAGCTTATTGTGCTATTGACTCGTGTTCACTGTTGTTTATTAGGTTGGGTAATTGACGTCTGAAGAAATCTAAGCAGCATGTGGAACAGTCCCCACAGCCTGGCGCCTCCTCATGCTGGTCACCAGCTTGGTCACACACTGCTGTGGGATCCCACAGCAGTGTGTGACCAAGCTGTATTTAAAACTGTGTTTCTCAGATGACCGACCTGCAGTGAAGGTTGAGTAAACCTCTTCAGGTGTGCTCGTTACGTGCCGTTAAAGCCTGTGTGCATGTGCAACCATCCCACAGCGTCGCCATGTCCAGTGAGGTGCAGCCGAGGCCGGACGACAGCCCCAACACCAGTGGGGGGAGTTCGGACGCCGAGCAGAGGGAGGCGGCTCCTCCGGAGCAGCCGGGCCCCGAGCAACGGGACCAGGCCCAGCCCAAAAAGAAGGAGGCCAAAATCTCCAGTAAGACCGCTGCCAAGCTCTCCACCAGTGCCAAGAGGTAAAGCTCAGTGCGCTCACTCTGTTTTGCGTTGTGCACTCTGCTGGGTGTGCGCCCGTTTAGCTTCTTGAGTAGTCGTCTGTCACTCACTTGTTCTCTGTGGTACTGCTGTTTAAATTGCTGCTTTGGTTTTGCAGTCAAAAGCCAGCATCAGCGCTGCACTGTAACCTTCTGTTAATGAGGTTACAGCAGCCACTGTGAAATAAACACTAAACACGAGATGCAACATTAGGACACTCATTAGATAACTGGTTAAATAAAAAGTAGGCGAGTTATGAAATGATGAAAGTACCGCCTGCTTGTATCTAATACATCTTTGTTGTTAAATCGAGTAGTAACAGGAAAAAACACATACTGGTGTTCTAATACTGATAATGGTGGCGTTTGGCACCTGTAAAGCAGCTGTGCTGAGCTTCTCTAAGCATGACAATACAAATGTTCTACGGTGTTATTGGATATGGAGTAGGGCTGGGCGATATAAACGGTATAATGTTGATGTTGATGATGTCATCAAGCGGCGCCTGTTTTGGTCGAAAGAATCGCAGCAGCTAAAACCATTATCATCTGCAAATTATGCCGACAGTCACAGCAAAGAGATGAAGCACTTTTGAAATATGGGGAAAGCCAAAAACTGCGCTTCCTCCACTTCCGTAACATTGATTCATTAATGTTGAATTCTCTCGCAGCTGCTCTGTTCCCATGTTGTTGCAGTATATTAATAACTAACCTCGTATTGTGGATGAATGATCTCAGTTGTTCTTCTGACTGACGTTTGGCCCGTGTACAGCATCCTGCTATGCGACTGCATTTGTCCCTGACCACCAGAGTCCCTCACGTTAACTTTTATCGAGTGGAAAAAAAATTGGCGTTCATCCTCCAGCTTCACTGTGCTAATGTTATGCTAACATAGCTGTGTCGCTAGCAATCACGTAGCACAACATTATATACCAGGTAGTCAGACTTCAGTAACCCTGCAAATGCCACTGCTGTTTAGTTTTCTGTCTTCATTTATGTTGGAAGTGATAACAGAGCTGTACGTTTGAATGTTTCAGAAATCTCTCAGTCAGAACATGCTTTAACATGTTTAGGTGGAAACTAGCGAGCTAACTTCCTGTTAACTTTTAACTCCGTTAAATTTAATAACTTCTGTTTTCATGGATGTAAAACTTAATTGTTACACCTGGTAAAGCAGCAACGCTGATGATTTAATTAAAGATGAAAGAATTTAGACGTTTTTAACTCTCAGTGTTCGTTTGACTTTGGGACCTGAAGCTGTCGGAGTTTTGGACCCAGATTACTCTGAAGCTCCTCACTACGGCAGCGTAATGCTCTGACGATCCATCAAGCAGTGCGGCTTACCAAAGTTGTACTAAAACATTTTTAACAGATTTCTGCCAAAATCAGTTCGAGGTCAGTAAGCACAACCAGAATTCATACATAAGGCACACTCTCGATTTTTGAGAAAATTAAAGGATTTTAAGTCCTTATAGTGTGGAAAATACGTTATACAGAAGAAAAGAATATATCACGATATATATCGTTACCGCACGTGCTTCAAATTATATCGCGATATGCAGCTGTCTTTAAGCCTCCAGGTCCCAAGGACAGAGTTGGTGTAGTGTCTGTTTGCACCCGTGGTGCTGCTGCCTGTCCTGCTGCCAGGCAGCAATGTCTTTCTGAATCAAACACAGGATTTTCATTTATAAGAGCTTGCAGGTTTCCCCAAACTGATAAACAGTGCATTTGCATCATGACTGAATCTAGCAGCACTGACTAACTGTGAGCTGCGGGATCAGTTTCATGATCTTTAATATGCAAATTGTCATGACCACTGATCAATGGCCATGAGTCCCATTCACAGAGAGCTGGGGAATGGCTGCAATCACAGCATTGTACGATGGTGACAGATGCACCCTTAGGCCCCTCCTCCATTCAGAGGTGGGCTTTCCCTTTTTCACATACGTGGTGGTGTTCCAGGGTAGAATAACATAGCTCTCTTTGCCACTTCTTCAAAGTATTAAGACGCAGTTCCAAAGGCAAACCCACTTGTCTGGTGCTGAGAGCGGTGCTGTTGCTGAGGTTGGGGTCATCCTGTAATCTCTTACAAACTACCTCCAGTGTTTTAGTGACTGGAACACAAGTGAAGAGAGATGTGACATCGTATGAGACCGTGGTTTCATCTGCCTCACCTTCTCTTCAAAACCCAAGCTGTTCTGGATGTGGTGTTCAGAGCTGCCTACCAATGGGCTTGAGCTGGTTTGAGTCAAGCAATCCATTAATGTGAAAAGGGATCATCTCTGAGTCAAGGATGGTCCAAGGATGCAACTAAGGGTGCATTTACAATGCTGTGATCTTAGCCTTGGCCATTGATGGTCATTGGTACATCGTATTGCATATTAATGATCACGAAACGGAGCTCACAGCTGATTGTTACAGAGGGGTGCTCGTGTTGGTCATTACACAGATGTTATAAGGTTGTAAACCTGCAGTCAGCTGAGACTGAAGAAGCCACCTGGATGATGATGAAACGTTTCTCAGCTTCCTGGGATTTTCTTACCTGAAAGATTCAAGTTTTGTTTTTATTTACATTCATTAATTTTGTGTGTAAACAGCTGATTATGAAGGGCTGATGTTAGCTGATTAATACACCACAGCACGTCATCGCCACAATCCCTGGTTAACTAATTAATCATTGATGATTGGTTATTAATGCTGAATACAGTATCACTTAATGTATTATCACTTACCACTAGTAAATGGCCTGTATTTGTATAGCGCCTTACTAGTCCCTAAGGACCCCAAAGCGCTTTACATACCCAGTCATCCACCCATTCACACACACATTCACACACTGGTGATGGCAGCTACATTGTAGCCACAGCCGCCCTGGGGCGCACTGACAGAGGCGAGGCTGCCGGACACTGGCGCCACCGGGCCCTCTGACCACCACCAGTCACTAGTGTCATTAACATAGTTAATATCAGCACTATTGTACATACTGTACATTGTTGCTCGTGTCTGTGCCTCGTTTGTTGTGTGTCTGTTTATTCCACTGACCTCTTGAAGGGAACGAGGAATTTTCCTCAGCATTAATAAAATTCTTATCTTAATTGTTTAACAGCAGGAAGCTGTTTAGAGGCCAACAAGCAAAAAATAAATCAACAAACTGGAAAAAGTCCTCATTATGTCACATGTTGCTCTGTTACTCACCAGTTCATGGCAGGTTGAAACTGGGTATACTGGTGTGCTGACACTGGTTGTCTGGCCAGCAGCAGAGAGCTGCTCCTATGTTGATGCCAGAGCTGCTGAGAAAGTGCTTGTTGTTCTCCACACCGTCACTTATCGGCAGCTGTGCTGTTGATGAACGACATGCAGGAAGTGCAAGAACAGCTTTACCTAAATAAAGGCGTTATTCTACTACTCTTAATTATATTATCTGGGAGCTGCTTAATTAGTGTCAGATCCAGTCTGCAGCAGCTCCAAACAGCCATCATCAAGTGTTCCTGTCCCGCATGGGCACACACAGGTGGGCTGAAAACACTGAGAGTCAGGTGGAGACCAGAGATGGACCACTTTGAACTTCATTGGCTGGTTGTGATTTTCCTTCTTAGTACAAATACTGTAAACCTTTATTTCATGGAAGTCAGATGTAATCACTCTTTAGGTCTTCATTTTTACTCAAAACTGCAGCAGTTTAGAGCACACACACACACACACACACACACACACACGTGCACGCACGCACACACACACACACACACACACACACACGCACACACACACACACACGTGCACACACACACACACGTGCACACACACACACACACACACACACACGTGCACACACACACACACGTGCACACACACACACACACACACACACACACACACGTGCACGCACGCACACACACACACACACACACACACACACACACACACACGCACACACACACACACACACGTGCACGCACGCACACACACACACACACGTGCACGCACGCGCACACACACACACACACACACGTGCACGCACACACACACACACACGTGCACACACACACATGCGTGCGCACACGCACACACACATGTGCACGCAGTAGTTGAGGAACATTGGCACGTACAGGTAACTTTATCTACACATGAGGCTGGTTGCAGCGTGGCAGTGCTGCGTGTTCACTGTGTCATGTAGGACTGCTGTGTTCCTGCTGTTATGCTGGAGCTCTTTAATCCAGCTGATAGTTGTAATTTACTTTAATATAACTTGTTATTTAATGAATATTTAATGAAATAGAATTTACATTTGGATTTAATAAAACAAACAGGAAAACACAAGAACAGATTATTATTTTTTATTAAGATGAAAAAATCCATTTATCGACATACAAATGTATTTATTTTATAGAAAAAAATGTTGAATCATTTCTCAGAGAAGAACACCCAAATCTTACATTTGGGAAAAATGTGTTTCTTACTTGCCTAATAAATAATAAAATCATTTTTAGTTATTAACATGTTTTTTCCCTAAAATGTTCTAATATAATCTGATAAATGAGTTTCCCACGGTCTGTGAAGTAAGTCTCAAAATGACAGCGATGCCAAAGACATGCTGCACAGCAGCGTTACAGCTGTGTACTGTGGCTGTCTCACACTGCTTTGTGTGTTTGAAGTGTCTTTTAATAAAAGCACAAGGAGTGCAGTGAAGTCGCTGCTGAGGCTCATACTTTCTTTCAGCAAAGATTTGGTTTGATGTGTGTGTGGACACTCGGTGTGGACTATGTGTGTCCACACAGAGTGTCCACACAGTGTGGACACTCTGTGTGGAGCTGGGAAAGAGCCATCTGAGAGAAATGTTTATAGTTCATATCAGGGTTTGGTTACATCAGTCAGCTGCTTAAATCTGTTATCCCCCCCCCGCGTGCTTTCTAAAGTGGGCTCTTTATTTCAGCTGTTGTGAGGCGAGACAATGACTGGGACTGTAACGTGTAGAGGACAGCACTTAATCACAGCCTTTGTGCACACAGTTTGCAGTGCGTGCACTCTGCTTTAAAGAGCCCAAACATCAGACTGTCTGCGCCCCTTCCAGCAGAGTCGTTGTCGTTTCGAGCCTGGACCGTGTCTGTTGGGGTCGTGTGCGGTACGACTGTTTGAGTGTCCGTGAACATTTTCAGCAGTCGTTGTGTTTTTGGGAGTTAGCAGCCCAAACATTAGCACGTGTGCTGCAGGCTGCTCCTCTTGGACTGTGTGTGTCAGGATAACTTGATGTGGCTCTAACTCTAATCCAAGCACACGGCTGACTTGGCCTGGTATTATTCTCGCTGTCATTGGCCTGTTTGCTGGCTGTCAGAGCACGGACAGGACTTTTATCGACTTTATGACATATTTCTACTGAGGAAGCTCATCCATGATGATTATCTTCACCACGTGAGTCATGTTAGTTTTTGTTTTGTATGAAATACATTTTCACATCTTGTTGTATCTGTTACATCAAAAGCCGTCCACGTGCTGTATTCACACTTTGAAAATCATAATGCATATATGACAAATGCTTCATCGTGCAGCATTTCATCAATGGGAGTGTGTGGATTTGCTCGTGCGTGCACTGGATATTATATCTATATTATTATATGAAATGAGGTCAGTCATAGCAGACGCTGCATCAGATACATACAGAGAGGACCTCTCGTCCACAGTGGGGGCCGTGCCATAAAAATAAGGACCTCGAGGGTAACCACTTAAGGTTTATTTGACTGGTAGCTTTTGTAATAAATCATCAGGTGCTGCACATGCAAAGCTGCTTGTATACGTCATAGACTGATCCACATACATGCAGAGTGTAACAGTGTATTCATGCACTGTGGAGCCTCGTGCACACGCATGAAGAACTGGGACTATAATCAGAGGCGCCTTTCCTTTCAGGTTCATCTCACTGCTCTCACTAACAGGTTCCCAGCTGCACTAGGGCTGCTCGATTATGGCAAAAATGATCATCACGATTATTTGACGATATTTATTTAACCCTTTAAGACCTACTATAGAACCAAGTCCACCAGAGCTTATATTATTTTTGTACATGCTGTAGTGCCATTTGTGGGAGCATTTCAAGTTGCTATACATCAATACAACTGTTATAGCCCATATTTTAATAATATGTATGCATTAAGTCCATAGTAACTACATAAATTGCAAAAAAGTGCAATAAACTACAAAAAAAATTGAAAATTGCTTTTGTTTTGTTTACATATATTTCTACTTGGAGAAATTTAAGAGGTTTATCCCTCAAAACTTTAAATACAATAAAGTTGCAAAAAATAGTTTACAACAACAGAAAATTTATTTTGAGTGTCTTCATAGTTTTATTTTGGAGATACAGCAATTTTTATATACTGCAGGAAAAACAAAAAACAATCCTATGATGCAAATTTGCAAAGAAAACAGCAGGTGCATCATTTCACTGTGGGAAGTGTTACGAACAGCTGATGGATCGGCAAAGCGTGTTTCTGGAGTATTATGTTTTTGTTCCTGCAAGAGCTTTTTATGCAATTTTTGCAAAGCTATATGTGGAAGGAAACCGTGACCGAGGACAAGCTGATGGCATCAGATGTAAGTACAACTCCTCCGGTTTCATATGCAAAACAAATTATTGCGCTAGCTTACACGGTTCAGGTTCTACAGGGATTTAAAAATAGTTACACAACACGGAGCGTGCTGCTCTGACCGGCTTTAAAGGGTTAACAATGACTTTAAAAAAATAATATAAAATAGTGTGCAACACCACTGAAGTTTTTTTACCTCTCTTTTCAACCAACAGCAGTCACTCTCCTCTCCAAATAACTTCTGCTTAGCTTTCCGAGCTTCCCTCGGGTCCTCTTAATCAGCGGTCTCCAACCTTTTTTGCGCCACGGACGGTTTATGCCCGACAATATTTTCACGGACCGGCCTTTAAGGTGTCGCGGATAAATGAGGGAGGGGCTAATAATCGGCTCAGTCATTTTTAATGATCGTTGAAAGCCCAGATCGTAATCGTGATTAAAATTCGATTAATTGAGCAGCCCTAAGCTGCACTAGTCAAATTTTGGCACCTCAGAAAATCCTGAAGCTGTTTCACGACTCAAGTGTGGAGGTTGTGTTACCGGCTCCTGCTCCTCGTGTTTCCTCCCCATC
>NC_137442.1:36269167-36311667 GCF_964374335.1 Astatotilapia calliptera | reverse complement strand
CATGGTGATAAGCAGCCTTGGGATGAATCGGGCTCGGCTGTGGTTGTGGGTGAATAATTGTGGTAGTGGAGGCGCGGCACTGCTTGAAGTGTAGGTTCGTCGGCACCTTTGTATTCGCCACACTCTTAACAGCGCCCGACTCCCCTGAAGCCGTCACATGTTTGATTTACATCTCAGCCTGTTGTCTGTGTGATAAATGAAACATGCTGTCAACATTTAAAGCCTTGTGCTATAATAAACTCTTATAAACCATGTGGCACCTCCTCACACAGGCTGGTATGAACCGAGGCCTCCGTGTCTCCCTTTCTTCACCTACTAATTGATCTGACAGTATTAAATAGGCTGAGGTTATGAGCGGACATTGTGACGCAGCTCATTACCCCGCAGGCTTCACTTCTTTCTTCCCTCCGTCTCCATAAAGCACAGCTCATGATCACAGACACTCCTACAAACACTGTCGCAGCTCATTTTCTGCATTCCCTTCATCGGTTGGAGGAAAAAGAGCGGCGTAGCTCGTGGGAAATGAAAAGAAAAGCACCTTTAATTTTTCCTGAGACAGCACGCCCGGTTTTGAAGATCGTTTGGCTTCATGTTAAAAGCACTTTATGGAGCCATATGAGGAGATATTTTTCATCGTTCTCTTTAATCATCTTTGTCACCCTTCCAGAGACCAATTAATTGAATGTGACAAGCGCTCTGGATGGGTATGTAAATAGCCCCCACACCAGACACATTGCATTAGCGCAGAGCTCAGTTGGCCTTTCTTGCTGTTTGCGTGTGTGCTGTCTGTAATTACCATATCCTTTCACCACAGTCCTGGCAGCGTTTTGATAAGAAACCCCGTCGGCTGAGAGAAAACAATGTGTGTATTCCAAGGGGGTGTTTGCCATGTTTTCTCTCACCATCATTCATGCCCGTTGTGTCTCTCCCCGTCATAATCCAGCTAAGACTGTGTGATCCAGAGGAATCACTTCCCAGTGAATATCAGTTGAGATCTTAAGAAATGAAAGCAAATCAGAGTATCAGCACAGAACTGGGTGAACGATTCATCCATGACTATCAGGCTGTAGATGTGACTGACTCACAATACAACTCAGCTGCTATTGTTTTATGCCAGAGAGAGTTTTACTATTATAGCTGTAGGTTTGTTCTCCCAGAGCCGTGTAGGTCTGGATCTCCCCTTAAAAATGTTTCATGTTGTTCACACAGCACCAAATCACAACAACCGTCACCTCAAGGTTCTTCATACTGTAAGGTCGACCCTACAATAACACACACAGAGAAAACCCAACAATCATATGACCCCCTATGAGCAGCACTTTGGCAACAGTGGGAAGGAAAAACTCCCTTTTAACAGGAAGAAACCTCCAGCAGAACCAGGCTCAGGGAGGGGCGGGGCCATCTGCTGTGATTGGTTATAAACAGCTTCAGTTAGAAACTGTTTTGTGTTTACTTGTGTTATCTTTGTGTAATATTTACATTTGTTTGCTTATCTGAAACGTTTCACTGTGACAAACAAACCACACAAAGGAGATCAGGTGGGGGGTAAACACATCTTCACTCCGTCTGTGGCTGAATACAAACCTGTAAAGTGACACTTCACAACACGAAGGCTCCACAAAACCAGGTTTGATTTAAATTAACAGTTTGAATTAATTAAACGGACTTTGTCAGCAGTTTTATACTGACATTGATGCAGTGGGGAAAAAGGCCTTTGTCGACATTACCAGGTGGAGGTACATGTGAGACTACGCCTGTGTCAGACGGGGCAGTAAAGGACCTTTCACCTGCCAGCTACCTCAGACAAAGACTGGGATGTTCCAGTCGGTCCCAGTCTCAGCTGGTCACTCTGTGTTCTACCTCCTGAACCTCGCTTTCATCACACGTCTTCTAATAATTACATCAGTCAAGGTTAACAGGGACCCAACAACAATGTTGTCTTATAACCCTTAAACTAGTGCTGATTCAGGTATGGGAACTATTCCATTATGTGTGCACCAGAATGATGCTGAAGTACCAAACTAAGTTGCAGAAAGTCCAGACTTTTAAATACTTTTACTAATATTTTACAGAAAGGGTTAGCATGTCCTTGTCAGACGCTGAAGATCGTTAAACATGATGAGCCATCACGTTATGCATTTTTACCAATATATATTTACCATAACTGTCCAGTGTATTGACACTTTGTGCAGGCACTCATGGTGCTACACAAAAAACTAACCTGACTTCCTGTCGGACCATCATCAGGAAAGAAGTGTTTATTTATCAGCATGCCTGCAGAACAATCAGCAGCCCAATGAACAAGAAAACATGCTGACTTGCTAGTGCATGAGCTGCTGTATTAGCATTAAACAGCTGGCCGATGCACTGACACTGTTAACATGCTGCTGATGTTAGCGTTTCATCTGAGCACCTGTGTGTGTCTAAGTGCGCTCTCACAGAGTGGCCGCTGTATCTGGTGACGGGACGACATCATCTCGTGAATCTGTGAGGCTGGGTTTGTGTCTCCTCCTCGTGTTAGCCACTAAAGCATGACCCCACAGTCAGCACAGCACAACTGATTGTTGCTTTTGAAACGGCGTTTGAAGCCTTTTAGTCCAATAACAGAAAAAGAATGACACTTGATAGAGCACACAGCAAAGTGTGGCTTTCTCTGTGGCCCAGTCCTTCTCTTGCATACTGGGTTGAGGATCAAGTGGTTGTTTGAGGCAGGCTGGTGTCTGCAGTCCGGCCCTGCTGCCTCACAGTAAGCTGCTGTGGCCATAGCCATGGTCTTGTTAGATAAACTGAAGGAGCTCGAGTTTGCTATTAGGAAACGTCCCACAGTGAAACAGCCGGCTCGTGGGGGCACCAGCTGTTCTGCCTGTAACTCACTTCTCAGGGTAAAAGCTGACTTTGCTCATACAAGAGAAGACGCAGAGAGGAAGTGTCAGGCTAATGTGATGCTGACAACAAATAATGTGAACATCCAATCATCTGGTCTAGTCTGAGTGTGTCTGCAGCCCTGCAGCATGCTGATTGGTTGTTACTGAAGCAGCGATTAGCTGCTAGAAATGTCCGTTCACTGATGATAGACTAACTAATGAAGGCCTGTTTACCATCGCATTAAGACCAAATCCTCAGTCACTGATCCATTTGGGACTCAGTGTACTGTGGTGCTGCACATTTGATCTTTGAAAGCGATGGTTGCAGGTTAGACTGGATCAGAAGATGCCTGAGCTGTAACATGTCAGGGAGCCTCTATGTGAATCCAGAGAACAGTTTTCCCAGAAGAAGGCTTTCTTTTCCACCTCAGCTGGTTTTATTGCTGTGGCAGTTGGCTGTACTACATGAACTCTGCAGTGGCAGACACTTGCTGTATTCCTTATCATAAGAAAGCTGCAATGCTGTTAGTTAGGCCTCTTTTCCATCAGTGCCTACTCGACTCGGATGCTATCCCTGCTCCTCGGTCTGTGGCGTGTCGTCACACTCGAGGGTCACGGCGTTGTTTTTTGGAGCCATTTTCCTTTAGTGAGTTTCCAAAATGACGGTGTTGATTTTTGTGAACGAGACGCTCTAATGACTCATCGAGTGACGCCACTGACCAGCCAATCAGTGGCATTCAGTCTGACAACGTCACATTTTAGTACCTGCTCGGATCAGTTTGAACCGCGAGCAGGTGCTAAAAACGACCTGGTACCAGGTACTGTGACCTATGGAAACCTGGAAACTGTGGCGAACTGTGCCGAGTGGATCCGAGTCAGTACTGATGGAAAAGGGTTTTAGTGTTTACTCTGAGAACAGTGTTTGTTTGTGCTAGTTTGACAGTGAGGATGTCTGTTTATTGATTTTTATAGTCTAAGTTTAGTGTGTCACCTTCCTTGATTCTTCTGGCCAAACTTTGAGGGATCGTGATATTTTAAAATGAGTCTGGAACTGCACAGCGATGCTGTAAATCTAGGAGGGTTTATAGTAGAAAGGAAGACATTGGAATGAAATGAGGAATTAAGAGAGAGACGTCCACACCTGCTTCATGAAGGAGTAAGATTTCTGCGTGTCTGCGCCCTCCTGGAGCGACCGTAGAAGTCCTCATCATTCACCATCTTTTAGCTGTTTGACTTATTTTGGTTTCACACGCTCTGCATGTCTGCATCAGCTCTCAAGGGAAACTGCTTTATCTATGCAGTGTTTTCTCAATGTGGTGAATATATTTAGCTGATGTTCATCTTTTTAAGCATCAGAGGTCAAAGTGATGCAGGATATTAGCTGTGCAGGGGCTCCTGTAGTGACGTTTTACGTCGATGCACAAACTAACAAATTTTACTTAGACATAGAGCAGAGCAATGTGACCAACAATATTTATCACCATATACATTTGAAAATTTGCGATAACGATATAACTGACGATATAATTGACACCAGACAAAATACTTTACAACTCCACAACCTTATTAGTGGAAACAAAATAAAAACATCAATGTATTTTCACTTAAACAATCAGCTGTTTTTTTATGTGCATTAAAGTTATATAAAAATGTAACAGTGCAAATGCAAATTCTTTGCTGACAGTTTAACCAAAAGGCATTTCAGTGGAAACTGGCCGACATATCCTCAGCATAACCATGTATAATATCCACAACACTTAAAAAGAGGTTATACACACAACTGACTATGTGCACGTTAGCATATGCTACTTCCGGTGCGGAAACTCCTGTGGGGAGCTGTGTTTCCGGTGTCCTATTCGCGCCTGGTTTACGGTCCAAAACAAGTTAAGCAAATGAATGAATCAAGCGGCGATTTACATTTCTATAGATGTCTCGGGCATTTACCCAATATATCTGTAAATGATGTTCATCGACTTGTCGATATTTTTCCCCCGCGCCTCAGAGCAAAAGAGAAAATGGATTCAAATGTTATATTTCTCAGCTGTCCCTCGTTTATCGCGGGTGTTATGTTCTAAAAATAACCAGCGAGAGGTGAAATCAAGGAGCCAATTTTATTTTTTGACGGTGCAAAACGTTTGGTGGACATCGTGGACATACAGCACTGCACTTCAGTCACACTGCTAACGATCGATGCAGCGATTCTGTACTGTACAGGAGAGACGGAGGAGATCGTCTGCAGCGATCAGGACGCAGGACACAATGTGACGTAAAAATAAGCAAACTTGCACTAAAAAAATCTGAAACAGCGAGGTGAAAGGTGAACCGCGTTATAGCGAGGGACCGCTGTAATTTTGAAGGTAAGTCACAACATACCCTTCGTACATACTAATGTATAGAAACCATTACCAGTAATCATTCATTTTTTGTGTGGTTTTCACGGTTTGTTAACATGCTGTGTAGGTGTGTACTGGACTAGCTGATATCGACATAACGGGAAACATCTGGTTTGACTGTTCTTCACCTGTAGTTTGAATGCTGAACATTTGCCTGTTTAAATCATGAGACCAGTCACTATACAGAGATGTGCTTCTGAATGTGGACGATGTGTCTTCTGCTGCAGTGATGCAGTTCTGCTTGTGTTGAGTGATGTAAACAACTGATCGATCTAAACGCTTTAAACATCAAAATTGATCATTAGATTTTTTATGACACAACAGCGGTGAGTGTTCCCACCTTCTGCTCTTTGTAACTTAACACCATCTTTCCGTTTTCGAGTTTTGGACATGATTTTGGAGGATATCTTCACAGTAGCGATTGACCGCAAAGTAAAGCTACCGGAAATGCACAACCCCACATCCGGTCTCAAACCAGGAGTTTAGCATTTTCTCGTGCACAGGGTATATACGGTAATATTATGTTGAAGCACAGTACGTATCACTCCGCGAGGCTCCGCCTACGATAGCCGCAATGCTCCGACAATCCATCAAGCGGTGCGGCTTCGTAGCTCAGCAAAGTCGTACTGAAACATTTGACAGATTTTCGAGCGCCGTGCACATAAAATCGTTTCCAGGTCAGTAAACACGACCAGAGTTCATACATAAGGCACACGGGATTATAAGGGGCTCTGTCGACTTTCAGAAAAATCAAAGGATTGATTTTAAGTGCGCCGTATTTTCCAAACAACACGGTAATAACGACGGCCCGCTAGCATGCGCTACCAAAAATAGTGCTTTGTTGTGTGTCTGACGGACCAAAGCTAAACCAGTTCCACACCAGTGAAGCTGCAGCATTTTTACAAACCAGTTCAGATTCATCTGTTTCATTCAACGATCCGCTTTCACCCTTCTCATTCTGCATCGCCGCCATGTGCGTATGTAAACAAAGGCACTGTGCATGCACGTTTTACCCATACTCTATTTTATATTTCATTTCATTATCGTTACCCAACATTATACTGGTATTACTGTGAACAGTATGCTATCCCCCAGCCCTACTTAGACATTATAAACAAGAAGTTAGTATAAATGCAAGATGGCGCCGTTGAGTTTGGCTGCCGTCCTGGTAGCTCCGCGACGACTGTGCTTTTATTTTGCTCTATCTATGTTTTTCATTGGTCTTTTTGCTCGTGCTGCACAAGGTCTGACTCAATATGACCTTGGCACACTACTGGACATAGGACAATACTTCCCACTTACCTCTGCTACGGTGCTTGATACAACGTCGTGGCCGAAAGAGATCCTCCGTGATGAGAACAATGACCCCAGAGGTCGCCGGAGTCAAAGGAGACGGCAACACAGGGGACGAAGAGCAGGGGTCCGGAACAGGCTGCGTACCAGAGCACACCGTCCTCCATTGCCTAGCATATTGCTAGCCAACGTCCAGTCACTTGAGAACAAGCTGGACGATATTAGGGCGAGAACCAGGTACCAGCGAGACATCAGGGACTGCAACATCTTCTGCCTGACTGAAACCTGGCTGACCAGCTCTGTGCCGGACCACGCGATAACCCCGGCGGAATCATTCTCTGTTTTCCGCACGGATAGAACCGCGGAGTCCGGTAAATTGCGGGGTGGAGGGGTTTGCTTTATGGTCAATAACAGATGGTGTAACCCTTGGAATATCACGGTCCTGTCCTGGTCATGCTCACCCCACCTGGAGCTTCTCACCATTCTCTGTCGGCCATTCTATCTCCCCAGGGAGTTCACTGCTGTGATCATCTCTGCGATTTACATCCCGCCACAAGCGGACAACAACAAGGCGCTATCGGACCTCCATGATGTGTTGAGCGGCCATCAGGCTAAACATCCAGACGCCGCCCTCATCGTGGCGGGGGATTTTAATAGGGCTAAATTAAAACAGGTCATGCCTAACTTTCACCAGCATGTCACCTGTCCCACCAGAGGCAACAACACGCTGGACCACTGTTACAGTTCTTTTAAAGGCGGCTACAAAGCCATCTCTCTACCGGCTTTTGGGAAATCAGACCACGCCGCCATCTTACTCGCACCGGAATATAAACAAAGGCTTCATCAGGAAGCCCCGGTGACGCGAAAGGTCAGACGCTGGACTGTCCAATCAGAGGCGACGCTGCAGGACGCACTCGGTGACGTAGACTGGGATGTATTCCAGGATACTTCCGTAAACATTGACGAGTTCGCGGACACAGCGATTAGCTTCATTGGAATGCTAGTGGATACCATCATCCCCTCGGCTACAATCCGGATTTTTCCCAACCAAAAACCTTGGGTTGACTCTACTGTCAGGAGAGCTCTCAAAGCACGGACCACTGCCTATAAAAATGGGCTCACATCGGGTGATATGACCAGCTACAAAGCAGCTTCTTATGGTTTAAGGAAGACTGTGAAAGCGGCTAAGAGGCGCTATAAGGACAATGTGGAGTCGCATTTCCAACACGGTGACTCCCGACGTATATGGGACGGGCTACGAAAAATCACAGATTATAAACCCAGCACTGTGAGATGTATGAAACAAGAATTAGCTGACGACCTCAATGCCTTTTTTGCGCGTTTCGAGGTGCCTGCTGTGGCAGCAATTCAGAGCTCCGCACCTGCCCCCGCTGCTGAACCAGCACCATTGATACTCTCTGAGCATGATGTGAGGAGAGCTCTGAGGGCAACAAACTGCAGGAAGGCAGCGGGACCAGATAGCATACCGGGACGTGTGCTAAGAGTATGTGCAGATCAGCTGACCACAGTTTTCACTAGCCTCTTCAATGCCTCTCTGGCCCAGCAGGTAGTCCCCACCTGCTTTAAAACATCAGTGATTGTTCCGATCCCGAAGAACACCCGCCCAGCCAGCCTAAATGATTATCGCCCAGTAGCCCTAACATCTGTAGTGATGAAGTGTTTTGAGAGGCTCATGAAACCCTTCATCAGTTCCCTCCTTCCTCCCGACTTCGACTCACTGCAGTTTGCATACCGGACAAACAGATCTACCGGAGATGCTGTAGCACAGGTCCTGCATACCACACTGAGCCATCTAGATGAGGGATGTGGGAACAATGTGAGAATGCTGTTTATAGATTACAGCTCAGCATTCAACACCATAGTTCCCCACACCCTCTCGGGTAAGCTCCAAGATCTGGGATTCAGTACATCTTTGTGCAGGTGGATTTATAGCTTCCTGACCACGAGACCACAGTCAGTGAGAATAGGGGATGTGTACTCCCATACACTCTCATTGAACATAGGGGCCCCCCAGGGATGTGTACTGAGCCCCCTTCTCTACTCCCTCTACACCGCGGACTGCACGGCCAGACACCCCACTAATTCCATTGTGAAGTTTGCTGACGACACAGTGGTGGTGGGACTCATCTCTGGGAACGACGAGACGGCCTACCAGAGTGAGGTGGATGGACTAGCAAAGTGGTGTGAGGCAAATCACCTCTCCATGAACATCAGCAAAACAAAGGAGATGGTGATCGACTTCAGAAAACAGAGAGGTGAGAAAACTCACACCCCAATTCAGATCAATGGAACCCCTGTGGAGAGAGTCTCCAACTTCAAATACCTCGGTGTCCACATCAACGAGGACCTCACTTGGAGCACACACACGGACTTCCTCATTAGTAAAGGCAGACAGCGCCTCTATCACCTGAGGCGTCTAAAGAGGTTTAAGATCTCCAAGAATATACAGAGGAGATTCTACACTGGTGTCATTGAGAGCATCCTGTGCAACAACATCATGGTGTGGTACGGGAACTGCACAGTACAGCAACAGAAAGCCCTGCAGAGGGTTGTGCGCACAGCTGAACGCACTATGGGAACATCTCTACCAGCACTGCAGGACATCTATGCTGAAAGGTGCAGATCCAGGGCCATCAGGATCATTAGGGATTCTAGCCATCCCACCCACAAACTGTTCAGGCCACTGAGGTCAGGGAAGCGCCTCTGTAGCCTGAAAACAAGAACAGAAAGGTTCAGGAGGAGTTTTTACCCACAAACTGTGAGACTCCTCAACCAAAACACAAACCGGACAACATGATGGACAATCTCACACACAGTACATAATTTGCACTTTATCTTTCTTCTCTGAACCTTATCCGTACCTTATTATATACATCTGTACTATGTAAATATGTATATTTTTATAGTCTTCTCATTCAACTCATTACAGTGCAATATCTTGCACGTCATGGATATATATTTATAAGCACAAACATATGGACTTTTACATTGTTTTTTTATATATTTTTTTACTTTTAACTTTTGTTTCTTTTCCTTTTTTTCTTAGCTTATGTAAAATCCTTTTTAGCATGTTTGCACAGTCGGGGGGAGTACTTTTTTAGCCAGAAAAAACATTTCACTGTATGTTGTACCAGCTATAACTACATGTGACAAATAAATAAAGAATTGAATTGAATATAACCCAGCAGCTAATGTAGAGCTCAGATATTTTGGACTGACCTGATTCTGGCCTCCTTTCACTTTCTGACTGCAGGACTTTTGTTTTCAGAATTGGATCCATGTTTTCCTCTGGTACTGCGATGTTTCCAACTCGGGCTCAAAAACACAACCTCAGTTAGCTTCGTCATTTAGCCCAAAATCATAATAACTTTGTGTGAAACTTC
The DNA here is from genome assembly GCF_964374335.1 of Astatotilapia calliptera. Lineage (NCBI taxonomy): Eukaryota > Metazoa > Chordata > Actinopteri > Cichliformes > Cichlidae > Astatotilapia > Astatotilapia calliptera. Next base: position 36,301,713 of record NC_137442.1, on the reverse strand, counting down.
GCTGTTTTTAAAATGAGGCTTTTTATACAAAATCAGTGTTTTAATTCAAGATTTTTGGTACCGTCAGTAAAGTTGGCATCAGATGGAGCAGCAGGAAACTGTGTAAAGGGCCCATCTGTGACCTCACCAGCTGGTGTGAAATATAACTGCAGTGTGTTTTGCAGTCTGTGCTGTGAGCTCATTTATAAGGACGGGGGAGGATGGTGGCAGGTTCTCAAGGTGTGCAAGAGCAGCTCTGTTTGTCTGTCTTTAAAACCTAATCTGTGACCTGGAACAACGAGCTAATTTAATGTGCCAACAGTTATAGGAAACATGTCCTCTGGCTGTGATAAGTGATTCTACAGCTCTTTGTTTTTGCCTGTTTTTGTGCCTCCATCCTCGTTTATTTCCTCTCTTCTCTGTCTGCAGTTTTCTACAGCTGAGTAAGCCTGTCTCTGCAGTGGTGTGTGTGTGTGTGTGTGTGTGTGTGTGTGTGTGTGTGTGTGTGTGTGTGTGTGTGTGTGTGTGTGTGTGTGTGTGTGAGAGAGAGAGAATGAGGTCATCGGTGTGCATATATCAGCTATGCACACCATGTCTCTGTGCTGGATGAATGATTAGCCTCTCATTAGTTATGCTGTCCTATCCTGTAGAGGGAAGTGCTGCAGTATCCTCCTCCTGCTGACTCTGTTAGAGACATAATTACAGGCAGTTGCATATTCTATCACACGCAGCCACACCATGCTTCTGTCACTTGGGATTAATATGACTTGACGTCAGAGCCTAACCCTAACACAGTGGTTTGATTTGTCTCCGCAGCGTTGCTAACATACATTCATGCACATGTGCACACAGTAATCAAGCATAACCACAGTCATGCTCACATGTACTGTATGTATAGCACTTCCTTTGCTGCACTTTAAGAGGAAACCTCATTCATTTCACATACACAAGAAAACCACGCTGACTTCCTCAGTATTACCCTTTGGCACTAGACTGTGTGTGAAGTGTCACTGTGTAACTATGAAAGGTCACAATGCTGTGTGACGTCAGCGGTGAGGGCATCTGCTTCAGGAGGATGTAAATGCTTTACATCTTTAAAATGATGATTTGTGCCACAAACAAGACTCAGATGTAAAACCACACTGGTCTGACTGTGCTACCATTGTGGCCTACCACACTACAAACACACATCATGTTGCACACGTTGGTGTGAAAATGGGATAGATCTGCAAATACGATCTACACTGGCTCCGAGCAGTCAGCAAGACAAGAAAGTCTCAATGGAAATAGCAGGCTGTTAGACATGGTGCCTGTTTTTAGTTTAAAAGGTTTACCAGGTGTCATTCTGAGTCTCATCCAGTTTCATTCTCAGCATCCTGAATCACGACGTTTTCTTTTTGTGCCCAAATCGAACACAGCTGAACTTAAAGGATCCCCTGAGGTCGATCGAAGGTGAAACAGCTGCTTCAGACAGCAACAGCAAATGATTCAGCAGATTATTAATATAATCAGTGTGATGGAGAACTTGTTGCTTAAAACTCAAACTAAGAAGTAAATGCTAATAACCCTTTGATATGTGCAGGGGGCGTGGCTGCCCTCAGGACAGCCACGCCCCCTTTAAGGCTCAGTGCACAGGTAGCTTCTGTGTGTGACACACTGTGTGAGGTAAAGAGGATAAGAGTGTGGATCATAGGAGAGCCTGATGAGGATTTAAACATTGATATTCTTTAATTCTGTGACCAACATGAAGTTTTGATGAGCGTGTTCTTAAAATGAATTTCATTATTGTTATTATTATTTTACCTTTTGCAATGGCAAACCTTCTAATCCAAAAACAGTTGTTAGAGTAATGAAAATGAATATAAAGCAGCATAAATAACAGCAGAGCTGAGGAGCTTTTGTGAGTGCCGAGCACAAACACAGCCGGCTGTGCCAAACTGTGTTGTGACTGTCGGATTTGAAGACACGTCTTTCAAGGACACTGGACACTGAGCCTGTTTGTATAATACATCACCATTTGCAGTGATTTGCAAGGTCATGTGTGGCTGTGGGGCGTGAATGTGTGCGGCTGTAAACGTGTGGGAAAAGCACTTCTAACAACCCCCCCGGCTGAGTTGTTTCCGTGTCACCACAGAGAGAACGGACGCTGACATCAACAGCCCCGTTATCTGTGTGTTCTTACAGCTGCAGTGTGAGGGAGGCAAAGATAAGCTGAAGCTGTGCTCACGCATACCTGAGGCTGACGCTGCCGGTGTGTGGCCTCAGGAAAGACCGGCAGATGAACGTCACAGTCGACAGTAATGAGCACCTGTCACAGTGTGACAGGTGCTCATTACTGCAAGAGCAACGCTTACACTTAGACATGACAGTGTGGTCGAGCTCTGTGTGGATGATTTTACTATTATTGCTCTCATTGAATCTGTTTGTAAGAAGTAAGAGCCAGAAAAATGGAGCAAAGGTTTGATTGAGTCAGTGATGGTCGTCTTTTCTTGTTTCATGTTCAGATTCGTGTCGTAGCTGACTAAAGATTTCTGGTGTTAGAGCGAGAGTTCAGGACCTGAGAGCAGAAATTTGGTGAGAAGAAAGGCAAGAAGGCAGAGCTCACATTTGTTGTTCATGTTTCCATCTCAGTCACTCCGACTTTAACGGTGTGTTCAAGAACTGAAAATAAAATAAAGGAGTTTGTATATATCTGAGTCTTTGTAAATTTCCCAAAACATGCACCGTTTGTTCACAGCTGTCTTTGGTAATGTTAAATAATGTTTTTTCTATGCCTATTAATAATTTCCTGAACTTGTTGTGTTTTCAGTCAACATGATAATAAAAGCTAAACGCTGCTTTCACTGTGTAATGACTGTAGAATGGTGATGTCATCATCTACACACAGCTTTTAGTAATCATTTTAAAGTTTTAGTAAGTGTCAGTTAACATTTAGGCTCGACACAATCAACAAGCTGTGGGTTTTTTGTATTTTCACATTTTGCCTCATGGACAAAATGATATGCACTTGACTGATAAACACTGAGCTGATGAAAACCTAGCATGAGCGTAACCATGGTTTCTGCACAATAACAAACTCCTGCAGTGATGCGAGAACACTGCTTCAGCTTGTGTGTCACACAGCTTTCTATAGCTGAACATTTCCATGATGAAAAGCTAACCATGTGTTGACCCCAACTAGGGCTGCTCGATTATGGCAAAAATGATAATCACGATTATTTTCACTGAAATTGAGATCACGATTATTTGACGATATTTATTTAACCCTTTAAGACCTACTATAGAACCAAGTCCACCAGAGCTTATATTATTTTTGTACATGCTGTAGTGCCATTTGTGGGAGCATTTCAAGTTGCTATACATCAATACAACTGTTATAGCCCATATTTTAACAATATGTATGCATTAAGTCCATAGTAATTACATAAATTGCAAAAAAGTGCAATAAACTACAAAAAAAATTGAAAATCGCTTTTGTTTTGTTTACATATATTTCTACTTGGAGAAATTTAAGAGGTTTATCCCTCAAAACTTTAAATATAATAAAGTTGCAAAAAATAGTTTACAACAACAGGAAATTTATTTTGAGTGTCTTCATAGTTTTATTTTGGAGATACAGCAATTTTTATATACTGCAGGAAAAACGAAAAACAATCCTATGATGCAAATTTGCAAAGAAAACAGCAGGTGCATCATTTCACTGTGGGAAGTGTTACGAACAGCTGATGGAACGGCAAAGCGTGTTTCTGGAATATTATGTTTTTGTTCCTGCAAGAGCTTTTTATGCAGTTTTTGCAAAGCTTTATGTGGAAGGAAACCGTGACCGAGGACAAGCTGATGGCATCAGATGCAAGTACAACTCCTCCGGTTTCATATGCAAAACAAATTATTGCGCTAGCTTACACGGTTCAGGTTCTACAGGGATTTAAAAATAGTTACACAACACGGAGCGTGCTGCTCTGACCGGCTTTAAAGGGTTAACAATGACTTTAAAAAAATAATATAACATAGTGTGCAACACCACTGAAGTTTTTTTTTTTTAACTCTTTTCAACCAACAGCAGTCACTCTCCAAATAACTTCTGCTTAGCTTTCCGAGCTTCCCTCGGGTCCTCTTAATCAGCGGTCTCCAACCTTTTTTGCGCCACGGACGGTTTATGCCCGACAATATTTTCACGGACCGGCCTTTAAGGTGTCGCGGATAAATGAGGGAGGGGCTAATAATCGGCTCAGTCATTTTTAATGATCGTTGAAAGCCCAGATCGTAATCGTGATTAAAATTCGATTAATTGAGCAACCCTAACCCCAACACGTGGTGTGTTTTCCTCACATGAAGTATATATGTGAGAAGGACAAAGGCACAGGTAACGACAGGCAGACTGAATGTTTCCAGCTGTAAGTGATTGGAGTCTGAGCAGACCAGTGCCATTAAAATCAATGTTGAGTTTAGGGCTGCCACGATTAGTCGACTAGTCACGATTACGTCGACTATCAAAATCGTCGACGACTGATTTAATAGTCAACGCGTCGTTTGAAGCTTTGTAAGATCCCAAAAGACGCAGGAATAAGTAGCAGGATTTAAGAGTGTAATAACGGACTGAAACAGAAGATGGCAGCACTGCATGTACAAGGATGCCAGCTGCCGTTAAACCCTGAAGAAGAAGAAGCTGTGTCCCAGAATTCATAGCGCGGCCCAGCTTAGTTTCCAACAATGGCGGCAGCTAGTTAGTTTTAATGTTACTCTTATTATTCTTTCTGGGTCACAAAATAAACGTTTAACATATTTTCAGGGAGAATGTAGCTGTGTAAACCTCAAATATCTGCTCAGTTTATCAGGACACCGCATATTTTCAAAAGCGCTCCGACGTTTTCGGAGACGTCTGTTACCCACTAGCTCGATAGCTAGCCGGGGGCTAGGTCACTAGCGCCGTGAGAACACCGGACTCCCGGCAAATCGTTTTCAAACCCACCGCCGTCTTTTGCTACTCAGGTTAAACATATATATGAGTCACTTAGATAACTTAAAATGTTGTTGTTTGGCTTTTTTCAGTGTTTTATTTGTTCCTAAGTAAATCAGTTTGTCTGAGATTAAAGTTATAGTTTTTACACAGCTGAATAAACGTCAAGCAGACAGCTGATCATCAGAAGTGTGAGATGCTCAGAGTTTACTCCGGTGTCCTGTTATAGTTTAGATAGAAGGAGTTTATTAAACTTCACCGAAACAATCTGCAGATTTCATTAAAATTTAATAATCTATCATCTTGTCTTTATTTGTAGTTAGCACCTTAAACACTTAAAGCTGTAAGCTAATGATAGTTATATAAGAGCAGATGCTGCTGGTGCAATAAGCTGTACGTTTTACGTCCAATGGATGATGATCTGATTAGTCGACTAATCGCAAAAATAATCGGTGACTAGTCGACTATCAGAATAATGGTTTGTGGCAGCCCTAGTTGAGTTCATGCTGCATGATGAGAGATTGGAAGGTGTTTCCTTTGATATGCCAACACCTTCACTTTTCTAAATAATCCATGCACAGTGTGTATTATGATACTAATATGATAGTACTGCAGTTTTGACAGTACTTTATTTGTTCACCCGCTCTACTCAACTGGCTTTTCTTCCACAGTACCTTAGCAGTTATCCACAGTGTGTGGTTGCTATCAGCCCTGCACACCACACTGAGAAAATGATTAACAAGCAGCTCAGCACATCCACTCAGATCCTCTGTGCACACCACGTCACAGCTGGGACTTATGGATGTTTATTACTTTGTGACTCAGTCGAGGTTCATGCTCAAAGCACAGACCTGCAAAAAGTGGAGGTGGGAGGGATGATCTTCTTTTAAGCTAAGGTGACTCCGCCTCTCCTGTGAAAAAGTGATCTGATTGAATTTAGGCTTTGAAAGCAGCAGGAGGGTCGTTCACCACGTCTGTCAAGTGTTGCTGTGGTTCACACTTCAGCATCGTGCAACACTTTACGCTGTATAGCTGCTCTCCCCCTGTAGTTTTACATCTGCATGCACAGCAAGGATCATGACCCACTGTCACACATGTGGTATGTTTACTGTGACCCCAGGTCAGGGGTCACAGTAAACATCATTTTAGTGTCAGATGAATGTTTGATAGAGGAAATATTAAGTGATAATGTTTAATATTTCAAATATCACTATGGCATCGTAACAATGTGACCAAAAACACAACCAAGCATACGAGTCAGTGTTCACGTGAGCCACCCTCACAATCAGATCCTACAGCATAAATAACTATATCATATATATAACTATATAAGTTTTGGTCTCCTTGTTTTTGTTGTGCTGCATGAGTTTGAATATTTGCACTAACTAGCTTTCTACCCAGGATGCAGCAGCTGTCGCTGTGGCGTGCTCCCACAGGTAGATTGTGTTGCTGCCTGTCAAACAGCAAAATACAGAATTCCTTTGACACACGACCAAACTAACAAATCTAAAATAAATTCCTTAACGAATCCAGAGCTTCCACCAGCGTCTCAGCACCTTCAGCACACCTGAAAGGTGGAGGCAACATTTGAGGCATTGCCAACTTTAAAAGAAGCTTTCCCTCTCAACAGAGCTCACTGCTGAATTTTGTGACCTATTAACCAGATGAGGCACGTGCATGTGCGCACACACATACGCACACACACCAGCAGCAAATCTCCATCCTCTTGCCAGAGTTAAATTTTATCCCCTCATATTTTGAATGAAAAAAATCCGACTTAAGACGTTTTGCAAAAGATGAAAGAGGCTTTTTAGATAAGAGAGATTTTTCTGGTGAAGGAAATCACACAGTCTGCTCTTCTGAACACGACAACACAGTCCAAGAGGAACGACCAGAAATTCTCAAAGGACCGGCCTTCTTTCATGACTTTTGTCAGAGGGGAAAGCTTCTGTGACACATCATAAGTATTCAAAAGCAGGTTTTATAAATCAATGCAAATGAATGGACCCTGAAAAACCTGATTCATTAACACTAAACAATATCAGCTGCCCTGAAGTGTTGCCAAGCTGCTTTCACGAGGCTGCTTGTCAGTTAGTTTGTTACAGTTATGTGAACCTCACCGTATATGTGTGCCCTTTTTGGCCTTCATATTCATGAAACTGTTCCATATCCATGATTTATTATTAGTAGACAGGTATTATTAGAGCAGGGCGATATAGCCAAAAATATTTAACATTTTAATACATTTGAAAATTTGTGCTAACGATATAACTGACGATATGATTGACACCAGACAAAATACTTTACAACTCCACAACTTTATTAGTGCAAAAACCCATCAATGTATTTTCACTTAAACAAGCAGCTGTTTGCAAATGCAAATTCCTCGCTGACAGTTTAACCAAAAGGCATTTCCAGTGGAAACTGGCCGACATATCCTCAGCATAACCATGTATAATATCCACAAAACTTAAAAAGAGGTTATACACAGCAGGGCTCTAGAGTGCGACTAATTTGGTCGCAAATGCAACCAAATTTTTCAGTGGTGCGACTAAAAAAAAAATATTTGGTTGCACCTGTGCGACCAACTGTTCGGGTAGCAAAAAAAAATAAAAATCTGCAACCTTCCCTGTGGTCAACAACAGACACACATTTTGCCCCTATCGTGGACTAAACCAATCAGAGATAGTAAGGGGTGGGACCTCTCTGATTGGCCGTGGTCCAGTTGAAAGTGCAGGTGGAAGTGGGAGGTGAGTAGCTTGAATAAAGCGATATCAATTCATTAGATCCTGACTCGACTTTTAAATATAACTGTGTTTTGCCAGAAACGGCAGATTCTCAGATTAAAGCTCACAAAACCATTTCAACAACAACCAAACAGCAGATGAGAGCAGGTACACGGACTCCACACAAAGACGTAAACACAGACCCGACGCATCAGAATCAGCTTTGTCTTTCTCGGCTTTCTCACCCGACGGCTCGTAGACGGACACGCTGTCGGAGCTCAGCGATCCTGATGCGTCCGGTCCGCGCTGTGTTTACGTCTTTTTGCGCTGATTCTGAGCTGCAGGTTTTGTCTCTCCAACCAAAATTCGCCGAGCCAGCAGCAAAAGAAGCAGCAAACTGCGCTTCACATTTGATCAATGTCGTCATGAATTTTGCTTCCACGACTATTAAAATCACATCCATGCACAGCTCTCTCTCTCTCTCTGTACTTCAAGAACAGTTTCTCATCTCCAATCTCTGTTTTCTGTATTATTCATTGGCTTATTACCCACCAGTCTACCGCTGTTTACAGCGCTGTGGCTGCTGTCTTTTTCTTTTTTTCACTTAAATGTCCTCGGACAAGAAAGCCTATTTTTTCTGTTGTTCAATACTGAAGAAATTTAAACTTTATATGCAGAACATTGTAGAATATTTTTAAGGTTATCTGCTATAAAAAGCCAGACCAGGAAAATCTCCTTCATGTTTTTCTGTGTTTTATTCTCAGTTACTTTCACACAAAGGCATCTGCTGTGATGTTCACAATTCTGATGAAGTCAGTGCTGATAAATGATCAGAATTATAATATTTCTGACTGTCTGAGGCCAAGTTGAATCGAATCGGGACTTTGAAAACCGGAATCGAATGGATTATAGAAATCAGTGATGATACCCAGCCCTAGTGAGCAGCCTAGGCAGGACAGAAGTGGATGTAGCTGTAATAGGAAAAGAACTATTGCTAACTTTTCTGTTAAGGCCTGATCCTTCTGAAATTCATAGCCAGCTCTGACACGGTGTCATCAATCTTTGAATGCTGAAAAAACACATTATATTAATTATTATAAAATTTGTGTGCGCCTAACTTTTGTGCCGGTACGCCCAACTTTTTAAAGTTAGGCGTACCCATGGCAAAAAGTTAGTCTAGAGCCCTGCACACACAATACGGTAATATTATGTTGAAGCACAGTGCGTATCACAGATTTTCGAGCGCCGTGCACATAAAATCGTTTCGAGGTCAGTAAACACAACCAGAGTTCATACATAAGGCACACGGGATTATAAGGGGCTCTGTCGACTTTCAGAAAAATCAAAGGATTGATTTTAAGTGCGCCGTATTTTCCAAACAACACGGTAATAACGACGGCCCGCTAGCATGCGCTACCAAAAATAGTGCTTTGTTGTGTATCTGACGGACGAAAGCTAAACCAGTTCCACACCAGTGAAGCTGCAGCATTTTTACAAACCAGTTCTGGTTCATCTGTTTCATTCAAGGATCCGCTTTCGACGCCATGTGTGTATGAAAACAAAGGCTGCACATGCGTGTTTTACCCATATTCTATTTTATATTTCATTTTCTTATCGTTGCCCAACATTACACCGGTGTTACCGTGAACGGTATGATACGGCCCAGCTCTAGGTATTATTGAAGGAATGGAGAGTTATGACGTACCCAAATGAGTAAACCAACATCTATCTGCAAAGGAGTCATTTCCTGTGGTTCGGCAGCTAAGATCAGGAGTACCTCGATAACAGATGCAGTCGTTTGAAGATTTCACGTGCAGCACCTGGTCCCAAAATGTGTGGTACACAGCTGTATCATATGCATATATGTCACAGTCTGTGTGGTTAGCATTGTGGGGCATGTTTTGGTTTTTTCCTCTAAGCCATATCAACGGGAAAATCTCAGTGTCATGAAGCTGCAGCGTCTCATCTGTGACGAGCACACGCACTCAGCAGAAAACACAGTGGAGATGGTGAAAACTGATAAAGTGAACCATAACTTTGAAAGAAAATAAATGTTTTGCAATTCTTGTTTCCTGTAAGGCAGCTCTGGGCTTTGTAGGAGCAGCAGAGGGAGCAGGGCAGCAGACACGACTCATAGCCACTGATGTCTGATCTTCATGCTCTGCAAACTTCACTCAGTTATGCATTATGCCATGAATATTATTTATTAGCTATTAGGAAATGATTTAACAGGACTAAGATACATTCAAGGCCTGCAAAGCGAAAAACAAAACAACAGATTGATAACCGAGTCTTCTGTGTTATCACGTGACCTCGAGCACATGTGTATTAGTAAGCAGTAATAAATAATTCTTGCCTGAGCAGAGGAAGCATGCATCAACCACGCTCCACCTGCAACTCACCAAATACTGAGAGAAAAAAGAGATACTTAGCAGTGATAATTAACAGTTGTACTCGCATGCCTGTCACAGCCCATTTAGACTTCTGTGCTGACTCTCTGTAGACTGTGACAGCTTATTTAAGCGCCGAGCGTTTGCAGCATTGATGCTTGTGCACGGTGTTTTATCTGGTGGCTGTGTGCTGGTGTTTTTTTTGATCAAACGCGCTCTAGTGTGAACGCTCAGAGCGGCCGCGTGCACAAAAGAAGACGTCACACACGACGCTCTGTTTAGACCCAGAGCAACAGGATGTGTGACTGATGGCCTTAATGTAAAGACTTCAGACTTCACGTTTCCCAGTTTTGCTTTAAGTTATAAAGTTTTGTTATTTACATTTGTCCTAATAATGATCCTTACTGCTGTTTCAGAGGAGCGCTGCTTCTAGCTGCAGATTTCTGTCAGAATCTGCAGATTATACAGTACAAAGAAAATGTTCACGTTTCTCCAACGCTGTCTTCCCAGCAGTTTCCCTGGATAGAAGCGTTCACCATGTCGGGCGCTGATAGTCGGCGTCTGTCTTGTGTCGGTGACGTAAAAGACGGATTTAATGCGACGTGACCGTCAAACAGCAGTCGCTTTCTAAAACATCGGATATGTATCGGATTCAGCACCACATACCAAAGTGACCCAGATCGGATTTGAAGATATCGGATTTGTGCCGTTCACACCGTCACACCATGATGGGATAGATGGTCGCAGAGGGTCAGAGAAGTCGGATTTGATGCGCTTTCCCCTGCAGTGTGAACGCAGCCTGAGAGTCTGTGTCTTTGTTTGGGTTTAGTACATGTTGTTTTCTATCATGTCCATCTCCACCCTCTCTCTGTTTTGCCACCAAAGTCCCTGTAAATGCTTAAAAAATGACCAGTGCTGAACAGGTCGATCACAGCTGTTTCAGACTGCACCAACTTATTTCCAGGGAGGTGCACTCTGCATCACAGCACAGGCTTTCAGACAGGTTGGTGCTTATGGTGTACCCATGTAGATTTAACATGGAGGCATAAATCCCAAATACAATGCTATAAAAAATTTGCCCCCTTATTTTTCTCATATTTGTCACAATTAAATGTTTACGATCACTAGGGATGGGTCTTGATAAGATTTTCACGATTCCGATTCCATTTTCGATTCTGTTTAACGATTCGATTCTTTATCGATTATTTTTTAAAAAGGAGAACACTAAGGTCGAGTAGCTCAGAACTTTGTTTTATATCTTCTCTTTGAACAAGACAGAAATTTAGGAGTAACATGGCCTTACAAACCCAACAGTGAGATCTTAAGAGATCCAGCCTACGGCTCTTCAATGGGGTGTCACAGGGTCCCCAGGAAAAAATTGTAAATGTAAAATAATAAAATAAATATTCTTCTGTAGCAATAACAAAGTATAACATAAATTATTCTGTAGCAATTACACAAGAATATCCAGTAATGTCCCTGCCTACAATTAAACACACTCACTTACAATCGGGGCATCTGCTGTGGCAAACGGGTGCAAGCCTTTGACCACAAACTGAGTCACTGCTCGGTGACATTCGTCTATCCTGGCCTGAAAGAAGACGCTACCGGCAGACTGCAGTGAGAACTGCCAGCATCTGAGCCACACTCTGTCTCATCATGGTCACTAAATGCACAGTAATGGCAGGTTTGTAATAAGGCAGATCATATATGCACTGTTAGTTGATTATTTACCTGCCGCATTAACGGGAGAGGACGTGCAAACGTTACCGCTGCTGCTGGGTTGAGATTCACGAGTCCGGAGCGGAATAAAAAACACGACATTCATGTAAGGTCATCGCGTGTTTTGTGAGCAAATGCTTTTGCATATTCGTAGTGTTTCCTCCCTTCAATGAAATATCTACTTTGCAAGTATTGCAAGTTGCCCTGTTGTCATCCGTTCTCGTAAAGTATAACCAAACTTTGAGCGTTTGAGCCGCTTAGGCGCCGTGTTTCCTGCCAGGTAAATGACGCTCCGCAACGTGGTGACGTCATTCGGGGCGACTGGAATCGATAAAGGAATCGTTTGCAAAAATGGCAAACGATTCCAAGGAACTGAAACAGTGGGAACCGGTTCTCAGCAAGAACCGGGTTTCGATACCCATCCCTAACGATCACGGGACTATGTAAACCTGTGTGTCCACGTGTGGAAATATAACTGCTCCCTAAACCTTTAAGCTGATTGGGCCACGCTCGGCAGCAAGAACTGCAGTCAAGCTTTTTCAAAAACTGTGAATTTTGTTCCACTCATTTTTCCACAGTTATTTGAATTCAGTCACATCAGAGGGTTTTTGAGCATGAGTGTCCTGTTTAAGCATCTCAGTCTGATTTAGGTCCTTCATTGTCCCGAGCTGGACTTGGTAGTGTGTTTTGGATCATTGTCTGTCCTTCGGGTGATTCTGCTTGAGAGCAGAACTCACGGTTCCATCGAATACGCAAATACTGCAACTCCTAAAGCAGCAAAGCAACCGCGGACCAGCCGAACAAGCGCCAACATATGTGACTGTTGGTACGACGTTCTTCTGATGACGCAAACCGTCCAGAAAGCTCAACGGTTGTCTTGTCAGCTTGTCAAATGTTTGGGGATCAAGCCTTTTGTTTTGTTGTGATCTGAAACATTAAAGTGTGACAAATGTGCAAAAACTAAGAAATCAGCAATGGGCCAAATACTTTGTGGTACTGTATGCATCAGGCTGAAAATGCTTCTGTGCTCAGGAAGCTTTGGTGTCTGTAGTGAAAGCTGTATGAAAGCTCTCTGTGAATCAGGCCAAACACGTAGTTGAAAACCCCTGAAGACGCTTCACATTCCCACTGTGCTTTTATCTCTTCCTGCAGTGACTGTGAACTGACAGATCAGGAGCCACTCAGAGAGTCCAGCTGATCTCTGTTTGAACTCATTGTTTCACATATATCACTGCACACCTAGCCTTGTTTATACTCAGGTTAAATATATAACCATTACTAAAAATATACTAGTCTCTAATGATTTAATCTTAACGTCTATAGAAGAAAAGTTTTCATTTGTCTCTGTTAACTTTGTAATACTTCACCTTGGCTCATTAACAAAAGCATCAGTAAACTCCTCTCTGCTCTTTTTGCTGGTTTTCATGTTATCTTGTTCTACAGAGTTTTGTTGGGTGTAGGATCTCACAGCTCTATAATGGGATACACTACAGTACAGTAAGTATTATCATAAACACATTTGCATCCATTTAGAGTTACATTCAGTCTTATCACTTGCGTAAATGATCACAGTGGACACAACCTAATAAATTATGGGGGCATAAACTACACCGGCTAGTTAATGAGAATCTTTAAAGACGTTATTCATGATATCTGCATAGTGATGTCTTTTATTTGTTTGTTGACCAACACTAACAGTTTGGGACTGTTGCATCATTTCCTCAGGTATTAATAAATAAATATGTCACATAGTTTCATATAGAGAAAAAATTACCAGTAATCATCCCACAGATGTAATATTATCTACAGCTACTCTTAGTACCATTGATGTTAAGTTAGACTCTTTTTCTCCAATTGATCTTTCTGAGTTAACTTCAATAATTACTTCCTCCAAACCATCAGCGTGTCTTTTAGACCTCATTCCTACAAAACTGCTCAAAGAAGTCCTGCCATTAATTAATTCTTCGATCTTAAATATGATCAACCTATCTCTAATAATCAGCTATGTACCACAGGCCTTCAAGCTGGCTGTAGTTAAACCTTTACTCAAAAAGCCATCTCTAGACCCAGCAGTCTTAGCTAATTATAGGCCAATCTCCAACCTTCCTTTATATCAAACATCCTTGAAAGAGTAGTTGTCAAACAGCTAACAGATCATCTGCAGAGGTTTATTTGAAGAGTTTCAGTCAGGTTTCAGAGCTCATCACAGCACAGAAACAGCTTTAGTGAAGGTTACAAATGATCTTCTTATGGCCTCTGACAGTGGACTCATCTCTGTGCTTGTCCTGCTAGACCTCAGTGCAGCGTTCGATACTGTCGACCATAATATCCTATTAGAGCGATTAGAACATGCTGTAGGTATTACAGGTACTGCACTGCAGTGGTTTGTATCATATCTATCTAATAGACTCCAGTTTGTGCATGTAAATGGAGAGTCCTCTTCACACACTGAGGTTAATTATGGAGTTCCACAGGGTTCAGTGCTAGGACCAATTCTGTTTACATTATACATGCTTCCCTTAGGCAGCATCATTAGAAGACATAGCATACATTTACACTGCTATGCTGATGACACCCAGCTCTATCTGTCCATGAAGCCAGATAACACACACCAATGAGTTAAACTGCAGGAATGTCTTAAAGACATAAAGACCTGGATGGCCGCTAACTTTCTGCTTCTTAATTCAGATCAAACTGAGGTTATTGTACTCGGCCCTGAAAAGCTTAGAAATATGGTATCTAACCAGATTCTTACTCTGGATGGCATTACCTTGGCCTCCAGTAACGCTGTGAGGAACCTTGGAGTCATTTTTGACCAGGACATGTCCTTCAATGCACACATTAAACAAATATGTAAGACTGCTTTCTTCCATTTGTGCAACATCTCTAAAGTTAGAAATATCCTGTCTCAGAGTGACGTTGAAAAACTAGTTCATGCATTTATTACTTCCAGGCTGGACGACTGTAATTCATTATTATCAGGAAGTCCTAAAAACTCCCTGAAAAGCCTTCAGTTAATCCAAAATCCTGCAGCAAGAGTCCTGACAGGGACTAGAAAGAGAGAGCAGATTTCTCCTGCTTTGGCTTCCCTTCATTGGCTTCCTGTTACCTTACAATATAAAGGCGATTGTTGAGGCGACTGGTGATGTGATTGGCGATGTATAAGTAAAACTGAAGTGAATCGAAAATCACAACAAGTAGCCTGAAGGTGCTTTTAAGGTAAAGATCCGACAGTAACACAGAGAAATCCCCAACAATCAAGGGAGGCAGGAAAACAGGCACAGTGTGGAAGAGAGCCAGAGATTAATAATAACCACTTTGCATTTAATTGTAATAATAACTAAAGATTAAATGCAAAGCAGTGTGGGTGACTGAAGAGGAAACAGTCGGTGCATTATGGGAATCCCCAGCAGCCAATACCTATTGCAACGTATCAGCTCTACTCAGCTGCCTTACAAGTGACGCTCAGATCCAGATGGACTTTAACTTGGACAGTGTCCCACAGTGTCCATGGTGCAGGAAGTCCAGTGGGGTCACTTACTGGGGCTTTGTTTTAGTTCTACCACAGAGTAGAGAGCCAGCCAAAGATGACTGTTGCTTGACATGTGTTTGTTGATTGGTCGAACATATAAATAGGAAGGCTGTGGCTCGAGATCATCTACTAACTGGAAGATTGATGTTTTGATCCCTGGCTCATCAATTCCACATATTAAAGTTATAGAGTATGACCGAGTGTGCTATGAAAGAATCTGTCTTGTAAGGTAGAAGTGCTTTTTGTTAAAAGTCAACTAGCTAGGATAACCTCATCCCTGTATATGAAAGCACCTTCAGACTGTCAGTTCTTTAGAAAGACAGGACGTGAATAACCGAGTTGTGGATGATTTTTCCCCCATACTGTGTTGTCCGTGCTTACCAATAAAACAAATCATGCATAAAAGCCAAATTCATTTAAATCTGCTCCGCATTGATGCAAGCTTCACATCTTATTTGAGTTGTCATCATAACAGGTGTGCAGGGAGTGTGTTAGAGTAGTGATTAACATTTACGACGTAATCCGTGTCTGGATTTCTCTTGTATGGTCTTATTGGCTGAAGGTCCTCTTTGGGCACTACAAGCCACAAACAAAGGCTCGGCTCATTCGCCTGCGCTTTATCTGTAGGACAGATGATTTTCAGGTGAGTCAAGCTGTGCTGTTGTGTCTGCCTGTTGTTGTTTCCATGGAGATTCCTCTTGCAGCACAAAATCAACACACACACACGCACAAAGTCACTGCAGGGATACAATGTTGCTAGGTAACATGTTCAAGACAGTGGAGAAGTCTAATTGGTTTGGTGTTGTTTCAAAGGTTAGTGTGTTGGAGTTACACCAACGTTGTGCTTCCACCGTTAAACTCTGTCGCTGTGAGTCTCCGGCTGACGGACGAAGGCGAGCCAACACTTTGATTTCACTGTTACCGTAGACCAGAGGTGGGCACCTCCAGGCCTCGAGGGCCCGTGTCCTGCAGGTTTTATATCTCACCCTGGGTCAGAATCACATGATTAGTTCATTACCAGGCCTCTGGAGAACTTCAGCTGTGTTGAGGAGGTCATTTAAATCAGCTGTGTTGGCTCAAGGACACATCTAAACCTGCAGGACCCCGGACCTCGAGGCCTGGAGTTCCCCCATACTTGTGCTTCTCACTGCTCACAGAGGCCAGTGTCAGTGTTGCTGGCTCTGTGCTCTGGCTACATTTGGATTCAGCCATTTGTTAGCGTCTTCATGCCGGGTGATGGTGATTTAAGCGGCTCATTGGGTTTGTTGTTACAGATCTTTTTGTGTTGGCTCCCATATGGCGTACTCTGGCGAATGTTGTGTCTTCATCACACACATGGTGAAGAACTCGCTAACATGTCAGCGTGTGGTTGTTGGCTGGTGCTTGGATGCACATGGATGAAACAGTCAAACAAATATGGGCCCGAGTGCTGAGTTAGCTCTGCACCAGCCATCATCCAGTTTCATTTGGTTTGTTAAAGGTAGGCAGGGATGTTAGCCAGTTTCTGCTGTCCTCTCTTTCACTGCAACAACACGAGCTGAGTCTGACAACCTTCTGCTGGCGTGTCACAGGATACATATCTGCCCATCTTTAGCAATCATTTGTTCCCTGCTTATCAAAAAGGGTTGTTTGTGATCACAATCTAATCAGTCGGCTGTTGGACAGATAAAACAGCTTGTATTGTTAGACATGCTAAGTTAAGACTTCATTTAACAGAGCGGTCGACTGTTTAAAAGCTTCATATTTACTCAGTTTCCACAGTTCAGCTTTCTTAAAATAACAAACGGTGGGACAAACTGAAGCTGTCATTAATCTGAGCCGTGCAAACACACAAGCTTTTCCAGTTTGGGTGCTGATTGCAGTGGGATAGCCACCATCCTGAGCAGTACACGAGCATGTACGTGAATGCCGTTTCACAAAAATAAGACGGCTTATTTAGTGCAGATTCAAGAAACTGATACTGTGAAAACTGCAGCTGTTCCAAGGTGCAGTTTCCAGCATAAAAAGGAAAAATACATTGAAAAGTCAAATGAAAAGCATCCATGACAGATGATCAGATGATGAAAAGGTTGTTACTGTCCTTAAACGTCATGTGACATCCATAAAAACTAGCAGCATAGGCGAGGATGGACAGAGCTCCTGGTCGTCAGGGGCCAAAAGGATCAGCTGACACGATTGTGAACCAGAACCCAGAGGTCACCGAGCCTGCTGTTCTAACTCAGCTGTTGCTTTATCAGGTGTTTCACTTGGTCTTTGAGATATGCCTTTGACTGTAAATGATGAGATATGGATGTTTGGAGATTTTCATCACTGAACAATGCAGCATGCTTGGTTAAAGTTCTCTCTGGTCTCTAATTTTAAAGGCAAAGTGTGTAACAGTGTCCGAAGAGGAAGTGATCACAAATAGGTGGCTTTATGTCCAGCACAAGGGAACTGAGGACCTTCGTCATCAGCACACTCAGAGTATTTGATGTGTTTCAGAACAATGTGGCCGCTGATTGGAGCAAACTGCCAGTCACAGGGACACAGCTGAGGACTTACACGTGTTTCTAAGAAATTAGAAACACGGACACATCCCGTACTCGTGACCTCTACAGAGTGTTGTGTTTGAATATCTTTACTCAGTTTTTGCCACTTCGTCCTTCTCATGTTTCAGACTGTTGGAGACCCGTGTGTCATGACATGCCAAAGAAAGTCAGCAAGCCTGCTCATGTTGTTGTGTTGGAAACAAATTCTGCAGGGATAATAAACAGATCACGTCTGATTTTGACAGCGTATCAGATCGATGGACTGCAAACATCATGTAACACCTGTTACAGTATCATGTAAAATCCTCGGCTGGTTCTTACGGTGATTCACTGACAACGGGAAGTGATAACACCGTGTGATCAGTACAGAACAGATCAGCCGTTGAAGTTTGATTGAAGACGTTTTTGTCCTGCATGTCAGAAATGTTAGGCTGACTGAATCTACTATTTAAACTTAGAGGATGTAAAAGCATTTTAACCATTTTAACCATTTGCCTGTTTGTACGCCCGTGTGTACGACTGTGTGTGCGCCCGTGTGTACGCCCGTGTGTACGCCTGTTTGTACGCCCGTGTGTACGCCTGTTTGTACGCCTGTTTGTACGCCCGTGTGTACGCCTGTTTGTACGCCCGTGTGTACGCCTGTTTGTACGCCCGTGTGTACGCCCGTGTGTACGACTGTTTGTACGCCCGCGTGTACGCCCATGTGTACGACTGTGTGTACGCCTGTTTGTACGCCCGTGTGTACGCCTGTTTGTACGCCCGTGTGTACGCCCGTGTGTACGCCTGTTTGTACGCCCGTGTGTACGCCTGTTTGTACGCCCGTGTGTACGCCCGTGTGTACGACTGTTTGTACGCCCGCGTGTACGCCCATGTGTACGACTGTGTGTACGCCTGTTTGTACGCCCGTGTGTACGCCCGTGTGTACGCCTGTTTGTACGCCTGATTGTACGCCCGTGTGTACGCCTGTTTGTACGCCTGTTTGTACGCCCGTGTGTACGCCCGTGTGTACGACTGTGTACGACTGTGTGTACGCCTGTTTGTACGCCCGTGTGTACGCCTGTTTGTACGCCTGTTTGTACGCCCGTGTGTACGACTGTGTGTACGCCCGTGAGTACGCCCACGTGTACGCCTGTTTGTACGCCTGTTTGTACGCCCGTGTGTACGCCTGTTTGCACGCCCGTGTGTACGCCTGTTTGTACGCCTGTTTGTACGCCCGTGTGTACGCCCGTGTGTACGACTGTTTGTACGCCTGTTTGTACGCCCGTGTGTACGCCCGTGTGTACGCCCGTGTGTACGACTGTTTGCACGCCCGTGTGTACGACTGTGTGTACGCCCGTGTGTACGCCTGTTTGTACGCCCGTGTGTACGACTGTGTGTATGCCCGTGTGTACGCCTGTTTGTACGCCTGTTTGTACGCCCGTGTGTACGACTGTGTGTACGCCCGTGAGTACGCCCACGTGTACGCCTGTTTGTACGCCCGTGAGTACGCCCGTTTGTACGCCCGTGTGTACGACTGTGTGTACGCCCGTGTGTACGACTGTGTGTACGACTGTGTGTACGCCCGTGTGTATGCCCGTGTGTACGACTGTGTGTACGCCCGTGTGTACGCCCGTGTGTACGCCCGCGTGTACGCCCGCGTGTACGCCTGTTTGTACGCCTGTTTGTACGACTGTTTGTACGCCCGTGTGTACGCCCGTGTGTATGCCCGTGTGTACGCCCGTGTGTACGCCCGTGTGTACGCCCGCGTGTACGCCCGTGTGTACGCCTGTTTGTACGCCTGTTTGTACGACTGTGTGTACGCCCGTGTGTACGCCTGTTTGTACGCCCGTGTGTACGCCTGTTTGTACGCCCGTGTGTACAACTGTGTGTACGCCCGTGTGTACGCCTGTTTGTATGCCCGTGTGTACGCCCGTGTGTACGCCTTTTTGTACGCCCGTGTGTACGCCTGTTTGTACGCCCGTGTGTACGCCCGCGTGTACGCCCGTGTGTACGCCTGTTTGTACGCCTGTTTGTACGACTGTGTGTACGCCCGTGTGTACGCCTGTTTGTACGCCCGTGTGTACGCCTGTTTGTACGCCCGTGTGTACGACTGTGTGTACGCCCGTGTGTACGCCTGTTTGTACGCCCGTGTGTACGACTGTGTGTACGCCCGTGTGTACGCCTGTTTGTACGCCCGTGTGTACGCCCGTGTGTACGCCTTTTTGTACGCCCGTGTGTACGCCTGTTTGTACGCCCGTGTGTACGCCTGTTTGTACGCCCGTGTGTACGCCCGTGTGTACGCCCGTGTGTACGACTGTTTGTACGCCCGTGTGTACGACTGTGTGTACGCCTGTTTGTACGCCTGTTTGTACGACTGTTTGTACGCCCGTGTGTACGACTGTGTGTACGACTGTGTGTACGCCCGCGTGTACGCCCGTGTGTATGCCCGTGTGTACGACTGTGTGTACGCCCGTGTGTACGCCTGTTTGTACGCCTGTTTGTCTCTGGTCTGTTTGTCCACCAGAGCACAGAGAGTGCTGAGGGGCGTTTGTCCTTTATCTTTGTGTGTTGGAGCTCTGCAAACTGCAAACACGTGTATTTGTGCCGCTCTGTCCTTACTGTAAGCATCACAGAGCGTGTCTGTGTGCATGTGTGGCAGTGGACCGTGGCTCTCAGCATGAACTAATAAGTTTATTTTTTAATGCTTTGGCATTACACATTCGATTAGCCAGTCTGGTCCAGTGGTCTCACAGATATGAGTCAGGATGTCTGTGTGAGGTCTTCCTGTAACAACAGCACAGGTCAGTCGCTGCTGCTTCAGTCTGTCAGATAATCTTTACATTTAATGACCTTCAAGTATGTTTGACGCTAAACAGAAGACATATCAATATTTCTTATTACAAGTCAAATGGCAAACATTGCCCCAGAATAGATACAAGTTGTAATAATAATTCGAGTGTTGTTGTGAATGTAGCATGGATATGTGAAGCTGTGAAGCTTGGTTCACATGTAGGTGAGTAAGATGAAGCAGCTGAGAGCTTTTGTGTGACCACGTACAGACTCAGCAGTAGCTCTGAGCAGGTGCAGCTGAGCCAGCATTACTACACTGTGTTTGTCCTGCATGAGTCTGAGTGTGTGAGAGCTCCTCTCTAAATAAAGCTGCAAACAGGTAATCTGACATATTCACAACCTTAGCTGAGTTGCTCACGTGCTGTTTCTTTCTTTAATAACTACACATCAGCAGTAGCATCCAACCAGCTACAGATGCAGTGGTAATATTAGCCCTTCTCATTGTTAAAGACTGCAGAGCTGTTTGGTCTGTTAGCTGAGCACTCCCATTGCTGAACTCCCAATGAGAGCTTATCTCTGCTGCCAGGCTAAGAATAGCTTCTGGTACGAGAAAATAAATAAATGCACGAGCCACAAAAGAGCTCAAAGGGAGGTGTGGCTGACTGTGGTCGTTGGATCAGCTGTTACACAAGAGTAAATTAAAAATCAATTAAAAATTTCCGACTTTTTAGAAGAACTTTTAGATGAAGGTTTAAAAAGTTTTTGCATCCGGTGACTCACATCTTTAAAGACCAAAACAAACACCCTGAACATCTAAAAGTCTCCGTGCTCTGCTAGTACTCATTAATCATGACCCCATCTCAGTGTGAAACAAAGTCTCAAACGCAGTTTTTAATCACAGATATCTGTTAGCATAAAGGTTTCTGAGTTTTCTCCACTCCAGGCTTGGAGATCTTCTGTAGGAGACCGTTGTAGTCACAGTATGGACATGTGTTCATACTGACCTCCAGTCTGTCTGTGAATCAAAGCCTAATCTCTGGCTTTTGATGCATCATTTATATGTTTATCAAAGAGATGATATTTCAGATATTTTCAGTTCTAGTTTGTGCTCGTTGTCGTCCTGCTCAGCATAGTGATTTTTTCACATCTTGTTTCATTACAATCTGCTCAAAAACCCAAAGGGACACTTTGAAAACCAGTCTAATGGGGAAAATCCTGCTGGTATCTGTTATGAAATGAACTGGAACATGTGTTGGGAACAGTGGGATGCCACATCATTGATGGAAGTGAAAATGATCAAACTACACAGCAGAGTTAAATTAAGGACAGAGCGCTGCCTTATGTTGCAACTTTACGTGGCCCCTCATGTGCATGTAATGCACAAGGTCCTGAGTTCAGTTCCTCCATCAGGTCTTTCTGTGCAGGTTTCCAACCTTATAAACAGGACATTTGCATAATAACTGAAACCAGCCCTTCAGTGGGGAACCCTGCAGTCAGCTGAGACTGAAGAAGTCACCTGGATGAGTGACGAAACGTTTCTCCCACAAAACGCTACGTCCAGATGAACAGAATCAACTCTTGGAGATTTCCTTACCTGGATGATTGAGGACGCATCAAGAAGCAGATGGATAGATTGAAAGTCAGTGTTTGTATGACCACCTTCCTTCACCACAGCTTAAATTCTCTTCGCCAAGCTTTTCTCTGATTTCTTGCCGGCCTGCTCTCCAGGCTTCTTGAGCCTCCTCCTGTTTCACAGCTGTAAACACTTAGTTTAGTAAATTATTAGAAATGTTCATTTCTGTCTGTAGCTGACTGCAGGGACATTACTGGCATGTTAGCTAAGCTCCGTGGTGGAAAGGACAGTTAAAGTCATCTTTTTGTTCTGTTATAATGTGAAGAGTTTCAGGTGTAATGATATCTCCAGCAAACCTGTGATTGTGCTGCTTAACAAAGAGCTGAACTGTGGCCACTACACCAAGACTATATTTAGACGCAGCATTCAAACACATGATGTCCTCTGGATGTTGTCTCATTAACTGCCAGCAAAATATGCAAAGCCAATGAAGTCATTCCACAATAAAGTCCACTAAAAACGTTCTGAAGGGGGGTCTAATTTGTGTCACTGTTGTAGTTCAGCTATCACCAGAGAGCCGTTTACAGACGAGGTTCTTTCTTTATGTCCCTGTAGAGGGACAAGCTCAGTGCTCATTATTTATGGCTTACAGTGTGGAAATAGCTGCGTCCATCACTGCCATTTGGCCCTCATTACAAACAAGCTCAGGTCATTCTCTGCTCTAGAAGTGAGCCGAGATTTAAAAAAGAAAAAGTTCCCCTGGATAAATAGGAGAGCAGACCCTTAGGTGAATTTTCAAGATCTGTGTCCTCCATCATCCTGACAGGCGTAGGAAGGTGATAGAAAATCAAACCCGTTCTCCACTGGAGCTGGGATCTGTCCTCCTGCCAGAGCAGGTTGTGTCAGGCTGCATGTACAGGAAGAGAAAGCTGTGACGGAGCATGTAAACTGCAACTGCAGGAAGAAATGAACGAGCTGAAGAGGTGTAGAGCACAGTGTCTGCCTCTTAATAGGATTTAATGACGTGAATTTTTGAGCGCTGAGCTGTTTTTGGATTGAAGCATCTAACATGAGCTTGTATGTGCTGTGTTCATGAAATCATTTACAAAAGTAATTCAGTGATTTAAAATCCACCTGCTTCACGCAGAGCTCTGTGACAGTGTTCACACAAGGTTTGGCAAGAGACTCAATCAACTTTCATCCATAAGACTGTCGGTGTAACACCTGAAATAAAGGGGGAAGTAAAGCTAGTGTGAAAAATACACAACATCCGCAACCGCGTAATTTTGGGTGACAATAACAGCAGTTTAGATGATTTTACAGTGAGCCTTGCTGTGAATGAGCAGCGGTGCCCACAGACGGTTTAACGTCAGACAGTATTTTCACAGACCGGAGTTTAAGGTGTGGCGGATAAATACAACAAAATAAATGATACGACAAAAACGGGTATTTTGTAGATATAACAATAAACACAAATTCAGTGTGTAATTGTGTAACTTTATTAGCAGCGTCCTCCTGAAGTGCACCAACAACATTGAGAGTAACGTCCTCCTCTCTGCCCCTCAATGCTCTCTGGTCGCTATGGTAACACATTTCTTTCAAAATAAGACGCACAACTACAACACGGGAAAGACCCAGGGAACCGAGTTAACGATAAAAACCCTGAAAACCATCAATTTCACACCCGAGCCTCAGCTCACAGACCGGTACCGGGCCGTGGACCGGGGGTTGGGGACCGCGGCCTTATCTTCCACAGTGGCCGAAGGCTCAGCAGTTTATGTGGCGATCCTTCTCCTCAGCCACTCTTCATAGCGGCCTTTGAGGCCTTACCAAAGATATCATCTCTCCGGCCAGCTCCGGGTCTGTCTCTGTCTCTGTTAGTAGGAAAAGGTGTTTGCATTGATATTAGTAATTAAAATATTGTAGTTGGTGAGGATTTCACAAATCAGTGCAGCATTGAAAAGAAAATAATGTTAGTGAGAAAGTAAACTGAGGTCATTCCCAGTCAGCAACCACTGGGTGGCTGCTGGAGATGTGAAAGCACTAAAGTTCCACTCACTAGTGACGTGTCAGTGATCCCATAGCAGCCACAAGTCACTATGTTCCCAGACCAGTGGATGAGTGGTTGCAGGAGGTTGCCAGGTGACATATACCAGAAACATGTTTGCATGTGCTCTGGTCAGGAGCGTGTTGACACGGTCAGCTGTAGTTAGCAGGTCAGTGGTGAGCCACAAAGTTTGCTTAGAAGGCAAACGTTCTCTGTTTCAGTTTGAATGGTGCTTGGTTAGTTAGCAAGTCTCTGCAGACTCCAAGCAGCCACAGCAGTCCTTCATCACCAGGGCAGTCCCAGCGTTTCTGTTTCAGCACCTCTTTGTCCCCCCAGCAGAACCTTTAGTGACCCTTGTTCCTAGCGACTGGTGGTTAGCAGACTGAGCTTCGGCCTGTGTGACTGAGGCCTTAGCCCGTTTCAGATTACGACTATACAGGTGCTACGTTTTGAGTCAAATGGACCCAGATTTCCCAGCTGGCATGTTTGTAACACACAACTAGAAAATGTGCTCCCTGTTTAAAATGCATGTGGATACTTGAACCTGAAATAAATGGCTTAAAATAACTGAAATACTCTGTCAGTGTCGCCACCACGATGAATCCAACCACTGGCAGTAAAATCTGTTTGGCACACAAACATAGATTTCTTTGAGCCACATCAGGCAGAGTGGAGAGACGTGTCGGCCTCGGGTCCCCACCGGGCCCGGCTCACTGCCACAGCCCAGACTATTTTTATCCATCCAGAGGAACATCGGCATCCTTTCTCCAGCCTGCTTCCATAATTCCTCTCTGTGTCCAAACACACGCTGACAACAAATGCAGCGGCCGGCGCTTTATAACCGCCTGCTGTTTCACACCAACAGCTCCACGTTTCTTTCACTGCGTCAATGATGAAAGTAAAAGTAAGAGAAGAACTGACAGGAGCATCTGGCCTGATGCCAGTCCAAAAGGGAATTGGATTAGTGCATCTCCTCTCACAGCTGTGTGTGTGTGCGTGTGTGTGTGTGTGTGTGTGTGTGTGCGCGTGTGTGTGTGCGTGTGTGTGTGTGTGTGTGTGTGTGTGTGTGTGTGTGTGTGTGTGTGTGCGCGTGTGTGTGTGTGTGTGTGTGTGTGCGTGTGTGTGCGTGTGTGTGTGTGTGTGTGTGTGCGTGTGTGTGTGCGTGTGTGCGTGTGCGTGTGTGTGTGTGTGTGCGTGTGTGTGTGTGTGCGTGTGTGTGCGTGTGTGTGTGTGTGTGCGTGTGTGTGTGTGTGTGTGTGCGTGTGCGTGTGTGTGTGTGCGTGTGTGTGTGTGTGTGTGTAGCTGTGTTTCATGCTTGCATTCACATGCCACAGACATCAGCCCTCCACTGATATTAATGATGCTCCACAAAGGTTTGATCCAGTCTTTGTTGCTGACAGCGGTCTGAGTCTTGTGTGGACAGCAGCTGATGATTATAACCTAACCAGAGTGACTGAAACACACAAACGGCTTCTTCTTTAGCACCTGTCGGTAAAAAGATTCTCTTCTTTTCTTCCTCTTTTATTTTTGTACATGCAGCGCCGGCCCTAAAGGAGACAACATCTACGAGTGGAGGTCCACCATCCTGGGCCCTCCGGGCTCCGTGTATGAGGGGGGAGTGTTCTTCCTGGACATCGCCTTCACACCAGACTACCCCTTCAAACCACCCAAGGTGAATGACGCCCTGCAGCTACGCTCCTCCCCTACAGCTGTGAACAATGGCAGCGTTGTCCTAGCTGCCTGTCACTGTTGTCCAACAACAACGAGTCATTGAAGGCTCGTTAACCTTCAGCATGTTGACAAAACAACATGTGACTGCAGCCCAGGACAGAGGATGCTCGTACTGAGCGCACAAAGCTGCTTTCCTTTAGTCTCTAATCCTAAATGAAAGAAGTGTCAGTGTCTGTAAATGCAAAGCTGTTAGTAGTAGACAGACTGAATTCTTTAGGATTACTACAAGTACTCGCTGACAGCTTCTTTTATTTATTGTATTAACAGTCAGTTTTCATTACAAACTACGTTCATCGGTGGGATTTCACATGTTCTGTTCTTGGTTTCTCAGATCATCTCCTCTTTAGATCTTCATTTAGCTCTTTAACAGTTTTACTAAGCCAGTACTGTCAGTTAATAATAACTGAACCCAAACTGATGTACGGTGTACAATTTCCCCACAGTGCCAATGAAATCAGATAAGAGAGGGGAACAAAACAGCAGATTAACCACACCACTGACACAGGCTGTGATACAAACGCACAAACTGGCACTTACAACGGTCACAGAGGAAACATCAAGAACAACGTTGTAAACTTCAGAGTTCGTGCTGTGCAGCTTTCAGGAAAACTGCAACATACCAGGAGTCACATATCCGAGTGTGCAGGTGTGGTTAGCGTGTTCACCGATGCCAGAAGTATTCAGTCAGCAGCAGCTTGGTGCTGCTAATCAAACACACTGGATTAGATCATTAGTGAGTGTGACCACCTCTTTGGCAGTTTGTCGTCTGCAGCATGTAGGAGTGTGTTAATGCCACAGGAGTGGGCGTCCCAGGAAACTTACCCTCAAACCATGCAGCGCTCAGACGTAACTGGCTGTTTCGAAAGGATTGTTAGGGCAAAGCTTCTCTTCTATTTATAAAGAAAGAAAGAAAAGAGTTGCCTTGTGGACCACAAGACCACAGCTGAGATGCTCCAACTCACAGTGCCACAAAGCAGACGTGGCATATTAGCCTCACTGTCAAACATGGTGGGGAACGTGGTGGCGATGTGGGGTTGTTTGGGTGTTGGGCACTCTGAAGTCACTGTATGAAGTCAGACGTCTAAATACAAAGGCTTGACCTAAAATGCGTCACACAGCAGCAGGACAATGGTGCCAAGAAACCCTACAGCAGAATCAAGGTTTCACAACAGGACCTAAAGAGAGCTGTGCATAAACCAACAGCTGTGAGCTGAAGCAAACTGAAACCATGCTGGAAAGAATAGACGGACCATGGTGCAGGAAGTCTAGTCCTTATTGTTCCTGCACAGGTTTGTCTGTAGCAGAGCTCCAAGTGTAGCTCCCTCTGTCATGAGCCAACAGGGCTGCTGTTGAAATCTTCCTCTCCTCTATTTGACCCTCTGCCTAACACTGTGCTCACACCATCAGTGCTCAAAGTGATTTTTCTCTCACAACAAAAGCTGAACTGGTTCCAAGTTTGGGGTTTTTTCCCAGTGAACAGACGCAGCATCCACTGGGATGTTCTCAACGAGCACTGACCAACAGTTCAGTGACACGTTGGTGAAAGTGTAGCTGGTCATGGGTGCGCCGTGTCACAGTGGCTTAAGCATCAGGGACATAGTGTTGTTTTTGTAACCAAGCACCCACACTAGGGCTGCCACAAACGATTATTTTGATAGTCGACTAATCAGAGCATCATCCATTGGACGTACAGGTACAGCTTATTGCACCAGCAGCATCTGACATTCAGTGGGTAACAGACGTCTCCGAAAACGTCGGAGCGCTTTTGAAAATATGCGGTGTCCTGATAAACTGAGCAGATATTTGAGGTTTACACAGCTACATTCCTGCCTGAAAATATGTTAAACGTTTATTTTGTGACCCAGAAAGAAAAATAAGAGTAACATTAAAACTAACTAGCTGCCGCCATTGTTGGAAACTGAGCTGGGCCGCGCTATGAATTCTGGGACACAGCTGCTTCTTCTTCGGGGTTTAACGGCAGCTGGCATCCTTGTACATGCAGTGCTGCCATCTTCTGTTTCAGTCCGTTATTACACTCTTAAATCCTGCTACTTATTCCTGCGTCTTTTGTGATCTTACAAAGCTTCAAACGACGCGTCGACTATTAAATCAGTCGTCGACGATTTTGATAGTCGACGTAATCGTGACTAGTCGACTAATCGTGGCAGCCCTAGTCCACACGTTTGAAATCTGATCTCTAATCTCAAACCCACTTCTCACTCTGGTTCTGTGTCCTTCCTCACACCATCAGGAGTGGATCTAACGTTTGAAGCAGCCACACAGCTGTGAAATGATATTCTCTGCAGGTCGGGTTCCCTTAAACTCTGCAGCAGGGCTCGGTCTTTATCACCAACTTTTGTGGTGGAAACCCGGCTTTACGGTTTGTGCAGCCTCTGAGACGGCCACAAGATGTGCTGCTTTCCCCCACCGTGTGTGTCCTTCTGCTGTAAAACTGCTGTAGGACGTTGTGCGTTCATGCAGGCTGAGGAGGAGACTGAGCCCTCAGAAACAGGCAAAACCCTGGAACAGAGATCTAAACTTTTTGCAGCATTTGCATGTTCAAATCAAACTGCCAGTTTGTATCAAAGCAATGAGGTGCTTCTGATCGCCTTGTCCTGTCCTGCATGCCCTGGCATTCAGCTGCATTCGGCCACCCTCCAGTAGAGTCTAGGAATACTCATTAAGTAATATCTAACTGCTATTTATGTGCTTAAACGATAAGGCAGGAAACTATCTGTGCCATGTTTAATGCTTTACAGCGGGTCGTTTAGTGTCTGTGCACATGTGCCACTGACAGGAGCGGTCCAAAACTGTGTGTTAGCAAATATGCATATATGATGTTTTGCACTGAGGGTGTTCTTGACCAAATGTTGTGATTCAACTAAATATTCACAGCATGTTTTTAGCAAACCTTTGCTAAAGGTGTACTCACATGTATCAAACTCACATGTATCAAACTCACATGTATCAAACTCACATGTATCAAACTCACATGTATCAAACTCACATGTATCAAACTCACATGTATCAAACTCACATGTATCAAACTCACATGTATCAAACTCACATGTATCAAACTCACAGGAACGCTCAGAGTCATATTTTTAGTGGAATTTCACAAATCTGTGAAAAATGTGTTGAGCTTGTTTGTTTTATTTTCTTTCATCTGCTTTGTGTTACGAGGCCATTACAGACAACCATAAGTAACAAAGTCTGTTTACTTTGTTACAAGTTCTGAATTCTTGCTCTTTAATTTCCTTGTTGTTGGGTCTATATCTCTGACTTGTTCCAGTATGTAAAACTCTGCATCCTCAACACTGAGCCGCTTGCAGCCCTGTGCTCATGCAGACAGAACAGGGAGGAAGCGTCAGTGACTTTAATCAGCTGCTTAAATCTGATATTTTCAGCTGCTCTTCTTGGCTTACTGTCGTTTACAATAAAGTAGGCTGCTGCATTTGCAGTATCAGTATCTTAGTCATGAGGAGCAGCACTGGAGAAAGTATCTGTAGTGTTGCACAGCGCAGGTGAGCTGTGTGTGCACTGTGCAAGGACGGCACGGCGTCACATGGTAGAAATGATTGGTGGCGTTCCCACCGTTGTGATACATGGATAGACTTTATGTAAACTATCTCTCATATTTCTGTATGTCTCGTATGATTATGTGAAATAGAAAGTCACGAGTGTGACTGCAGCGGTGAAGTTAAGAGCAGCCTGGGAATCATTCAGACCATCCCGAACCTCGCCTACCAGGAGTGTAATCAGATGTTGATGCTCCATCTGTCCAGTGTGTATCACTTTTTGTTTTTGTGGTTTTGAAATTTACAGCAGCTCAAAGTTATTGGGAATCATGTGACCAGGCCTCGATATATGATCTCCTGTTCAGTGTCAGCTGTGTGGGTCCTCACACAGAGCCCATCCTAACTCTTGGCCTCCTGCCGCCTTGTTTTTCCATCGTGGTCGTGATCTTTGCCATCCAACGTACAGCGAGCCATGTGACAGCTGCTCACTGCCCTGGATCACTCACTAATGTTAGGTTGAGCTGACACTGATACTTTAGAGGCTGAGCATTGCAGGGATGCTGCATCAGTATTTGTCCGTTGGTCCGAGCTCAGAACTGGTTGAGTGACGGCTGAGGTGAGATTCCCCCAGCACTGTGCCCTGCAGTAACTCGTGGCTTTGAACTAAACTTCTCTATACACTTGATCTTCCTCTGCGTGATATAAATCTCATTTTCTGGGATTTCATTTCCAGTCTGCATGCATAATATCGCTGGGCAAGATACGAACCCCAAGCTGCTCTCTGACCACATCCATCAGAATGTAGCTCACACAGAAAAATGTGCGAGCATGAATGAGTGAAGGAGACGTAAACAAGGGAAGCAAGAAGGCATCAAGGCAGGTTAAGGGCTGACCTCGGCTGACTGGCAGGTTCCTCGGGCCTGTTGGCTAAATGGTAAATGGACTGGTTCTTATATAGTGCTTATCTACTCTACCTGAGCACTCAAAGCATTTTATACAACTCGGCGCATACGAGAACTTTTTCCTATACATGCGATCGATCCTTGGAGAGCAGCTCAGGGTTAGTGTCCAAGGATATTATGCGTGCAGACTGGAGGAGCCAGGGATCAAACACCACCTGAGCTACAGCCCCAGGTCTTTTTTTTACCTCACTTCCATTTGTTACATGCACAACAAGAGGGACTCGTACACGGGCTAATGTACATTCAAACAGAAAAAACACATACACTGCAGCTCCCTCTCCTCCCTTACCCAGCTTTCAGGCTCGGAGGAAGATGAGAGCCACCAAGGACTGCATCAGCGTGCAGCCACAGGAGGCTTCAGTGTGTACAGGGCTGCTTTGAGTGCGCACAGTGGAGCGTTTCAAAGAGACGACAGACCTAGAGGAATATTCGTGATGGGATTTATAAACAAATGCACCGATTTGCTAAATCTGTCAGGCTGCGTTCCAGAAATAAACCTCGGCTAACGGGAGGTCGGCTTCTTGCTGAGGATTTGTGACGCTGCATTCAGAGCTGGTGACACTGAAGAACAAGCTAAAAACAGTTGTCCAATGAATGCACCAAGGACATGAGGCATTTATGGCAAAGACTTCAGGCACTGAACAGTGGACATGTTTGAGGTTGCAAACAACTATCACTGCCTCCAGCCTGCCAGCTATTGGCTGTGACTGCAGACAGCATGAGGAGGTTTCTGCAACATGGGTCCAGATCTCATCCCAGGCTGCGTGCCAACACACTGTGAAGAACAGCTGACAGATATCTTCATGGACCCTCAGCCAAAGCAGAGTGCCAGCTGCTGTATCATGAAATGCTTTGAGAGGCTTCACATCAGCTCACGCTTCCCAACCAAGCTGGGCCCGCTGCCGTACAGAACAAACCATTCAGCCGAGGTTTCCACCCTGTGTCTCTGACTCACGCAGAGAAACCAGAAGGCTTCAGCCAGAGTGCTGCTCATCGACTTCAGCGTCCAGCGTGACATGTTCCCTGCTGGGCGGCCTGACACGTGCACTCGGGACAAATAACGTTGCTAGAACACACCGCGCCCCTTCTGCTCACATTACTGACATGTGACATCACCAGTCACGTCACGCACAGGTGTTGGTCTTACAGCCGACCACAACGAGTGCGCTTACAGGAAAGGAGCAGCTGACACTATAACCGACGGACTATACCTGCAGCTCTCTGACAGAAAGGATTCACGGCACAAGTTCTCGGGAGTTCAGACAGACGAGCTAACCCACCTCTCCGTCACCTGGCTGATGGAGGTGGACCTCCCGTCCCAGCTATGAGCAGATTTTACAGAAGTGCCGCTGAAAATAATCTCAGCTACCGCATCTCTTCCTGGTTTGGAAACAGCACCGCAGATGACAAGAGTCAGCCCTCACATAGCTCGCTCACACTCAAATGCCTGACAGCACTCACACTGCTTAGCCAGAGCATGTGTAATGATAACATTTCAAGTTTTTTAACACTCATGCTGTGCAAGATAACACAATGTATATTTATAGTGTATCAGTGAAGTCCTCTCAGATGTTTCCAGTGTGGCGCTGCAGCACTGCTGACGTGAAACAGTGACAGATAAATCAATCTGTTGATCTTCATAATAGGAGGAGGGTTTGTCTCTCTGAACGGAGGAAGGGTGACATGAACGGGGGCAAGCTACAGCTCATCAGCCTCGTTTCTAAAGACACACAGAGGTCAAAGGTCACTGCTTAATGATGCAGGGCTCTTTGTGCTGAGCTATGGAATGTCTTCAGTGTTGATGCAGGCACACAGGCAGGATATGAAGAGCGCTGTCAGCCTGTGCTGCTCGTTTAATCTAACTGACAAGTGTTTCATTGATTGAACCTGTCACGTCCTAAATGTCAGGAGGCATGTGCTAACAGACGGAGCTGCAGGAAAACACTGCAAGTCTCTTATCATAGGCCTGGTTTATTGGGCCTGTTTGTTCTTAGTTATTGTGAAGGGAACAGAAATAGAGCGGCCGTCCTCTCCTAGACTTTTTGTGGTGGACTCGAGTCCACCACAGTCCCAAAATATAAAAAACACTTGTTTGTTTGATCACCTTACATG